>NC_135445.1:22261033-22599987 GCF_051991255.1 Vanacampus margaritifer | reverse complement strand
TTTCAATTGGGCATTTCGACCTTTCATTCCTATGGGGGAATCTCTGGGATTCGAACCCGCGCCTCCAGTGGGGACTGCGACCCGAGCGCAGCGACTTAGACCGCTCGGCCATCCTGACAGCTCTTTCCTTCCCAGGTTCATTGGGGGACTTTGACACCTGGTAGCCCGCTATTTATTTCAATTGGGCATTTCGACCTTTCATTCCTATGGGGGAATCTCTGGGATTCGAAGCCGCGCCTCCAGTGGGGACTGCGACCCGAGCGCAGCGACTTAGACCGCTCGGCCATCCTGACAGCTCTTTCCTTCCCAGGTTCATTGGGGGACTTTGACACCTGGTAGCCCGCCATTTATTTCAATTGGGCATTTCGACCTTTCATTCCTATGGGGGAATCTCTGGGATTCGAACCCGCGCCTCCAGTGGGGACTGCGACCCGAGCGCAGCGACTTAGACCGCTCAGCCATCCTGACAGCTCTTTCCTTCCCAGGTTCATTGGGGGACTTTGACACCTGGTAGCCCGCCATTCATTTCAATTGGGCATTTCGACCATTCATTCCTATGGGGGAATCTCTGGGATTCGAACCCGCGCCTCCAGTGGGGACTGCGACCCGAGCGCAGCGACTTAGACCGCTCTGCCATCCTGACAGCTCTTTCCTTCCCAGGTTCAATGGTGGACTTTGACACCTGGAATCCCGCCATTCATTTCAATGGGGCATTTCGACCATTCATTCCTATGGGGGAATCTCTGGAATTCGAACCCGCGCCTCCAGTGGGGACTGCTACCCGAGCGCAGCGACTTAGACCGCTCGGCCATCCTGACAGCTCTTTCCTTCCCAGGTTCATTGGGGGACTTTGACACCTGGTAGCCCGCCATTTATTTCAATTGGGCATTTCGACCTTTCATTCCTATGGGGGAATCTCTGGGATTCGAACCCGCGCCTCCAGTGGGGACTGCGACCCGAGCGCAGCGACTTAGACCGCTCGGCCATCCTGACAGCTCTTTCCTTCCCAGGTTCATTGGGGGACTTTGACACCTGGTAGCCCGCTATTTATTTCAATTGGGCATTTCGACCTTTCATTCCTATGGGGGAATCTCTGGGATTCGAAGCCGCGCCTCCAGTGGGGACTGCGACCCGAGCGCAGCGACTTAGACCGCTCGGCCATCCTGACAGCTCTTTCCTTCCCAGGTTCATTGGGGGACTTTGACACCTGGTAGCCCGCCATTTATTTCAATTGGGCATTTCGACCTTTCATTCCTATGGGGGAATCTCTGGGATTCGAACCCGCGCCTCCAGTGGGGACTGCGACCCGAGCGCAGCGACTTAGACCGCTCAGCCATCCTGACAGCTCTTTCCTTCCCAGGTTCATTGGGGGACTTTGACACCTGGTAGCCCGCCATTCATTTCAATTGGGCATTTCGACCATTCATTCCTATGGGGGAATCTCTGGGATTCGAACCCGCGCCTCCAGTGGGGACTGCGACCCGAGCGCAGCGACTTAGACCGCTCTGCCATCCTGACAGCTCTTTCCTTCCCAGGTTCAATGGTGGACTTTGACACCTGGAATCCCGCCATTCATTTCAATGGGGCATTTCGACCATTCATTCCTATGGGGGAATCTCTGGAATTCGAACCCGCGCCTCCAGTGGGGACTGCGACCCGAGCGCAGCGACTTAGACCGCTCGGCCATCCTGACAGCTCTTTCCTTCCCAGGTTCATTGGGGGACTTTGACACCTGGTAGCCCGCCATTCATTTCAATTGGGCATTTCGACCTTTCATTCCTATGGGGGAATCTCTGGGATTCGAACCCGCGCCTCCAGTGGGGACTGCGACCCGAGCGCAGCGACTTAGACCGCTCGGCCATCCTGACAGCTCTTTCCTTCCCAGGTTCATTGGGGGACTTTGACACCTGGTAGCCCGCCATTTATTTCAATGGGGCATTTCGACCTTTCATTCCTATGGGGGAATCTCTGGGATTCGAACCCGCGCCTCCAGTGGGGACTGCGACCCGAGCACAGCGACTTAGACCGCTCGGCCATCCTGACAGCTCTTTACTTCCCAGGTTCAATGGTGGACTTTGACACCTGGAATCCCGCCATTCATTTCAATGGGGCATTTCGACCATTCATTCCTATGGGGGAATCTCTGGAATTCGAACCCGCGCCTCCAGTGGGGACTGCGACCCGAGCGCAGCGACTTAGACCGCTCGGCCATCCTGACAGCTCTTTCCTTCCCAGGTTCATTGGGGGACTTTGACATCTGGTAGCCCGCCATTCATTTCAATTGGGCATTTCGACCTTTCATTCCTATGGGGGAATCTCTGGGATTCGAACCCGCGTCTCCAGTGGGGACTGCGACCCGAGCGCAGCGACTTAGACCGCTCGGCCATCCTGACAGCTCTTTCCTTCCCAGGTTCATTGGGGGACTTTGACACCTGGTAGCCCGCCATTCATTTCAATTGGGCATTTCGACCATTCATTCCTATGGGGGAATCTCTGGGATTCGAACCCGCGCCTCCAGTGGGGACTGCGACCCGAGCGCAGCGACTTAGACCGCTCGGCCATCCTGACAGCTCTTTCCTTCCCAGGTTCATTGGGGGACTTTGACACCTGGTAGCCCGCCATTTATTTCAATGGGGCATTTCGACCTTTCATTCCTATGGGGGAATCTCTGGGATTCGAACCCGCGCCTCCAGTGGGGACTGCGACCCGAGCGCAGCGACTTAGACCGCTCGGCCATCCTGACAGCTCTTTACTTCCCAGGTTCAATGGTGGACTTTGACACCTGGAATCCCGCCATTCATTTCAATGGGGCATTTCGACCATTCATTCCTATGGGGGAATCTCTGGGATTCGAACCCGCGCCTCCAGTGGGGACTGCGACCCGAGCGCAGCGACTTAGACCGCTCGGCCATCCTGACAGCTCTTTCCTTCCCAGGTTCATTGGGGGACTTTGACACCTGGTAGCCCGCCATTTATTTCAATTGGGCATTTCGACCTTTCATTCCTATGGGGGAATCTCTGGGATTCGAACCCGCGCCTCCAGTGGGGACTGCGACCCGAGCGCAGCGACTTAGACCGCTCAGCCATCCTGATAGCTCTTTCCTTCCCAGGTTCATTGGGGGACTTTGACACCTGGTAGCCCGCCATTCATTTCAATTGGGCATTTCGACCATTCATTCCTATGGGGGAATCTCTGGGATTCGAACCCGCGCCTCCAGTGGGGACTGCGACCCGAGCGCAGCGACTTAGACCGCTCTGCCATCCTGACAGCTCTTTCCTTCCCAGGTTCAATGGTGGACTTTGACACCTGGAATCCCGCCATTCATTTCAATGGGGCATTTCGACCTTTCATTCCTATGGGGGAATCTCTGGGATTCGAACCCGCGCCTCCAGTGGGGACTGCGACCCGAGCGCAGCGACTTAGACCGCTCAGCCATCCTGACAGCTCTTTCCTTCCCAGGTTCATTGGGGGACACTTGGTAGCCCGCCATTCATTTCAATTGGGCATTTCGACCATTCATTCCTATGGGGGAATCTCTGGGATTCGAACCCGCGCCTCCAGTGGGGACTGCGACCCGAGCGCAACGACTTAGACCGCTCGGCCATCCTGACAGCTCTTTCCTTCCCAGGTTCATTGGGGGACTTTGACACCTGGTAGCCCGCCATTCATTTCAAAGGGGCATTTCGACCATTCATTCCTATGGGGGAATCTCTGGGATTCGAACCCGCGCCTCCAGTGGGGACTGCGACCCGAGCGCAGCGACTTAGACCGCTCGGCCATCCTGACAGCTCTTTCCTTCCCAGGTTCATTGGGGGACTTTGACACCTGGTAGCCCGCCATTTATTTCAATTGGGCATTTCGACCTTTCATTCCTATGGGGGAATCTCTGGGATTCGAACCCGCGCCTCCAGTGGGGACTGCGACCCGAGCGCAGCGACTTAGACCGCTCAGCCATCCTGACAGCTCTTTCCTTCCCAGGTTCATTGGGGGACTTTGACACCTGGTAGCCCGCCATTCATTTCAATTGGGCATTTCGACCATTCATTCCTATGGGGGAATCTCTGGGATTCGAACCCGCGCCTCCAGTGGGGACTGCGACCCGAGCGCAGCGACTTAGACCGCTCAGCCATCCTGATAGCTCTTTCCTTCCCAGGTTCATTGGGGGACTTTGACACCTGGTAGCCCGCCATTCATTTCAATTGGGCATTTCGACCATTCATTCCTATGGGGGAATCTCTGGGATTCGAACCCGCGCCTCCAGTGGGGACTGCGACCCGAGCGCAGCGACTTAGACCGCTCTGCCATCCTGACAGCTCTTTCCTTCCCAGGTTCAATGGTGGACTTTGACACCTGGAATCCCGCCATTCATTTCAATGGGGCATTTCGACCTTTCATTCCTATGGGGGAATCTCTGGGATTCGAACCCGCGCCTCCAGTGGGGACTGCGACCCGAGCGCAGCGACTTAGACCGCTCAGCCATCCTGACAGCTCTTTCCTTCCCAGGTTCATTGGGGGACTTTGACACCTGGTAGCCCGCCATTCATTTCAATTGGGCATTTCGACCATTCATTCCTATGGGGGAATCTCTGGGATTCGAACCCGCGCCTCCAGTGGGGACTGCGACCCGAGCGCAGCGACTTAGACCGCTCTGCCATCCTGACAGCTCTTTCCTTCCCAGGTTCAATAGTGGACTTTGACACCTGGAATCCCGCCATTCATTTCAATTGGGCATTTCGACCTTTCATTCCTATGGGGGAATCTCTGGGATTCGAACCCGCGCCTCCAGTGGGGACTGCGACCCGAGCGCAGCGACTTAGACCGCTCGGCCATCCTGACAGCTCTTTCCTTCCCAGGTTCAATGGTGGACTTTGACACCTGGAATCCCGCCATTCATTTCAATGGGGCATTTCGACCTTTCATTCCTATGGGGGAATCTCTGGGATTCGAACCCGCGCCTCCAGTGGGGACTGCGACCCGAGCGCAGCGACTTAGACCGCTCAGCCATCCTGACAGCTCTTTCCTTCCCAGGTTCATTGGGGGACTTTGACACCTGGTAGCCCGCCATTCATTTCAATTGGGCATTTCGACCATTCATTCCTATGGGGGAATCTCTGGGATTCGAACCCGCGCCTCCAGTGGGGACTGCGACCCGAGCGCAGCGACTTAGACCGCTCTGCCATCCTGACAGCTCTTTCCTTCCCAGGTTCAATAGTGGACTTTGACACCTGGAATCCCGCCATTCATTTCAATGGGGCATTTCGACCTTTCATTCCTATGGGGGAATCTCTGGGATTCGAACCCGCGCCTCCAGTGGGGACTGCGACCCGAGCGCAGCGACTTAGACCGCTCAGCCATCCTGACAGCTCTTTCCTTCCCAGGTTCATTGGGGGACTTTGACACCTGGTAGCCCGCCATTCATTTCAATTGGGCATTTCGACCATTCATTCCTATGGGGGAATCTCTGGGATTCGAACCCGCGCCTCCAGTGGGGACTGCGACCCGAGCGCAGCGACTTAGACCGCTCGGCCATCCTGACAGCTCTTTCCTTCCCAGGTTCATTGGGGGACTTTGACACCTGGTAGCCCGCCATTCATTTCAATGGGGCATTTCGACCATTCATTCCTATGGGGGAATCTCTGGGATTCGAACCCGCGCCTCCAGTGGGGACTGCGACCCGAGCGCAGCGACTTAGACCGCTCGGCCATCCTGACAGCTCTTTCCTTCCCAGGTTCATTGGGGGACTTTGACACCTAGTAGCCCGCCATTTATTTCAATTGGGCATTTCGACCTTTCATTCCTATGGGGGAATCTCTGGGATTCGAACCCGCGCCTCCAGTGGGGACTGCGACCCGAGCGCAGCGACTTAGACCGCTCGGCCATCCTGACAGCTCTTTCCTTCCCAGGTTCATTGGGGGACTTTGACACCTGGTAGCCCGCTATTTATTTCAATTGGGCATTTCGACCTTTCATTCCTATGGGGGAATCTCTGGGATTCGAAGCCGCGCCTCCAGTGGGGACTGCGACCCGAGCGCAGCGACTTAGACCGCTCGGCCATCCTGACAGCTCTTTCCTTCCCAGGTTCATTGGGGGACTTTGACACCTGGTAGCCCGCCATTTATTTCAATTGGGCATTTCGACCTTTCATTCCTATGGGGGAATCTCTGGGATTCGAACCCGCGCCTCCAGTGGGGACTGCGACCCGAGCGCAGCGACTTAGACCGCTCAGCCATCCTGACAGCTCTTTCCTTCCCAGGTTCATTGGGGGACTTTGACACCTGGTAGCCCGCCATTCATTTCAATTGGGCATTTCGACCATTCATTCCTATGGGGGAATCTCTGGGATTCGAACCCGCGCCTCCAGTGGGGACTGCGACCCGAGCGCAGCGACTTAGACCGCTCTGCCATCCTGACAGCTCTTTCCTTCCCAGGTTCAATGGTGGACTTTGACACCTGGAATCCCGCCATTCATTTCAATGGGGCATTTCGACCATTCATTCCTATGGGGGAATCTCTGGAATTCGAACCCGCGCCTCCAGTGGGGACTGCTACCCGAGCGCAGCGACTTAGACCGCTCGGCCATCCTGACAGCTCTTTCCTTCCCAGGTTCATTGGGGGACTTTGACACCTGGTAGCCCGCCATTTATTTCAATTGGGCATTTCGACCTTTCATTCCTATGGGGGAATCTCTGGGATTCGAACCCGCGCCTCCAGTGGGGACTGCGACCCGAGCGCAGCGACTTAGACCGCTCGGCCATCCTGACAGCTCTTTCCTTCCCAGGTTCATTGGGGGACTTTGACACCTGGTAGCCCGCTATTTATTTCAATTGGGCATTTCGACCTTTCATTCCTATGGGGGAATCTCTGGGATTCGAAGCCGCGCCTCCAGTGGGGACTGCGACCCGAGCGCAGCGACTTAGACCGCTCGGCCATCCTGACAGCTCTTTCCTTCCCAGGTTCATTGGGGGACTTTGACACCTGGTAGCCCGCCATTTATTTCAATTGGGCATTTCGACCTTTCATTCCTATGGGGGAATCTCTGGGATTCGAACCCGCGCCTCCAGTGGGGACTGCGACCCGAGCGCAGCGACTTAGACCGCTCAGCCATCCTGACAGCTCTTTCCTTCCCAGGTTCATTGGGGGACTTTGACACCTGGTAGCCCGCCATTCATTTCAATTGGGCATTTCGACCATTCATTCCTATGGGGGAATCTCTGGGATTCGAACCCGCGCCTCCAGTGGGGACTGCGACCCGAGCGCAGCGACTTAGACCGCTCTGCCATCCTGACAGCTCTTTCCTTCCCAGGTTCAATGGTGGACTTTGACACCTGGAATCCCGCCATTCATTTCAATGGGGCATTTCGACCATTCATTCCTATGGGGGAATCTCTGGAATTCGAACCCGCGCCTCCAGTGGGGACTGCGACCCGAGCGCAGCGACTTAGACCGCTCGGCCATCCTGACAGCTCTTTCCTTCCCAGGTTCATTGGGGGACTTTGACACCTGGTAGCCCGCCATTCATTTCAATTGGGCATTTCGACCTTTCATTCCTATGGGGGAATCTCTGGGATTCGAACCCGCGCCTCCAGTGGGGACTGCGACCCGAGCGCAGCGACTTAGACCGCTCGGCCATCCTGACAGCTCTTTCCTTCCCAGGTTCATTGGGGGACTTTGACACCTGGTAGCCCGCCATTTATTTCAATGGGGCATTTCGACCTTTCATTCCTATGGGGGAATCTCTGGGATTCGAACCCGCGCCTCCAGTGGGGACTGCGACCCGAGCACAGCGACTTAGACCGCTCGGCCATCCTGACAGCTCTTTACTTCCCAGGTTCAATGGTGGACTTTGACACCTGGAATCCCGCCATTCATTTCAATGGGGCATTTCGACCATTCATTCCTATGGGGGAATCTCTGGAATTCGAACCCGCGCCTCCAGTGGGGACTGCGACCCGAGCGCAGCGACTTAGACCGCTCGGCCATCCTGACAGCTCTTTCCTTCCCAGGTTCATTGGGGGACTTTGACATCTGGTAGCCCGCCATTCATTTCAATTGGGCATTTCGACCTTTCATTCCTATGGGGGAATCTCTGGGATTCGAACCCGCGTCTCCAGTGGGGACTGCGACCCGAGCGCAGCGACTTAGACCGCTCGGCCATCCTGACAGCTCTTTCCTTCCCAGGTTCATTGGGGGACTTTGACACCTGGTAGCCCGCCATTCATTTCAATTGGGCATTTCGACCATTCATTCCTATGGGGGAATCTCTGGGATTCGAACCCGCGCCTCCAGTGGGGACTGCGACCCGAGCGCAGCGACTTAGACCGCTCGGCCATCCTGACAGCTCTTTCCTTCCCAGGTTCATTGGGGGACTTTGACACCTGGTAGCCCGCCATTTATTTCAATGGGGCATTTCGACCTTTCATTCCTATGGGGGAATCTCTGGGATTCGAACCCGCGCCTCCAGTGGGGACTGCGACCCGAGCGCAGCGACTTAGACCGCTCGGCCATCCTGACAGCTCTTTACTTCCCAGGTTCAATGGTGGACTTTGACACCTGGAATCCCGCCATTCATTTCAATGGGGCATTTCGACCATTCATTCCTATGGGGGAATCTCTGGGATTCGAACCCGCGCCTCCAGTGGGGACTGCGACCCGAGCGCAGCGACTTAGACCGCTCGGCCATCCTGACAGCTCTTTCCTTCCCAGGTTCATTGGGGGACTTTGACACCTGGTAGCCCGCCATTTATTTCAATTGGGCATTTCGACCTTTCATTCCTATGGGGGAATCTCTGGGATTCGAACCCGCGCCTCCAGTGG
The DNA here is from genome assembly GCF_051991255.1 of Vanacampus margaritifer. Classification (NCBI taxonomy): domain Eukaryota; kingdom Metazoa; phylum Chordata; class Actinopteri; order Syngnathiformes; family Syngnathidae; genus Vanacampus; species Vanacampus margaritifer. The sequence continues at coordinate 22,591,172 of NC_135445.1, read as the reverse complement.
GGACTGCGACCCGAGCGCAGCGACTTAGACCGCTCAGCCATCCTGATAGCTCTTTCCTTCCCAGGTTCATTGGGGGACTTTGACACCTGGTAGCCCGCCATTCATTTCAATTGGGCATTTCGACCATTCATTCCTATGGGGGAATCTCTGGGATTCGAACCCGCGCCTCCAGTGGGGACTGCGACCCGAGCGCAGCGACTTAGACCGCTCTGCCATCCTGACAGCTCTTTCCTTCCCAGGTTCAATGGTGGACTTTGACACCTGGAATCCCGCCATTCATTTCAATGGGGCATTTCGACCTTTCATTCCTATGGGGGAATCTCTGGGATTCGAACCCGCGCCTCCAGTGGGGACTGCGACCCGAGCGCAGCGACTTAGACCGCTCAGCCATCCTGACAGCTCTTTCCTTCCCAGGTTCATTGGGGGACACTTGGTAGCCCGCCATTCATTTCAATTGGGCATTTCGACCATTCATTCCTATGGGGGAATCTCTGGGATTCGAACCCGCGCCTCCAGTGGGGACTGCGACCCGAGCGCAGCGACTTAGACCGCTCGGCCATCCTGACAGCTCTTTCCTTCCCAGGTTCATTGGGGGACTTTGACACCTGGTAGCCCGCCATTCATTTCAAAGGGGCATTTCGACCATTCATTCCTATGGGGGAATCTCTGGGATTCGAACCCGCGCCTCCAGTGGGGACTGCGACCCGAGCGCAGCGACTTAGACCGCTGGGCCATCCTGACAGCTCTTTCCTTCCCAGGTTCATTGGGGGACTTTGACACCTGGTAGCCCGCCATTTATTTCAATTGGGCATTTCGACCTTTCATTCCTATGGGGGAATCTCTGGGATTCGAACCCGCGCCTCCAGTGGGGACTGCGACCCGAGCGCAGCGACTTAGACCGCTCAGCCATCCTGACAGCTCTTTCCTTCCCAGGTTCATTGGGGGACTTTGACACCTGGTAGCCCGCCATTCATTTCAATTGGGCATTTCGACCATTCATTCCTATGGGGGAATCTCTGGGATTCGAACCCACGCCTCCAGTGGGGACTGCGACCCGAGCGCAGCGACTTAGACCGCTCAGCCATCCTGATAGCTCTTTCCTTCCCAGGTTCATTGGGGGACTTTGACACCTGGTAGCCCGCCATTCATTTCAATTGGGCATTTCGACCATTCATTCCTATGGGGGAATCTCTGGGATTCGAACCCGCGCCTCCAGTGGGGACTGCGACCCGAGCGCAGCGACTTAGACCGCTCTGCCATCCTGACAGCTCTTTCCTTCCCAGGTTCAATGGTGGACTTTGACACCTGGAATCCCGCCATTCATTTCAATGGGGCATTTCGACCTTTCATTCCTATGGGGGAATCTCTGGGATTCGAACCCGCGCCTCCAGTGGGGACTGCGACCCGAGCGCAGCGACTTAGACCGCTCAGCCATCCTGACAGCTCTTTCCTTCCCAGGTTCATTGGGGGACTTTGACACCTGGTAGCCCGCCATTCATTTCAATTGGGCATTTCGACCATTCATTCCTATGGGGGAATCTCTGGGATTCGAACCCGCGCCTCCAGTGGGGACTGCGACCCGAGCGCAGCGACTTAGACCGCTCTGCCATCCTGACAGCTCTTTCCTTCCCAGGTTCAATAGTGGACTTTGACACCTGGAATCCCGCCATTCATTTCAATGGGGCATTTCGACCTTTCATTCCTATGGGGGAATCTCTGGGATTCGAACCCGCGCCTCCAGTGGGGACTGCGACCCGAGCGCAGCGACTTAGACCGCTCAGCCATCCTGACAGCTCTTTCCTTCCCAGGTTCATTGGGGGACTTTGACACCTGGTAGCCCGCCATTCATTTCAATTGGGCATTTCGACCATTCATTCCTATGGGGGAATCTCTGGGATTCGAACCCGCGCCTCCAGTGGGGACTGCGACCCGAGCGCAGCGACTTAGACCGCTCGGCCATCCTGACAGCTCTTTCCTTCCCAGGTTCATTGGGGGACTTTGACACCTGGTAGCCCGCCATTCATTTCAATGGGGCATTTCGACCATTCATTCCTATGGGGGAATCTCTGGGATTCGAACCCGCGCCTCCAGTGGGGACTGCGACCCGAGCGCAGCGACTTAGACCGCTCGGCCATCCTGACAGCTCTTTCCTTCCCAGGTTCATTGGGGGACTTTGACACCTGGTAGCCCGCCATTTATTTCAATTGGGCATTTCGACCTTTCATTCCTATGGGGGAATCTCTGGGATTCGAACCCGCGCCTCCAGTGGGGACTGCGACCCGAGCGCAGCGACTTAGACCGCTCGGCCATCCTGACAGCTCTTTCCTTCCCAGGTTCATTGGGGGACTTTGACACCTGGTAGCCCGCTATTTATTTCAATTGGGCATTTCGACCTTTCATTCCTATGGGGGAATCTCTGGGATTCGAAGCCGCGCCTCCAGTGGGGACTGCGACCCGAGCGCAGCGACTTAGACCGCTCGGCCATCCTGACAGCTCTTTCCTTCCCAGGTTCATTGGGGGACTTTGACACCTGGTAGCCCGCCATTTATTTCAATTGGGCATTTCGACCTTTCATTCCTATGGGGGAATCTCTGGGATTCGAACCCGCGCCTCCAGTGGGGACTGCGACCCGAGCGCAGCGACTTAGACCGCTCAGCCATCCTGACAGCTCTTTCCTTCCCAGGTTCATTGGGGGACTTTGACACCTGGTAGCCCGCCATTCATTTCAATTGGGCATTTCGACCATTCATTCCTATGGGGGAATCTCTGGGATTCGAACCCGCGCCTCCAGTGGGGACTGCGACCCGAGCGCAGCGACTTAGACCGCTCTGCCATCCTGACAGCTCTTTCCTTCCCAGGTTCAATGGTGGACTTTGACACCTGGAATCCCGCCATTCATTTCAATGGGGCATTTCGACCATTCATTCCTATGGGGGAATCTCTGGAATTCGAACCCGCGCCTCCAGTGGGGACTGCTACCCGAGCGCAGCGACTTAGACCGCTCGGCCATCCTGACAGCTCTTTCCTTCCCAGGTTCATTGGGGGACTTTGACACCTGGTAGCCCGCCATTTATTTCAATTGGGCATTTCGACCTTTCATTCCTATGGGGGAATCTCTGGGATTCGAACCCGCGCCTCCAGTGGGGACTGCGACCCGAGCGCAGCGACTTAGACCACTCGGCCATCCTGACAGCTCTTTCCTTCCCAGGTTCATTGGGGGACTTTGACACCTGGTAGCCCGCCATTCATTTCAATTGGGCATTTCGACCATTCATTCCTATGGGGGAATCTCTGGGATTCGAACCCGCGCCTCCAGTGGGGACTGCGACCCGAGCGCAGCGACTTAGACCGCTCTGCCATCCTGACAGCTCTTTCCTTCCCAGGTTCAATGGTGGACTTTGACACCTGGAATCCCGCCATTCATTTCAATGGGGCATTTCGACCTTTCATTCCTATGGGGGAATCTCTGGGATTCGAACCCGCGCCTCCAGTGGGGACTGCGACCCGAGCGCAGCGACTTAGACCGCTCAGCCATCCTGACAGCTCTTTCCTTCCCAGGTTCATTGGGGGACACTTGGTAGCCCGCCATTCATTTCAATTGGGCATTTCGACCATTCATTCCTATGGGGGAATCTCTGGGATTCGAACCCGCGCCTCCAGTGGGGACTGCGACCCGAGCGCAGCGACTTAGACCGCTCGGCCATCCTGACAGCTCTTTCCTTCCCAGGTTCATTGGGGGACTTTGACACCTGGTAGCCCGCCATTCATTTCAAAGGGGCATTTCGACCATTCATTCCTATGGGGGAATCTCTGGGATTCGAACCCGCGCCTCCAGTGGGGACTGCGACCCGAGCGCAGCGACTTAGACCGCTCGGCCATCCTGACAGCTCTTTCCTTCCCAGGTTCATTGGGGGACTTTGACACCTGGTAGCCCGCCATTTATTTCAATTGGGCATTTCGACCTTTCATTCCTATGGGGGAATCTCTGGGATTCGAACCCGCGCCTCCAGTGGGGACTGCGACCCGAGCGCAGCGACTTAGACCGCTCAGCCATCCTGACAGCTCTTTCCTTCCCAGGTTCATTGGGGGACTTTGACACCTGGTAGCCCGCCATTCATTTCAATTGGGCATTTCGACCATTCATTCCTATGGGGGAATCTCTGGGATTCGAACCCGCGTCTCCAGTGGGGACTGCGACCCGAGCACAGCGACTTAGACCGCTCGGCCATCCTGACAGCTCTTTACTTCCCAGGTTCAATGGTGGACTTTGACACCTGGAATCCCGCCATTCATTTCAATGGGGCATTTCGACCATTCATTCCTATGGGGGAATCTCTGGGATTCGAACCCGCGCCTCCAGTGGGGACTGCGACCCGAGCGCAGCGACTTAGACCGCTCGGCCATCCTGACAGCTCTTTCCTTCCCAGGTTCATTGGGGGACTTTGACACCTGGTAGCCCGCCATTTATTTCAATTGGGCATTTCGACCTTTCATTCCTATGGGGGAATCTCTGGGATTCGAACCCGCGCCTCCAGTGGGGACTGCGACCCGAGCGCAGCGACTTAGACCGCTCGGCCATCCTGACAGCTCTTTCCTTCCCAGGTTCATTGGGGGACTTTTACACCTGGTAGCCCGCCATTCATTTCAATGGGGCATTTCGACCATTCATTCCTATGGGGGAATCTCTGGGATTCGAACCCTCGCCTCCAGTGGGGACTGCGACCCGAACGCAGCGACTTAGACTGCTCAGCCATCCTGACAGCTCTTTCCTTCCAATGTTCAATGGGGGACTTTGACACCTGGTAGCCCGCCATTCATTTCAATTGGGCATTTCGACCATTCATTCCTATGGGGGAATCTCTGGGATTCGAACCCGCGCCTCCAGTGGGGACTGCGACCCGAGCGCAGCGACTTAGACCGCTCGGCCATCCTGACAGCTCTTTCCTTCCCAGGTTCATTGGGGGACTTTGACACCTGGTAGCCCGCCATTCATTTCAATTGGGCATTTCGACCATTCATTCCTATGGGGGAATCTCTGGGATTCGAACCCGCGCCTCCAGTGGGGACTGCGACCCGAGCGCAGCGACTTAGACCGCTCGGCCATCCTGACAGCTCTTTCCTTCCCAGGTTCAATGGTGGACTTTGACACCTGGTAGCCCGCCATTCATTTCAATTGGGCATTTCGACCATTCATTCCTATGGGGGAATCTCTGGGATTCGAACCCGCGCCTCCAGTGGGGACTGCGACCCGAGCGCAGCGACTTAGACCGCTCTGCCATCCTGACAGCTCTTTCCTTCCCAGGTTTCCCAGGTTCAATGGTGGACTTTGACACCTGGAATCCCGCCATTCATTTCAATGGGGCATTTCGACCATTCATTCCTATGGGGGAATCTCTGGGATTCGAACCCGCGCCTCCAGTGGGGACTGCGACCCGAGCGCAGCGACTTAGACCGCTCAGCCATCCTGATAGCTCTTTCCTTCCCAGGTTCATTGGGGGACTTTGACACCTGGTAGCCCGCCATTCATTTCAATTGGGCATTTCGACCATTCATTCCTATGGGGGAATCTCTGGGATTCGAACCCGCGCCTCCAGTGGGGACTGCGACCCGAGCGCAGCGACTTAGACCGCTCGGCCATCCTGACAGCTCTTTCCTTCCCAGGTTCAATGGTGGACTTTGACACCTGGTAGCCCGCCATTCATTTCAATTGGGCATTTCGACCATTCATTCCTATGGGGGAATCTCTGGGATTCGAACCCGCGCCTCCAGTGGGGACTGCGACCCGAGCGCAGCGACTTAGACCGCTCTGCCATCCTGACAGCTCTTTCCTTCCCAGGTTCATTGGGGGACTTTGACACCTGGTAGCCCGCCATTTATTTCAATTGGGCATTTCGACCTTTCATTCCTATGGGGGAATCTCTGGGATTCGAACCCGCGCCTCCAGTGGGGACTGCGACCCGAGCGCAGCGACTTAGACCGCTCGGCCATCCTGACAGCTCTTTCCTTCCCAGGTTCATTGGGGGACTTTGACACCTGGTAGCCCGCTATTTATTTCAATTGGGCATTTCGACCTTTCATTCCTATGGGGGAATCTCTGGGATTCGAAGCCGCGCCTCCAGTGGGGACTGCGACCCGAGCGCAGCGACTTAGACCGCTCGGCCATCCTGACAGCTCTTTCCTTCCCAGGTTCATTGGGGGACTTTGACACCTGGTAGCCCGCCATTTATTTCAATTGGGCATTTCGACCTTTCATTCCTATGGGGGAATCTCTGGGATTCGAACCCGCGCCTCCAGTGGGGACTGCGACCCGAGCGCAGCGACTTAGACCGCTCAGCCATCCTGACAGCTCTTTACTTCCCAGGTTCAATGGTGGACTTTGACACCTGGAATCCCGCCATTCATTTCAATGGGGCATTTCGACCATTCATTCCTATGGGGGAATCTCTGGGATTCGAACCCGCGCCTCCAGTGGGGACTGCGACCCGAGCGCAGCGACTTAGACCGCTCGGCCATCCTGACAGCTCTTTCCTTCCCAGGTTCATTGGGGGACTTTGACACCTGGTAGCCCGCCATTTATTTCAATTGGGCATTTCGACCTTTCATTCCTATGGGGGAATCTCTGGGATTCGAACCCGCGCCTCCAGTGGGGACTGCGACCCGAGCGCAGCGACTTAGACCGCTCGGCCATCCTGACAGCTCTTTCCTTCCCAGGTTCATTGGGGGACTTTTACACCTGGTAGCCCGCCATTCATTTCAATGGGGCATTTCGACCATTCATTCCTATGGGGGAATCTCTGGGATTCGAACCCTCGCCTCCAGTGGGGACTGCGACCCGAACGCAGCGACTTAGACTGCTCAGCCATCCTGACAGCTCTTTCCTTCCAATGTTCAATGGGGGACTTTGACACCTGGTAGCCCGCCATTCATTTCAATTGGGCATTTCGACCATTCATTCCTATGGGGGAATCTCTGGGATTCGAACCCGCGCCTCCAGTGGGGACTGCGACCCGAGCGCAGCGACTTAGACCGCTCGGCCATCCTGACAGCTCTTTCCTTCCCAGGTTCATTGGGGGACTTTGACACCTGGTAGCCCGCCATTCATTTCAATTGGGCATTTCGACCATTCATTCCTATGGGGGAATCTCTGGGATTCGAACCCGCGCCTCCAGTGGGGACTGCGACCCGAGCGCAGCGACTTAGACCGCTCGGCCATCCTGACAGCTCTTTCCTTCCCAGGTTCAATGGTGGACTTTGACACCTGGTAGCCCGCCATTCATTTCAATTGGGCATTTCGACCATTCATTCCTATGGGGGAATCTCTGGGATTCGAACCCGCGCCTCCAGTGGGGACTGCGACCCGAGCGCAGCGACTTAGACCGCTCTGCCATCCTGACAGCTCTTTCCTTCCCAGGTTTCCCAGGTTCAATGGTGGACTTTGACACCTGGAATCCCGCCATTCATTTCAATGGGGCATTTCGACCATTCATTCCTATGGGGGAATCTCTGGGATTCGAACCCGCGCCTCCAGTGGGGACTGCGACCCGAGCGCAGCGACTTAGACCGCTCAGCCATCCTGATAGCTCTTTCCTTCCCAGGTTCATTGGGGGACTTTGACACCTGGTAGCCCGCCATTCATTTCAATTGGGCATTTCGACCATTCATTCCTATGGGGGAATCTCTGGGATTCGAACCCGCGCCTCCAGTGGGGACTGCGACCCGAGCGCAGCGACTTAGACCGCTCGGCCATCCTGACAGCTCTTTCCTTCCCAGGTTCAATGGTGGACTTTGACACCTGGTAGCCCGCCATTCATTTCAATTGGGCATTTCGACCATTCATTCCTATGGGGGAATCTCTGGGATTCGAACCCGCGCCTCCAGTGGGGACTGCGACCCGAGCGCAGCGACTTAGACCGCTCTGCCATCCTGACAGCTCTTTCCTTCCCAGGTTTCCCAGGTTCAATGGTGGACTTTGACACCTGGAATCACGCCATTCATTTCAATGGGGCATTTCGACCATTCATTCCTATGGGGGAATCTCTGGGATTCGAACCCGCGCCTCCAGTGGGGACTGCGACCCGAGCGCAGCGACTTAGACCGCTCAGCCATCCTGACAGCTCTTTCCTTCCCAGGTTCATTGGGGGACTTTGACACCTGGTAGCCCGCCATTCATTTCAATGGGGCATTTCGACCATTCATTCCTATGGGGGAATCTCTGGGATTCGAACCCGCGCCTCCAGTGGGGACTGCGACCCGAGCGCAGCGACTTAGACCGCTCGGCCATCCTGACAGCTCTTTCCTTCCCAGGTTCATTGGGGGACTTTGACACCTGGTAGCCCGCCATTCATTTCAATGGGGCATTTCGACCATTCATTACTATGGGGGAATCTCTGGGATTCGAACCCGCGCCTCCAGTGGGGACTGCGACCCGAGCGCAGCGACTTAGACCGCTCGGCCATCCTGACAGCTCTTTCCTTCCCAGGTTCATTGGGGGACTTTGACACCTGGTAGCCCGCTATTTATTTCAATTGGGCATTTCGACCTTTCATTCCTATGGGGGAATCTCTGGGATTCGAAGCCGCGCCTCCAGTGGGGACTGCGACCCGAGCGCAGCGACTTAGACCGCTCGGCCATCCTGACAGCTCTTTCCTTCCCAGGTTCATTGGGGGACTTTGACACCTGGTAGCCCGCCATTTATTTCAATTGGGCATTTCGACCTTTCATTCCTATGGGGGAATCTCTGGGATTCGAACCCGCGCCTCCAGTGGGGACTGCGACCCGAGCGCAGCGACTTAGACCGCTCAGTCATCCTGACAGCTCTTTCCTTCCCAGGTTCATTGGGGGACTTTGACACCTGGTAGCCCGCCATTCATTTCAATTGGGCATTTCGACCATTCATTCCTATGGGGGAATCTCTGGGATTCGAACCCGCGCCTCCAGTGGGGACTGCGACCCGAGCGCAGCGACTTAGACCGCTCTGCCATCCTGACAGCTCTTTCCTTCCCAGGTTCAATGGTGGACTTTGACACCTGGAATCCCGCCATTCATTTCAATGGGGCATTTCGACCATTCATTCCTATGGGGGAATCTCTGGGATTCGAACCCGCGCCTCCAGTGGGGACTGCGACCCGAGCGCAGCGACTTAGACCGCTCGGCCATCCTGACAGCTCTTTCCTTCCCAGGTTCAATGGTGGACTTTGACACCTGGAATCCCGCCATTCATTTCAATGGGGCATTTCGACCATTCATTCCTATGGGGGAATCTCTGGAATTCGAACCCGCGCCTCCAGTGGGGACTGCGACCCGAGCGCAGCGACTTAGACCGCTCGGCCATCCTGACAGCTCTTTCCTTCCCAGGTTCATTGGGGGACTTTGACACCTGGTAGCCCGCCATTCATTTCAATTGGGCATTTCGACCTTTCATTCCTATGGGGGAATCTCTGGGATTCGAACCCGCGCCTCCAGTGGGGACTGCGACCCGAGCGCAGCGACTTAGACCGCTCGGCCATCCTGACAGCTCTTTCCTTCCCAGGTTCATTGGGGGACTTTGACACCTGGTAGCCCGCCATTCATTTCAATTGGGCATTTCGACCTTTCATTCCTATGGGGGAATCTCTGGGATTCGAACCCGCGCCTCCAGTGGGGACTGCGACCCGAGCGCAGCGACTTAGACCGCTCTGCCATCCTGACAGCTCTTTCCTTCCCAGGTTCAATGGTGGACTTTGACACCTGGAATCCCGCCATTCATTTCAATGGGGCATTTCGACCATTCATTCCTATGGGGGAATCTCTGGAATTCGAACCCGCGCCTCCAGTGGGGACTGCGACCCGAGCGCAGCGACTTAGACCGCTCGGCCATCCTGACAGCTCTTTCCTTCCCAGGTTCATTGGGGGACTTTGACACCTGGTAGCCCGCCATTCATTTCAATTGGGCATTTCGACCTTTCATTCCTATGGGGGAATCTCTGGGATTCGAACCCGCGCCTCCAGTGGGGACTGCGACCCGAGCGCAGCGACTTAGACCGCTCGGCCATCCTGACAGCTCTTTCCTTCCCAGGTTCATTGGGGGACTTTGACACCTGGTAGCCCGCCATTCATTTCAATTGGGCATTTCGACCATTCATTCCTATGGGGGAATCTCTGGGATTCGAAGCCGCGCCTCCAGTGGGGACTGCGACCCGAGCGCAGCGACTTAGACCGCTCGGCCATCCTGACAGCTCTTTCCTTCCCAGGTTCATTGGGGGACTTTGACACCTGGTAGCCCGCCATTTATTTCAATTGGGCATTTCGACCTTTCATTCCTATGGGGGAATCTCTGGGATTCGAACCCGCGCCTCCAGTGGGGACTGCGACCCGAGCGCAGCGACTTAGACCGCTCAGCCATCCTGATAGCTCTTTCCTTCCCAGGTTCATTGGGGGACTTTGACACCTGGTAGCCCGCCATTCATTTCAATTGGGCATTTCGACCATTCATTCCTATGGGGGAATCTCTGGGATTCGAACCCGCGCCTCCAGTGGGGACTGCGACCCGAGCGCAGCGACTTAGACCGCTCTGCCATCCTGACAGCTCTTTCCTTCCCAGGTTCAATGGTGGACTTTGACACCTGGAATCCCGCCATTCATTTCAATGGGGCATTTCGACCTTTCATTCCTATGGGGGAATCTCTGGGATTCGAACCCGCGCCTCCAGTGGGGACTGCGACCCGAGCGCAGCGACTTAGACCGCTCAGCCATCCTGACAGCTCTTTCCTTCCCAGGTTCATTGGGGGACTTTGACACCTGGTAGCCCGCCATTCATTTCAATTGGGCATTTCGACCATTCATTCCTATGGGGGAATCTCTGGGATTCGAACCCGCGCCTCCAGTGGGGACTGCGACCCGAGCGCAGCGACTTAGACCGCTCGGCCATCCTGACAGCTCTTTCCTTCCCAGGTTCATTGGGGGACTTTGACACCTGGTAGCCCGCTATTTATTTCAATTGGGCATTTCGACCTTTCATTCCTATGGGGGAATCTCTGGGATTCGAAGCCGCGCCTCCAGTGGGGACTGCGACCCGAGCGCAGCGACTTAGACCGCTCGGCCATCCTGACAGCTCTTTCCTTCCCAGGTTCATTGGGGGACTTTGACACCTGGTAGCCCGCCATTTATTTCAATTGGGCATTTCGACCTTTCATTCCTATGGGGGAATCTCTGGGATTCGAACCCGCGCCTCCAGTGGGGACTGCGACCCGAGCGCAGCGACTTAGACCGCTCAGCCATCCTGACAGCTCTTTCCTTCCCAGGTTCATTGGGGGACTTTGACATCTGGTAGCCCGCCATTCATTTCAATTGGGCATTTCGACCTTTCATTCCTATGGGGGAATCTCTGGGATTCGAACCCGCGCCTCCAGTGGGGACTGCGACCCGAGCGCAGCGACTTAGACCGCTCGGCCATCCTGACAGCTCTTTCCTTCCCAGGTTCATTGGGGGACTTTGACACCTGGTAGCCCGCCATTCATTTCAATTGGGCATTTCGACCATTCATTCCTATGGGGGAATCTCTGGGATTCGAACCCGCGCCTCCAGTGGGGACTGCGACCCGAGCGCAGCGACTTAGACCGCTCGGCCATCCTGACAGCTCTTTCCTTCCCAGGTTCATTGGGGGACTTTGACACCTGGTAGCCCGCCATTTATTTCAATGGGGCATTTCGACCTTTCATTCCTATGGGGGAATCTCTGGGATTCGAACCCGCGCCTCCAGTGGGGACTGCGACCCGAGCGCAGCGACTTAGACCGCTCGGCCATCCTGACAGCTCTTTACTTCCCAGGTTCAATGGTGGACTTTGACACCTGGAATCCCGCCATTCATTTCAATGGGGCATTTCGACCATTCATTCCTATGGGGGAATCTCTGGGATTCGAACCCGCGCCTCCAGTGGGGACTGCGACCCGAGCGCAGCGACTTAGACCGCTCGGCCATCCTGACAGCTCTTTCCTTCCCAGGTTCATTGGGGGACTTTGACACCTGGTAGCCCGCCATTTATTTCAATTGGGCATTTCGACCTTTCATTCCTATGGGGGAATCTCTGGGATTCGAACCCGCGCCTCCAGTGGGGACTGCGACCCGAGCGCAGCGACTTAGACCGCTCAGCCATCCTGATAGCTCTTTCCTTCCCAGGTTCATTGGGGGACTTTGACACCTGGTAGCCCGCCATTCATTTCAATTGGGCATTTCGACCATTCATTCCTATGGGGGAATCTCTGGGATTCGAACCCGCGCCTCCAGTGGGGACTGCGACCCGAGCGCAGCGACTTAGACCGCTCTGCCATCCTGACAGCTCTTTCCTTCCCAGGTTCAATGGTGGACTTTGACACCTGGAATCCCGCCATTCATTTCAATGGGGCATTTCGACCTTTCATTCCTATGGGGGAATCTCTGGGATTCGAACCCGCGCCTCCAGTGGGGACTGCGACCCGAGCGCAGCGACTTAGACCGCTCAGCCATCCTGACAGCTCTTTCCTTCCCAGGTTCATTGGGGGACACTTGGTAGCCCGCCATTCATTTCAATTGGGCATTTCGACCATTCATTCCTATGGGGGAATCTCTGGGATTCGAACCCGCGCCTCCAGTGGGGACTGCGACCCGAGCGCAGCGACTTAGACCGCTCGGCCATCCTGACAGCTCTTTCCTTCCCAGGTTCATTGGGGGACTTTGACACCTGGTAGCCCGCCATTCATTTCAAAGGGGCATTTCGACCATTCATTCCTATGGGGGAATCTCTGGGATTCGAACCCGCGCCTCCAGTGGGGACTGCGACCCGAGCGCAGCGACTTAGACCGCTCGGCCATCCTGACAGCTCTTTCCTTCCCAGGTTCATTGGGGGACTTTGACACCTGGTAGCCCGCCATTTATTTCAATTGGGCATTTCGACCTTTCATTCCTATGGGGGAATCTCTGGGATTCGAACCCGCGCCTCCAGTGGGGACTGCGACCCGAGCGCAGCGACTTAGACCGCTCAGCCATCCTGACAGCTCTTTCCTTCCCAGGTTCATTGGGGGACTTTGACACCTGGTAGCCCGCCATTCATTTCAATTGGGCATTTCGACCATTCATTCCTATGGGGGAATCTCTGGGATTCGAACCCGCGCCTCCAGTGGGGACTGCGACCCGAGCACAGCGACTTAGACCGCTCGGCCATCCTGACAGCTCTTTACTTCCCAGGTTCAATGGTGGACTTTGACACCTGGAATCCCGCCATTCATTTCAATGGGGCATTTCGACCATTCATTCCTATGGGGGAATCTCTGGGATTCGAACCCGCGCCTCCAGTGGGGACTGCGACCCGAGCGCAGCGACTTAGACCGCTCGGCCATCCTGACAGCTCTTTCCTTCCCAGGTTCATTGGGGGACTTTGACACCTGGTAGCCCGCCATTTATTTCAATTGGGCATTTCGACCTTTCATTCCTATGGGGGAATCTCTGGGATTCGAACCCGCGCCTCCAGTGGGGACTGCGACCCGAGCGCAGCGACTTAGACCGCTCGGCCATCCTGACAGCTCTTTCCTTCCCAGGTTCATTGGGGGACTTTTACACCTGGTAGCCCGCCATTCATTTCAATGGGGCATTTCGACCATTCATTCCTATGGGGGAATCTCTGGGATTCGAACCCTCGCCTCCAGTGGGGACTGCGACCCGAACGCAGCGACTTAGACTGCTCAGCCATCCTGACAGCTCTTTCCTTCCAATGTTCAATGGGGGACTTTGACACCTGGTAGCCCGCCATTCATTTCAATTGGGCATTTCGACCATTCATTCCTATGGGGGAATCTCTGGGATTCGAACCCGCGCCTCCAGTGGGGACTGCGACCCGAGCGCAGCGACTTAGACCGCTCGGCCATCCTGACAGCTCTTTCCTTCCCAGGTTCATTGGGGGACTTTGACACCTGGTAGCCCGCCATTCATTTCAATTGGGCATTTCGACCATTCATTCCTATGGGGGAATCTCTGGGATTCGAACCCGCGCCTCCAGTGGGGACTGCGACCCGAGCGCAGCGACTTAGACCGCTCGGCCATCCTGACAGCTCTTTCCTTCCCAGGTTCAATGGTGGACTTTGACACCTGGTAGCCCGCCATTCATTTCAATTGGGCATTTCGACCATTCATTCCTATGGGGGAATCTCTGGGATTCGAACCCGCGCCTCCAGTGGGGACTGCGACCCGAGCGCAGCGACTTAGACCGCTCTGCCATCCTGACAGCTCTTTCCTTCCCAGGTTTCCCAGGTTCAATGGTGGACTTTGACACCTGGAATCCCGCCATTCATTTCAATGGGGCATTTCGACCATTCATTCCTATGGGGGAATCTCTGGGATTCGAACCCGCGCCTCCAGTGGGGACTGCGACCCGAGCGCAGCGACTTAGACCGCTCAGCCATCCTGATAGCTCTTTCCTTCCCAGGTTCATTGGGGGACTTTGACACCTGGTAGCCCGCCATTCATTTCAATTGGGCATTTCGACCATTCATTCCTATGGGGGAATCTCTGGGATTCGAACCCGCGCCTCCAGTGGGGACTGCGACCCGAGCGCAGCGACTTAGACCGCTCGGCCATCCTGACAGCTCTTTCCTTCCCAGGTTCAATGGTGGACTTTGACACCTGGTAGCCCGCCATTCATTTCAATTGGGCATTTCGACCATTCATTCCTATGGGGGAATCTCTGGGATTCGAACCCGCGCCTCCAGTGGGGACTGCGACCCGAGCGCAGCGACTTAGACCGCTCTGCCATCCTGACAGCTCTTTCCTTCCCAGGTTTCCCAGGTTCAATGGTGGACTTTGACACCTGGAATCACGCCATTCATTTCAATGGGGCATTTCGACCATTCATTCCTATGGGGGAATCTCTGGGATTCGAACCCGCGCCTCCAGTGGGGACTGCGACCCGAGCGCAGCGACTTAGACCGCTCAGCCATCCTGACAGCTCTTTCCTTCCCAGGTTCATTGGGGGACTTTGACACCTGGTAGCCCGCCATTCATTTCAATGGGGCATTTCGACCATTCATTCCTATGGGGGAATCTCTGGGATTCGAACCCGCGCCTCCAGTGGGGACTGCGACCCGAGCGCAGCGACTTAGACCGCTCGGCCATCCTGACAGCTCTTTCCTTCCCAGGTTCATTGGGGGACTTTGACACCTGGTAGCCCGCCATTCATTTCAATGGGGCATTTCGACCATTCATTACTATGGGGGAATCTCTGGGATTCGAACCCGCGCCTCCAGTGGGGACTGCGACCCGAGCGCAGCGACTTAGACCGCTCGGCCATCCTGACAGCTCTTTCCTTCCCAGGTTCATTGGGGGACTTTGACACCTGGTAGCCCGCTATTTATTTCAATTGGGCATTTCGACCTTTCATTCCTATGGGGGAATCTCTGGGATTCGAAGCCGCGCCTCCAGTGGGGACTGCGACCCGAGCGCAGCGACTTAGACCGCTCGGCCATCCTGACAGCTCTTTCCTTCCCAGGTTCATTGGGGGACTTTGACACCTGGTAGCCCGCCATTTATTTCAATTGGGCATTTCGACCTTTCATTCCTATGGGGGAATCTCTGGGATTCGAACCCGCGCCTCCAGTGGGGACTGCGACCCGAGCGCAGCGACTTAGACCGCTCAGTCATCCTGACAGCTCTTTCCTTCCCAGGTTCATTGGGGGACTTTGACACCTGGTAGCCCGCCATTCATTTCAATTGGGCATTTCGACCATTCATTCCTATGGGGGAATCTCTGGGATTCGAACCCGCGCCTCCAGTGGGGACTGCGACCCGAGCGCAGCGACTTAGACCGCTCTGCCATCCTGACAGCTCTTTCCTTCCCAGGTTCAATGGTGGACTTTGACACCTGGAATCCCGCCATTCATTTCAATGGGGCATTTCGACCATTCATTCCTATGGGGGAATCTCTGGGATTCGAACCCGCGCCTCCAGTGGGGACTGCGACCCGAGCGCAGCGACTTAGACCGCTCGGCCATCCTGACAGCTCTTTCCTTCCCAGGTTCAATGGTGGACTTTGACACCTGGAATCCCGCCATTCATTTCAATGGGGCATTTCGACCATTCATTCCTATGGGGGAATCTCTGGAATTCGAACCCGCGCCTCCAGTGGGGACTGCGACCCGAGCGCAGCGACTTAGACCGCTCGGCCATCCTGACAGCTCTTTCCTTCCCAGGTTCATTGGGGGACTTTGACACCTGGTAGCCCGCCATTCATTTCAATTGGGCATTTCGACCTTTCATTCCTATGGGGGAATCTCTGGGATTCGAACCCGCGCCTCCAGTGGGGACTGCGACCCGAGCGCAGCGACTTAGACCGCTCGGCCATCCTGACAGCTCTTTCCTTCCCAGGTTCATTGGGGGACTTTGACACCTGGTAGCCCGCCATTTATTTCAATGGGGCATTTCGACCTTTCATTCCTATGGGGGAATCTCTGGGATTCGAACCCGCGCCTCCAGTGGGGACTGCGACCCGAGCACAGCGACTTAGACCGCTCGGCCATCCTGACAGCTCTTTACTTCCCAGGTTCAATGGTGGACTTTGACACCTGGAATCCCGCCATTCATTTCAATGGGGCATTTCGACCATTCATTCCTATGGGGGAATCTCTGGAATTCGAACCCGCGCCTCCAGTGGGGACTGCGACCCGAGCGCAGCGACTTAGACCGCTCGGCCATCCTGACAGCTCTTTCCTTCCCAGGTTCATTGGGGGACTTTGACATCTGGTAGCCCGCCATTCATTTCAATTGGGCATTTCGACCTTTCATTCCTATGGGGGAATCTCTGGGATTCGAACCCGCGCCTCCAGTGGGGACTGCGACCCGAGCGCAGCGACTTAGACCGCTCGGCCATCCTGACAGCTCTTTCCTTCCCAGGTTCATTGGGGGACTTTGACACCTGGTAGCCCGCCATTCATTTCAATTGGGCATTTCGACCATTCATTCCTATGGGGGAATCTCTGGGATTCGAAGCCGCGCCTCCAGTGGGGACTGCGACCCGAGCGCAGCGACTTAGACCGCTCGGCCATCCTGACAGCTCTTTCCTTCCCAGGTTCATTGGGGGACTTTGACACCTGGTAGCCCGCCATTTATTTCAATTGGGCATTTCGACCTTTCATTCCTATGGGGGAATCTCTGGGATTCGAACCCGCGCCTCCAGTGGGGACTGCGACCCGAGCGCAGCGACTTAGACCGCTCAGCCATCCTGATAGCTCTTTCCTTCCCAGGTTCATTGGGGGACTTTGACACCTGGTAGCCCGCCATTCATTTCAATTGGGCATTTCGACCATTCATTCCTATGGGGGAATCTCTGGGATTCGAACCCGCGCCTCCAGTGGGGACTGCGACCCGAGCGCAGCGACTTAGACCGCTCTGCCATCCTGACAGCTCTTTCCTTCCCAGGTTCAATGGTGGACTTTGACACCTGGAATCCCGCCATTCATTTCAATGGGGCATTTCGACCTTTCATTCCTATGGGGGAATCTCTGGGATTCGAACCCGCGCCTCCAGTGGGGACTGCGACCCGAGCGCAGCGACTTAGACCGCTCAGCCATCCTGACAGCTCTTTCCTTCCCAGGTTCATTGGGGGACTTTGACACCTGGTAGCCCGCCATTCATTTCAATTGGGCATTTCGACCATTCATTCCTATGGGGGAATCTCTGGGATTCGAACCCGCGCCTCCAGTGGGGACTGCGACCCGAGCGCAGCGACTTAGACCGCTCTGCCATCCTGACAGCTCTTTCCTTCCCAGGTTCAATGGTGGACTTTGACACCTGGAATCCCGCCATTCATTTCAATGGGGCATTTCGACCTTTCATTCCTATGGGGGAATCTCTGGGATTCGAACCCGCGCCTCCAGTGGGGACTGCGACCCGAGCGCAGCGACTTAGACCGCTCAGCCATCCTGACAGCTCTTTCCTTCCCAGGTTCATTGGGGGACTTTGACACCTGGTAGCCCGCCATTCATTTCAATTGGGCATTTCGACCATTCATTCCTATGGGGGAATCTCTGGGATTCGAACCCGCGCCTCCAGTGGGGACTGCGACCCGAGCGCAGCGACTTAGACCGCTCGGCCATCCTGACAGCTCTTTCCTTCCCAGGTTCATTGGGGGACTTTGACACCTGGTAGCCCGCTATTTATTTCAATTGGGCATTTCGACCTTTCATTCCTATGGGGGAATCTCTGGGATTCGAAGCCGCGCCTCCAGTGGGGACTGCGACCCGAGCGCAGCGACTTAGACCGCTCGGCCATCCTGACAGCTCTTTCCTTCCCAGGTTCATTGGGGGACTTTGACACCTGGTAGCCCGCCATTTATTTCAATTGGGCATTTCGACCTTTCATTCCTATGGGGGAATCTCTGGGATTCGAACCCGCGCCTCCAGTGGGGACTGCGACCCGAGCGCAGCGACTTAGACCGCTCAGCCATCCTGATAGCTCTTTCCTTCCCAGGTTCATTGGGGGACTTTGACACCTGGTAGCCCGCCATTCATTTCAATTGGGCATTTCGACCATTCATTCCTATGGGGGAATCTCTGGGATTCGAACCCGCGCCTCCAGTGGGGACTGCGACCCGAGCGCAGCGACTTAGACCGCTCTGCCATCCTGACAGCTCTTTCCTTCCCAGGTTCAATGGTGGACTTTGACACCTGGAATCCCGCCATTCATTTCAATGGGGCATTTCGACCTTTCATTCCTATGGGGGAATCTCTGGGATTCGAACCCGCGCCTCCAGTGGGGACTGCGACCCGAGCGCAGCGACTTAGACCGCTCAGCCATCCTGACAGCTCTTTCCTTCCCAGGTTCATTGGGGGACTTTGACACCTGGTAGCCCGCCATTCATTTCAATTGGGCATTTCGACCATTCATTCCTATGGGGGAATCTCTGGGATTCGAACCCGCGCCTCCAGTGGGGACTGCGACCCGAGCGCAGCGACTTAGACCGCTCTGCCATCCTGACAGCTCTTTCCTTCCCAGGTTCAATAGTGGACTTTGACACCTGGAATCCCGCCATTCATTTCAATGGGGCATTTCGACCTTTCATTCCTATGGGGGAATCTCTGGGATTCGAACCCGCGCCTCCAGTGGGGACTGCGACCCGAGCGCAGCGACTTAGACCGCTCAGCCATCCTGACAGCTCTTTCCTTCCCAGGTTCATTGGGGGACTTTGACACCTGGTAGCCCGCCATTCATTTCAATTGGGCATTTCGACCATTCATTCCTATGGGGGAATCTCTGGGATTCGAACCCGCGCCTCCAGTGGGGACTGCGACCCGAGCGCAGCGACTTAGACCGCTCGGCCATCCTGACAGCTCTTTCCTTCCCAGGTTCATTGGGGGACTTTGACACCAATGCCCCATTGAAATGAATGGCGGGATTCCAGGTGTCAAAGTCCACCATTGAACCTGGGAAGGAAAGAGCTGTCAGGATGGCAGAGCGGTCTAAGTCGCTGCGCTCGGGTCGCAGTCCCCACTGGAGGCGCGGGTTCGAATCCCAGAGATTCCCCCATAGGAATGAATGGTCGAAATGCCCAATTGAAATGAATGGCGGGCTACCAGGTGTCAAAGTCCCCCAATGAACCTGGGAAGGAAAGAGCTATCAGGATGGCTGAGCGGTCTAAGTCGCTGCGCTCGGGTCGCAGTCCCCACTGGAGGCGCGGGTTCGAATCCCAGAGATTCCCCCATAGGAATGAAAGGTCGAAATGCCCAATTGAAATAAATGGCGGGCTACCAGGTGTCAAAGTCCCCCAATGAACCTGGGAAGGAAAGAGCTGTCAGGATGGCCGAGCGGTCTAAGTCGCTGCGCTCGGGTCGCAGTCCCCACTGGAGGCGCGGCTTCGAATCCCAGAGATTCCCCCATAGGAATGAATGGTCGAAATGCCCAATTGAAATGAATGGCGGGCTACCAGGTGTCAAAGTCCCCCAATGAACCTGGGAAGGAAAGAGCTGTCAGGATGGCCGAGCGGTCTAAGTCGCTGCGCTCGGGTCGCAGTCCCCACTGGAGGCGCGGGTTCGAATCCCAGAGATTCCCCCATAGGAATGAAAGGTCGAAATGCCCAATTGAAATGAATGGCGGGCTACCAGATGTCAAAGTCCCCCAATGAACCTGGGAAGGAAAGAGCTGTCAGGATGGCCGAGCGGTCTAAGTCGCTGCGCTCGGGTCGCAGTCCCCACTGGAGGCGCGGGTTCGAATTCCAGAGATTCCCCCATAGGAATGAATGGTCGAAATGCCCCATTGAAATGAATGGCGGGATTCCAGGTGTCAAAGTCCACCATTGAACCTGGGAAGTAAAGAGCTGTCAGGATGGCCGAGCGGTCTAAGTCGCTGTGCTCGGGTCGCAGTCCCCACTGGAGGCGCGGGTTCGAATCCCAGAGATTCCCCCATAGGAATGAAAGGTCGAAATGCCCCATTGAAATAAATGGCGGGCTACCAGGTGTCAAAGTCCCCCAATGAACCTGGGAAGGAAAGAGCTGTCAGGATGGCCGAGCGGTCTAAGTCGCTGCGCTCGGGTCGCAGTCCCCACTGGAGGCGCGGGTTCGAATCCCAGAGATTCCCCCATAGGAATGAAAGGTCGAAATGCCCAATTGAAATGAATGGCGGGCTACCAGGTGTCAAAGTCCCCCAATGAACCTGGGAAGGAAAGAGCTGTCAGGATGGCCGAGCGGTCTAAGTCGCTGCGCTCGGGTCGCAGTCCCCACTGGAGGCGCGGGTTCGAATTCCAGAGATTCCCCCATAGGAATGAATGGTCGAAATGCCCCATTGAAATGAATGGCGGGATTCCAGGTGTCAAAGTCCACCATTGAACCTGGGAAGGAAAGAGCTGTCAGGATGGCCGAGCGGTCTAAGTCGCTGCGCTCGGGTCGCAGTCCCCACTGGAGGCGCGGGTTCGAATCCCAGAGATTCCCCCATAGGAATGAATGGTCGAAATGCCCCATTGAAATGAATGGCGGGATTCCAGGTGTCAAAGTCCACCATTGAACCTGGGAAGGAAAGAGCTGTCAGGATGGCAGAGCGGTCTAAGTCGCTGCGCTCGGGTCGCAGTCCCCACTGGAGGCGCGGGTTCGAATCCCAGAGATTCCCCCATAGGAATGAATGGTCGAAATGCCCAATTGAAATGAATGGCGGGCTACCAGGTGTCAAAGTCCCCCAATGAACCTGGGAAGGAAAGAGCTGTCAGGATGACTGAGCGGTCTAAGTCGCTGCGCTCGGGTCGCAGTCCCCACTGGAGGCGCGGGTTCGAATCCCAGAGATTCCCCCATAGGAATGAAAGGTCGAAATGCCCAATTGAAATAAATGGCGGGCTACCAGGTGTCAAAGTCCCCCAATGAACCTGGGAAGGAAAGAGCTGTCAGGATGGCCGAGCGGTCTAAGTCGCTGCGCTCGGGTCGCAGTCCCCACTGGAGGCGCGGCTTCGAATCCCAGAGATTCCCCCATAGGAATGAAAGGTCGAAATGCCCAATTGAAATAAATAGCGGGCTAACAGGTGTCAAAGTCCCCCAATGAACCTGGGAAGGAAAGAGCTGTCAGGATGGCCGAGCGGTCTAAGTCGCTGCGCTCGGGTCGCAGTCCCCACTGGAGGCGCGGGTTCGAATCCCAGAGATTCCCCCATAGTAATGAATGGTCGAAATGCCCCATTGAAATGAATGGCGGGCTACCAGGTGTCAAAGTCCCCCAATGAACCTGGGAAGGAAAGAGCTGTCAGGATGGCCGAGCGGTCTAAGTCGCTGCGCTCGGGTCGCAGTCCCCACTGGAGGCGCGGGTTCGAATCCCAGAGATTCCCCCATAGGAATGAATGGTCGAAATGCCCCATTGAAATGAATGGCGGGCTACCAGGTGTCAAAGTCCCCCAATGAACCTGGGAAGGAAAGAGCTGTCAGGATGGCTGAGCGGTCTAAGTCGCTGCGCTCGGGTCGCAGTCCCCACTGGAGGCGCGGGTTCGAATCCCAGAGATTCCCCCATAGGAATGAATGGTCGAAATGCCCCATTGAAATGAATGGCGTGATTCCAGGTGTCAAAGTCCACCATTGAACCTGGGAAACCTGGGAAGGAAAGAGCTGTCAGGATGGCAGAGCGGTCTAAGTCGCTGCGCTCGGGTCGCAGTCCCCACTGGAGGCGCGGGTTCGAATCCCAGAGATTCCCCCATAGGAATGAATGGTCGAAATGCCCAATTGAAATGAATGGCGGGCTACCAGGTGTCAAAGTCCACCATTGAACCTGGGAAGGAAAGAGCTGTCAGGATGGCCGAGCGGTCTAAGTCGCTGCGCTCGGGTCGCAGTCCCCACTGGAGGCGCGGGTTCGAATCCCAGAGATTCCCCCATAGGAATGAATGGTCGAAATGCCCAATTGAAATGAATGGCGGGCTACCAGGTGTCAAAGTCCCCCAATGAACCTGGGAAGGAAAGAGCTATCAGGATGGCTGAGCGGTCTAAGTCGCTGCGCTCGGGTCGCAGTCCCCACTGGAGGCGCGGGTTCGAATCCCAGAGATTCCCCCATAGGAATGAAAGGTCGAAATGCCCAATTGAAATAAATGGCGGGCTACCAGGTGTCAAAGTCCCCCAATGAACCTGGGAAGGAAAGAGCTGTCAGGATGGCCGAGCGGTCTAAGTCGCTGCGCTCGGGTCGCAGTCCCCACTGGAGGCGCGGCTTCGAATCCCAGAGATTCCCCCATAGGAATGAATGGTCGAAATGCCCAATTGAAATGAATGGCGGGCTACCAGGTGTCAAAGTCCCCCAATGAACCTGGGAAGGAAAGAGCTGTCAGGATGGCCGAGCGGTCTAAGTCGCTGCGCTCGGGTCGCAGTCCCCACTGGAGGCGCGGGTTCGAATCCCAGAGATTCCCCCATAGGAATGAAAGGTCGAAATGCCCAATTGAAATGAATGGCGGGCTACCAGATGTCAAAGTCCCCCAATGAACCTGGGAAGGAAAGAGCTGTCAGGATGGCCGAGCGGTCTAAGTCGCTGCGCTCGGGTCGCAGTCCCCACTGGAGGCGCGGGTTCGAATTCCAGAGATTCCCCCATAGGAATGAATGGTCGAAATGCCCCATTGAAATGAATGGCGGGATTCCAGGTGTCAAAGTCCACCATTGAACCTGGGAAGTAAAGAGCTGTCAGGATGGCCGAGCGGTCTAAGTCGCTGTGCTCGGGTCGCAGTCCCCACTGGAGGCGCGGGTTCGAATCCCAGAGATTCCCCCATAGGAATGAATGGTCGAAATGCCCAATTGAAATGAATGGCGGGCTACCAGGTGTCAAAGTCCACCATTGAACCTGGGAAGGAAAGAGCTGTCAGGATGGCAGAGCGGTCTAAGTCGCTGCGCTCGGGTCGCAGTCCCCACTGGAGGCGCGGGTTCGAATCCCAGAGATTCCCCCATAGGAATGAATGTTCGAAATGCCCAATTGAAATGAATGGCGGGCTACCAGGTGTCAAAGTCCCCCAATGAACCTGGGAAGGAAAGAGCTATCAGGATGGCTGAGCGGTCTAAGTCGCTGCGCTCGGGTCGCAGTCCCCACTGGAGGCGCGGGTTCGAATCCCAGAGATTCCCCCATAGGAATGAAAGGTCGAAATGCCCAATTGAAATAAATGGCGGGCTACCAGGTGTCAAAGTCCCCCAATGAACCTGGGAAGGAAAGAGCTGTCAGGATGGCCGAGCGGTCTAAGTCGCTGCGCTCGGGTCGCAGTCCCCACTGGAGGCGCGGCTTCGAATCCCAGAGATTCCCCCATAGGAATGAAAGGTCGAAATGCCCCATTGAAATAAATGGCGGGCTACCAGGTGTCAAAGTCCCCCAATGAACCTGGGAAGGAAAGAGCTGTCAGGATGGCCGAGCGGTCTAAGTCGCTGCGCTCGGGTCGCAGTCCCCACTGGAGGCGCGGGTTCGAATCCCAGAGATTCCCCCATAGGAATGAATGGTCGAAATGCCCAATTGAAATGAATGGCGGGCTACCAGGTGTCAAAGTCCCCCAATGAACCTGGGAAGGAAAGAGCTGTCAGGATGACTGAGCGGTCTAAGTCGCTGCGCTCGGGTCGCAGTCCCCACTGGAGGCGCGGGTTCGAATCCCAGAGATTCCCCCATAGGAATGAAAGGTCGAAATGCCCAATTGAAATAAATGGCGGGCTACCAGGTGTCAAAGTCCCCCAATGAACCTGGGAAGGAAAGAGCTGTCAGGATGGCCGAGCGGTCTAAGTCGCTGCGCTCGGGTCGCAGTCCCCACTGGAGGCGCGGCTTCGAATCCCAGAGATTCCCCCATAGGAATGAAAGGTCGAAATGCCCAATTGAAATAAATAGCGGGCTACCAGGTGTCAAAGTCCCCCAATGAACCTGGGAAGGAAAGAGCTGTCAGGATGGCCGAGCGGTCTAAGTCGCTGCGCTCGGGTCGCAGTCCCCACTGGAGGCGCGGGTTCGAATCCCAGAGATTCCCCCATAGTAATGAATGGTCGAAATGCCCCATTGAAATGAATGGCGGGCTACCAGGTGTCAAAGTCCCCCAATGAACCTGGGAAGGAAAGAGCTGTCAGGATGGCCGAGCGGTCTAAGTCGCTGCGCTCGGGTCGCAGTCCCCACTGGAGGCGCGGGTTCGAATCCCAGAGATTCCCCCATAGGAATGAATGGTCGAAATGCCCCATTGAAATGAATGGCGGGCTACCAGGTGTCAAAGTCCCCCAATGAACCTGGGAAGGAAAGAGCTGTCAGGATGGCTGAGCGGTCTAAGTCGCTGCGCTCGGGTCGCAGTCCGCACTGGAGGCGCGGGTTCGAATCCCAGAGATTCCCCCATAGGAATGAATGGTCGAAATGCCCCATTGAAATGAATGGCGGGATTCCAGGTGTCAAAGTCCACCATTGAACCTGGGAAACCTGGGAAGGAAAGAGCTGTCAGGATGGCAGAGCGGTCTAAGTCGCTGCGCTCGGGTCGCAGTCCCCACTGGAGGCGCGGGTTCGAATCCCAGAGATTCCCCCATAGGAATGAATGGTCGAAATGCCCAATTGAAATGAATGGCGGGCTACCAGGTGTCAAAGTCCACCATTGAACCTGGGAAGGAAAGAGCTGTCAGGATGGCCGAGCGGTCTAAGTCGCTGCGCTCGGGTCGCAGTCCCCACTGGAGGCGCGGGTTCGAATCCCAGAGATTCCCCCATAGGAATGAATGGTCGAAATGCCCAATTGAAATGAATGGCGGGCTACCAGGTGTCAAAGTCCCCCAATGAACCTGGGAAGGAAAGAGCTGTCAGGATGGCCGAGCGGTCTAAGTCGCTGCGCTCGGGTCGCAGTCCCCACTGGAGGCGCGGGTTCGAATCCCAGAGATTCCCCCATAGGAATGAAAGGTCGAAATGCCCAATTGAAATGAATGGCGGGCTACCAGATGTCAAAGTCCCCCAATGAACCTGGGAAGGAAAGAGCTGTCAGGATGGCCGAGCGGTCTAAGTCGCTGCGCTCGGGTCGCAGTCCCCACTGGAGGCGCGGGTTCGAATTCCAGAGATTCCCCCATAGGAATGAATGGTCGAAATGCCCCATTGAAATGAATGGCGGGATTCCAGGTGTCAAAGTCCACCATTGAACCTGGGAAGTAAAGAGCTGTCAGGATGGCCGAGCGGTCTAAGTCGCTGTGCTCGGGTCGCAGTCCCCACTGGAGGCGCGGGTTCGAATCCCAGAGATTCCCCCATAGGAATGAAAGGTCGAAATGCCCCATTGAAATAAATGGCGGGCTACCAGGTGTCAAAGTCCCCCAATGAACCTGGGAAGGAAAGAGCTGTCAGGATGGCCGAGCGGTCTAAGTCGCTGCGCTCGGGTCGCAGTCCCCACTGGAGGCGCGGGTTCGAATCCCAGAGATTCCCCCATAGGAATGAAAGGTCGAAATGCCCAATTGAAATGAATGGCGGGCTACCAGGTGTCAAAGTCCCCCAATGAACCTGGGAAGGAAAGAGCTGTCAGGATGGCCGAGCGGTCTAAGTCGCTGCGCTCGGGTCGCAGTCCCTACTGGAGGCGCGGGTTCGAATTCCAGAGATTCCCCCATAGGAATGAATGGTCGAAATGCCCCATTGAAATGAATGGCGGGATTCCAGGTGTCAAAGTCCACCATTGAACCTGGGAAGGAAAGAGCTGTCAGGATGGCCGAGCGGTCTAAGTCGCTGCGCTCGGGTCGCAGTCCCCACTGGAGGCGCGGGTTCGAATCCCAGAGATTCCCCCATAGGAATGAATGGTCGAAATGCCCCATTGAAATGAATGGCGGGATTCCAGGTGTCAAAGTCCACCATTGAACCTGGGAAGGAAAGAGCTGTCAGGATGGCAGAGCGGTCTAAGTCGCTGCGCTCGGGTCGCAGTCCCCACTGGAGGCGCGGGTTCGAATCCCAGAGATTCCCCCATAGGAATGAATGGTCGAAATGCCCAATTGAAATGAATGGCGGGCTACCAGGTGTCAAAGTCCCCCAATGAACCTGGGAAGGAAAGAGCTGTCAGGATGACTGAGCGGTCTAAGTCGCTGCGCTCGGGTCGCAGTCCCCACTGGAGGCGCGGGTTCGAATCCCAGAGATTCCCCCATAGGAATGAAAGGTCGAAATGCCCAATTGAAATAAATGGCGGGCTACCAGGTGTCAAAGTCCCCCAATGAACCTGGGAAGGAAAGAGCTGTCAGGATGGCCGAGCGGTCTAAGTCGCTGCGCTCGGGTCGCAGTCCCCACTGGAGGCGCGGCTTCGAATCCCAGAGATTCCCCCATAGGAATGAAAGGTCGAAATGCCCAATTGAAATAAATAGCGGGCTACCAGGTGTCAAAGTCCCCCAATGAACCTGGGAAGGAAAGAGCTGTCAGGATGGCCGAGCGGTCTAAGTCGCTGCGCTCGGGTCGCAGTCCCCACTGGAGGCGCGGGTTCGAATCCCAGAGATTCCCCCATAGTAATGAATGGTCGAAATGCCCCATTGAAATGAATGGAGGGCTACCAGGTGTCAAAGTCCCCCAATGAACCTGGGAAGGAAAGAGCTGTCAGGATGGCCGAGCGGTCTAAGTCGCTGCGCTCGGGTCGCAGTCCCCACTGGAGGCGCGGGTTCGAATCCCAGAGATTCCCCCATAGGAATGAATGGTCGAAATGCCCCATTGAAATGAATGGCGGGCTACCAGGTGTCAAAGTCCCCCAATGAACCTGGGAAGGAAAGAGCTGTCAGGATGGCTGAGCGGTCTAAGTCGCTGCGCTCGGGTCGCAGTCCCCACTGGAGGCGCGGGTTCGAATCCCAGAGATTCCCCCATAGGAATGAATGGTCGAAATGCCCCATTGAAATGAATGGCGGGATTCCAGGTGTCAAAGTCCACCATTGAACCTGGGAAACCTGGGAAGGAAAGAGCTGTCAGGATGGCAGAGCGGTCTAAGTCGCTGCGCTCGGGTCGCAGTCCCCACTGGAGGCGCGGGTTCGAATCCCAGAGATTCCCCCATAGAAATGAATGGTCGAAATGCCCAATTGAAATGAATGGCGGGCTACCAGGTGTCAAAGTCCACCATTGAACCTGGGAAGGAAAGAGCTGTCAGGATGGCCGAGCGGTCTAAGTCGCTGCGCTCGGGTCGCAGTCCCCACTGGAGGCGCGGGTTCGAATCCCAGAGATTCCCCCATAGGAATGAATGGTCGAAATGCCCAATTGAAATGAATGGCGGGCTACCAGGTGTCAAAGTCCCCCAATGAACCTGGGAAGGAAAGAGCTGTCAGGATGGCCGAGCGGTCTAAGTCGCTGCGCTCGGGTCGCAGTCCCCACTGGAGGCGCGGGTTCGAATCCCAGAGATTCCCCCATAGGAATGAATGGTCGAAATGCCCAATTGAAATGAATGGCGGGCTACCAGGTGTCAAAGTCCCCCAATGAACCTGGGAAGGAAAGAGCTGTCAGGATGGCTGAGCGGTCTAAGTCGCTGCGCTCGGGTCGCAGTCCCCACTGGAGGCGCGGGTTCGAATCCCAGAGATTCCCCCATAGGAATGAAAGGTCGAAATGCCCCATTGAAATGAATGGCGGGATTCCAGGTGTCAAAGTCCACCATTGAACCTGGGAAGGAAAGAGCTGTCAGGATGGCAGAGCGGTCTAAGTCGCTGCGCTCGGGTCGCAGTCCCCACTGGAGGCGCGGGTTCGAATCCCAGAGATTCCCCCATAGGAATGAATGGTCGAAATGCCCAATTGAAATGAATGGCGGGCTACCAGGTGTCAAAGTCCCCCAATGAACCTGGGAAGGAAAGAGCTATCAGGATGGCTGAGCGGTCTAAGTCGCTGCGCTCGGGTCGCAGTCCCCACTGGAGGCGCGGGTTCGAATCCCAGAGATTCCCCCATAGGAATGAAAGGTCGAAATGCCCCATTGAAATAAATGGCGGGCTACCAGGTGTCAAAGTCCCCCAATGAACCTGGGAAGGAAAGAGCTGTCAGGATGGCCGAGCGGTCTAAGTCGCTGCGCTCGGGTCGCAGTCCCCACTGGAGGCGCGGGTTCGAATCCCAGAGATTCCCCCATAGGAATGAATGGTCGAAATGCCCAATTGAAATGAATGGCGGGCTACCAGGTGTCAAAGTCCCCCAATGAACCTGGGAAGGAAAGAGCTGTCAGGATGGCTGAGCGGTCTAAGTCGCTGCGCTCGGGTCGCAGTCCCCACTGGAGGCGCGGCTTCGAATCCCAGAGATTCCCCCATAGGAATGAAAGGTCGAAATGCCCAATTGAAATAAATAGCGGGCTACCAGGTGTCAAAGTCCCCCAATGAACCTGGGAAGGAAAGAGCTGTCAGGATGGCCGAGCGGTCTAAGTCGCTGCGCTCGGGTCGCAGTCCCCACTGGAGGCGCGGGTTCGAATCCCAGAGATTCCCCCATAGTAATGAATGGTCGAAATGCCCCATTGAAATGAATGGAGGGCTACCAGGTGTCAAAGTCCCCCAATGAACCTGGGAAGGAAAGAGCTGTCAGGATGGCCGAGCGGTCTAAGTCGCTGCGCTCGGGTCGCAGTCCCCACTGGAGGCGCGGGTTCGAATCCCAGAGATTCCCCCATAGGAATGAATGGTCGAAATGCCCCATTGAAATGAATGGCGGGCTACCAGGTGTCAAAGTCCCCCAATGAACCTGGGAAGGAAAGAGCTGTCAGGATGGCTGAGCGGTCTAAGTCGCTGCGCTCGGGTCGCAGTCCCCACTGGAGGCGCGGGTTCGAATCCCAGAGATTCCCCCATAGGAATGAATGGTCGAAATGCCCCATTGAAATGAATGGCGGGATTCCAGGTGTCAAAGTCCACCATTGAACCTGGGAAACCTGGGAAGGAAAGAGCTGTCAGGATGGCAGAGCGGTCTAAGTCGCTGCGCTCGGGTCGCAGTCCCCACTGGAGGCGCGGGTTCGAATCCCAGAGATTCCCCCATAGAAATGAATGGTCGAAATGCCCAATTGAAATGAATGGCGGGCTACCAGGTGTCAAAGTCCACCATTGAACCTGGGAAGGAAAGAGCTGTCAGGATGGCCGAGCGGTCTAAGTCGCTGCGCTCGGGTCGCAGTCCCCACTGGAGGCGCGGGTTCGAATCCCAGAGATT
Source organism: Vanacampus margaritifer (assembly GCF_051991255.1). Taxonomy (NCBI): domain Eukaryota; kingdom Metazoa; phylum Chordata; class Actinopteri; order Syngnathiformes; family Syngnathidae; genus Vanacampus; species Vanacampus margaritifer. The sequence continues at coordinate 22,561,645 of NC_135445.1, read as the reverse complement.
CCCCCATAGGAATGAATGGTCGAAATGCCCAATTGAAATGAATGGCGGGCTACCAGGTGTCAAAGTCCCCCAATGAACCTGGGAAGGAAAGAGCTGTCAGGATGGCCGAGCGGTCTAAGTCGCTGCGCTCGGGTCGCAGTCCCCACTGGAGGCGCGGGTTCGAATCCCAGAGATTCCCCCATAGGAATGAATGGTCGAAATGCCCAATTGAAATGAATGGCGGGCTACCAGGTGTCAAAGTCCCCCAATGAACCTGGGAAGGAAAGAGCTGTCAGGATGGCTGAGCGGTCTAAGTCGCTGCGCTCGGGTCGCAGTCCCCACTGGAGGCGCGGGTTCGAATCCCAGAGATTCCCCCATAGGAATGAAAGGTCGAAATGCCCCATTGAAATGAATGGCGGGATTCCAGGTGTCAAAGTCCACCATTGAACCTGGGAAGGAAAGAGCTGTCAGGATGGCAGAGCGGTCTAAGTCGCTGCGCTCGGGTCGCAGTCCCCACTGGAGGCGCGGGTTCGAATCCCAGAGATTCCCCCATAGGAATGAATGGTCGAAATGCCCAATTGAAATGAATGGCGGGCTACCAGGTGTCAAAGTCCCCCAATGAACCTGGGAAGGAAAGAGCTATCAGGATGGCTGAGCGGTCTAAGTCGCTGCGCTCGGGTCGCAGTCCCCACTGGAGGCGCGGGTTCGAATCCCAGAGATTCCCCCATAGGAATGAAAGGTCGAAATGCCCCATTGAAATAAATGGCGGGCTACCAGGTGTCAAAGTCCCCCAATGAACCTGGGAAGGAAAGAGCTGTCAGGATGGCCGAGCGGTCTAAGTCGCTGCGCTCGGGTCGCAGTCCCCACTGGAGGCGCGGGTTCGAATCCCAGAGATTCCCCCATAGGAATGAATGGTCGAAATGCCCAATTGAAATGAATGGCGGGCTACCAGGTGTCAAAGTCCCCCAATGAACCTGGGAAGGAAAGAGCTGTCAGGATGGCTGAGCGGTCTAAGTCGCTGCGCTCGGGTCGCAGTCCCCACTGGAGGCGCGGGTTCGAATCCCAGAGATTCCCCCATAGGAATGAAAGGTCGAAATGCCCAATTGAAATAAATGGCGGGCTACCAGGTGTCAAAGTCCCCCAATGAACCTGGGAAGGAAAGAGCTGTCAGGATGGCCGAGCGGTCTAAGTCGCTGCGCTCGGGTCGCAGTCCCCACTGGAGGCGCGGGTTCGAATCCCAGAGATTCCCCCATAGGAATGAATGGTCGAAATGCCCAATTGAAATGAATGGCGGGCTACCAGGTGTCAAAGTCCCCCAATGAACCTGGGAAGGAAAGAGCTGTCAGGATGGCCGAGCGGTCTAAGTCGCTGCGCTCGGGTCGCAGTCCCCACTGGAGGTGCGGGTTCGAATCCCAGAGATTCCCCCATAGGAATGAATGGTCGAAATGCCCAATTGAAATGAATGGCGGGCTACCAGGTGTCAAAGTCCCCCAATGAACCTGGGAAGGAAAGAGCTGTCAGGATGGCCGAGCGGTCTAAGTCGCTGCGCTCGGGTCGCAGTCCCCACTGGAGGCGAGGGTTCGAATCCCAGAGATTCCCCCATAGGAATGAATGGTCGAAATGCCCCATTGAAATGAATGGCGGGCTACCAGGTGTCAAAGTCCCCCAATGAACCTGGGAAGGAAAGAGCTGTCAGGATGGCCGAGTGGTCTAAGTCGCTGCGCTCGGGTCGCAGTCCCCACTGGAGGCGCGGGTTCGAATCCCAGAGATTCCCCCATAGGAATGAATGGTCGAAATGTCCAATTGAAATGAATGGCGGGCTACCAGGTGTCAAAGTCCCCCAATGAACCTGGGAAGGAAAGAGCTGTCAGGATGGCTGAGCGGTCTAAGTCGCTGCGCTCGGGTCGCAGTCCCCACTGGAGGTGCTGGTTCGAATCCCAGAGATTCCCCCATAGGAATGAATGGTCAAAATGCCCAATTGAAATGAATGGCGGGCTACCAGGTGTCAAAGTCCCCCAATGAACCTGGGAAGGAAAGAGCTGTCAGGATGGCTGAGCGGTCTAAGTCGCTGCGCTCGGGTCGCAGTCCCCACTGGAGGCGCGGGTTCGAATCCCAGAGATTCCCCCATAGGAATGAATGGTCGAAATGCCCAATTGAAATGAATGGCGGGCTACCAGGTGTCAAAGTCCCCCAATGAACCTGGGAAGGAAAGAGCTGTCAGGATGGCCGAGCGGTCTAAGTCGCTGCGCTCGGGTCGCAGTCCCCACTGTAGGCGCGGGTTCGAATCCCAGAGATTCCCCCATAGGATTGAATGGTCGAAAAGCCCAATTGAAATGAATGGCGGGCTACCAGGTGTCAAAGTCCACCATTGAACCTGGGAAGGAAAGAGCTGTCAGGATGGCTGAGCGGTCTAAGTCGCTGCGCTCGGGTCGCAGTCCCCAATGGAGGCGCGGGTTCGAATCCCAGAGATTCCCCCATAGGAATGAATGGTCGAAATGCCCAATTGAAATGAATGGCGGGCTACCAGGTGTCAAAGTCCCCCATTGAACCTGGGAAGGAAAGAGCTGTCAGGATGGCTGAGCGGTCTAAGTCGCTGCGCTCGGGTCGCAGTCCCCACTGGAGGTGCGGGTTCGAATCCCAGAGATTCCCCCATAGGAATGAATGGTCGAAATGCCCAATTGAAATGAATGGCGGGCTACCAGGTGTCAAAGTCCCCCAATGAACCTGGGAAGGAAAGAGCTGTCAGGATGGCTGAGCGGTCTAAGTCGCTGCGCTCGGGTCGCAGTCCCCACTGGAGGTGCGGGTTCGAATCCCAGAGATTCCCCCATAGGAATGAATGGTCGAAATGCCCAATTGAAATGAATGGCGGGCTACCAGGTGTCAAAGTCCCCCAATGAACCTGGGAAGGAAAGAGCTGTCAGGATGGCCGAGCGGTCTAAGTCGCTGCGCTCGGGTCGCAGTCCCCACTGGAGGCGCGGGTTCGAATCCCAGAGATTCCCCCATAGGAATGAATGGTCGAAATGCCCAATTGAAATGAATGGCGGGCTACCAGGTGTCAAAGTCCCCCATTCAACCTGGGAAGGAAAGAGCTGTCAGGATGGCTGAGCGGTCTAAGTCGCTGCGCTCGGGTCGCAGTCCCCACTGGAGGTGCGGGTTCGAATCCCAGAGATTCCCCCATAGGAATGAATGGTCGAAATGCCCAATTGAAATGAATGGCGGGCTACCAGGTGTCAAAGTCCCCCAATGAACCTGGGAAGGAAAGAGCTGTCAGGATGGCTGAGCGGTCTAAGTCGCTGCGTTCGGGTCGCAGTCCCCACTGGAGGCAAGGGTTCGAATCCCAGAGATTCCCCCATAGGAATGAATGGTCGAAATGCCCCATTGAAATGAATGGCGGGCTACCAGGTGTCAAAGTCCCCCAATGAACCTGGGAAGGAAAGAGCTGTCAGGATGGCCGAGTGGTCTAAGTCGCTGCGCTCGGGTCGCAGTCCCCACTGGAGGCGCGGGTTCGAATCCCAGAGATTCCCCCATAGGATTGAATGGTCGAAAAGCCCAATTGAAATGAATGGCGGGCTACCAGGTGTCAAAGTCCACCATTGAACCTGGGAAGGAAAGAGCTGTCAGGATGGCTGAGCGGTCTAAGTCGCTGCGCTCGGGTCGCAGTCCCCACTGGAGGCGCGGGTTCGAATCCCAGAGATTCCCCCATAGGAATGAATGGTCGAAATGCCCAATTGAAATGAATGGCGGGCTACCAGGTGTCAAAGTCCCCCAATGAACCTGGGAAGGAAAGAGCTGTCAGGATGGCCGAGCGGTCTAAGTCGCTGCGCTTGGGTCACAGTCCCCACTGGAGGCGCGGGTTCGAATCCCAGAGATTCCCCCATAGGAATGAATGGTCGAAATGCCCAATTGAAATGAATGGCGGGCTACCAGGTGTCAAAGTCCCCCATTGAACATTGGAAGGAAAGAGCTGTCAGGATGGCTGAGCGGTCTAAGTCGCTGCGTTCGGGTCGCAGTCCCCACTGGAGGCGAGGGTTCGAATCCCAGAGATTCCCCCATAGGAATGAATGGTCGAAATGCCCCATTGAAATGAATGGCGGGCTACCAGGTGTCAAAGTCCCCCAATGAACCTGGGAAGGAAAGAGCTGTCAGGATGGCCGAGTGGTCTAAGTCGCTGCGCTCGGGTCGCAGTCCCCACTGGAGGCGCGGGTTCGAATCCCAGAGATTCCCCCATAGGAATGAATGGTCGAAATGCCCAATTGAAATGAATGGCGGGCTACCAGGTGTCAAAGTCCCCCAATGAACCTGGGAAGGAAAGAGCTGTCAGGATGGCCGAGCGGTCTAAGTCGCTGCGCTCGGGTCGCAGTCCCCACTGGAGGCGCGGGTTCGAATCCCAGAGATTCCCCCATAGGAATGAATGGTCGAAATGCCCAATTGAAATGAATGGCGGGCTACCAGGTGTCAAAGTCCCCCAATGAACCTGGGAAGGAAAGAGCTGTCAGGATGGCTGAGCGGTCTAAGTCGCTGCGCTCGGGTCGCAGTCCCCACTGGAGGCGCGGGTTCGAATCCCAGAGATTCCCCCATAGGAATGAATGGTCGAAATGCCCAATTGAAATGAATGGCGGGCTACCAGGTGTCAAAGTCCCCCAATGAACCTGGGAAGGAAAGAGCTGTCAGGATGGCTGAGCGGTCTAAGTCGCTGCGCTCGGGTCGCAGTCCCCACTGGAGGCGCGGGTTCGAATCCCAGAGATTCCCCCATAGGAATGAATGGTCGAAATGCCCAATTGAAATGAATGGCGGGCTACCAGGTGTCAAAGTCCCCCATTGAACATTGGAAGGAAAGAGCTGTCAGGATGGCTGAGTGGTCTAAGTCGCTGCGCTCGGGTCGCAGTCCCCACTGGAGGCGCGGGTTCGAATCCCAGAGATTCCCCCATAGGAATGAATGGTCGAAATGTCCAATTGAAATGAATGGCGGGCTACCAGGTGTCAAAGTCCCCCAATGAACCTGGGAAGGAAAGAGCTGTCAGGATGGCTGAGCGGTCTAAGTCGCTGCGTTCGGGTCGCAGTCCCCACTGGAGGCGAGGGTTCGAATCCCAGAGATTCCCCCATAGGAATGAATGGTCGAAATGCCCAATAAAAATGAATGGCGGGCTACCAGGTGTCAAAGTCCCCCAATGAACCTGGGAAGGAAAGAGCTGTCAGGATGGCCGAGTGGTCTAAGTCGCTGCGCTCGGGTCGCAGTCCCCACTGGAGGTGCGGGTTCGAATCCCAGAGATTCCCCCATAGGAATGAATGGTCGAAATGCCCAATTGAAATGAATGGCGGGCTACCAGGTGTCAAAGTCCCCCAATGAACCTGGGAAGGAAAGAGCTGTCAGGATGGCTGAGCGGTCTAAGTCGCTGCGCTCGGGTCGCAGTCCCCACTGGAGGCGCGGGTTCGAATCCCAGAGATTCCCCCATAGGAATGAATGGTCGAAATGCCCAATTGAAATGAATGGCGGGCTACCAGGTGTCAAAGTCCCCCAATGAACCTGGGAAGGAAAGAGCTGTCAGGATGGCTGAGCGGTCTAAGTCGCTGCGCTCGGGTCGAAGTCCCCACTGGAGGCGCGGGTTCGAATCCCAGAGATTCCCCCATAGGAATGAATGGTCGAAATGCCCAATTGAAATGAATGGCGGGCTACCAGGTGTCAAAGTCCCCCATTGAACATTGGAAGGAAAGAGCTGTCAGGATGGCTGAGCTGTCTAAGTCGCTGCGTTCGGGTCGCAGTCCCCACTGGAGGCGAGGGTTCGAATCCCAGAGATTCCCCCATAGGAATGAATGGTCGAAATGCCCCATTGAAATGAATGGCGGGCTACCAGGTGTCAAAGTCCCCCAATGAACCTGGGAAGGAAAGAGCTGTCAGGATGGCCGAGTGGTCTAAGTCGCTGCGCTCGGGTCGCAGTCCCCACTGGAGGCGCGGGTTCGAATCCCAGAGATTCCCCCATAGGAATGAATGGTCGAAATGCCCAATTGAAATGAATGGCGGGCTACCAGGTGTCAAAGTCCCCCAATGAACCTGGGAAGGAAAGAGCTGTCAGGATGGCCGAGTGGTCTAAGTCGCTGCGCTCGGGTCGCAGTCCCCACTGGAGGCGCGGGTTCGAATCCCAGAGATTCCCCCATAGGAATGAATGGTCGAAATGCCCAATTGAAATGAATGGCGGGCTACCAGGTGTCAAAGTCCCCCATTGAACATTGGAAGGAAAGAGCTGTCAGGATGGCTGAGCGGTCTAAGTCGCTGCGCTTGGGTCGCAGTCCCCACTGGAGGCGCGGGTTCGAATCCCAGAGATTCCCCCATAGGAATGAATGGTCGAAATGCCCAATTGAAATGAATGGCGGGCTACCAGGTGTCAAAGTCCCCCATTGAACATTGGAAGGAAAGAGCTGTCAGGATGGCTGAGCGGTCTAAGTCGCTGCGTTCGGGTCGCAGTCCCCACTGGAGGCGAGGGTTCGAATCCCAGAGATTCCCCCATAGGAATGAACGGTCAAAATGCCCCATTGAAATGAATGGCGGGCTACCAGGTGTCAAAGTCCCCCAATGAACCTGGGAAGGAAAGAGCTGTCAGGATGGCCGAGTGGTCTAAGTCGCTGCGCTCGGGTCGCAGTCCCCACTGGAGGCGCGGGTTCGAATCCCAGAGATTCCCCCATAGGAATGAATGGTCGAAATGTCCAATTGAAATGAATGGCGGGCTACCAGGTGTCAAAGTCCCCCAATGAACCTGGGAAGGAAAGAGCTGTCAGGATGGCTGAGCGGTCTAAGTCGCTGCGTTCGGGTCGCAGTCCCCACTGGAGGCGAGGGTTCGAATCCCAGAGATTCCCCCATAGGAATGAATGGTCGAAATGCCCCATTGAAATGAATGGCGGGCTACCAGGTGTCAAAGTCCCCCAATGAACCTGGGAAGGAAAGAGCTGTCAGGATGGCCGAGTGGTCTAAGTCGCTGCGCTCGGGTCGCAGTCCCCACTGGAGGCGCGGGTTCGAATCCCAGAGATTCCCCCATAGGAATGAATGGTCGAAATGCCCAATAAAAATGAATGGCGGGCTACCAGGTGTCAAAGTCCCCCAATGAACCTGGGAAGGAAAGAGCTGTCAGGATGGCCGAGTGGTCTAAGTCGCTGCGCTCGGGTCGCAGTCCCCACTGGAGGTGCGGGTTCGAATCCCAGAGATTCCCCCATAGGAATGAATGGTCGAAATGCCCAATTGAAATGAATGGCGGGCTACCAGGTGTCAAAGTCCCCCAATGAACCTGGGAAGGAAAGAGCTGTCAGGATGGCTGAGCGGTCTAAGTCGCTGCGCTCGGGTCGCAGTCCCCACTGGAGGCGCGGGTTCGAATCCCAGAGATTCCCCCATAGGAATGAATGGTCGAAATGCCCCATTGAAATGAATGGCGGGCTACCAGGTGTCAAAGTCCCCCAATGAACCTGGGAAGGAAAGAGCTGTCAGGATGGCCGAGTGGTCTAAGTCGCTGCGCTCGGGTCGCAGTCCCCACTGGAGGCGCGGGTTCGAATCCCAGAGATTCCCCCATAGGATTGAATGGTCGAAAAGCCCAATTGAAATGAATGGCGGGCTACCAGGTGTCAAAGTCCACCATTGAACCTGGGAAGGAAAGAGCTGTCAGGATGGCTGAGCGGTCTAAGTCGCTGCGCTCGGGTCGCAGTCCCCACTGGAGGCGCGGGTTCGAATCCCAGAGATTCCCCCATAGGAATGAATGGTCGAAATGCCCAATTGAAATGAATGGCGGGCTACCAGGTGTCAAAGTCCCCCAATGAACCTGGGAAGGAAAGAGCTGTCAGGATGGCCGAGTGGTCTAAGTCGCTGCGCTCGGGTCGCAGTCCCCACTGGAGGCGCGGGTTCGAATCCCAGAGATTCCCCCATAGGAATGAATGGTCGAAATGTCCAATTGAAATGAATGGCGGGCTACCAGGTGTCAAAGTCCCCCAATGAACCTGGGAAGGAAAGAGCTGTCAGGATGGCTGAGCGGTCTAAGTCGCTGCGTTCGGGTCGCAGTCCCCACTGGAGGCGAGGGTTCGAATCCCAGAGATTCCCCCATAGGAATGAATGGTCGAAATGCCCCATTGAAATGAATGGCGGGCTACCAGGTGTCAAAGTCCCCCAATGAACCTGGGAAGGAAAGAGCTGTCAGGATGGCCGAGTGGTCTAAGTCGCTGCGCTCGGGTCGCAGTCCCCACTGGAGGCGCGGGTTCGAATCCCAGAGATTCCCCCATAGGAATGAATGGTCGAAATGCCCAATAAAAATGAATGGCGGGCTACCAGGTGTCAAAGTCCCCCAATGAACCTGGGAAGGAAAGAGCTGTCAGGATGGCCGAGTGGTCTAAGTCGCTGCGCTCGGGTCGCAGTCCCCACTGGAGGTGCGGGTTCGAATCCCAGAGATTCCCCCATAGGAATGAATGGTCGAAATGCCCAATTGAAATGAATGGCGGGCTACCAGGTGTCAAAGTCCCCCAATGAACCTGGGAAGGAAAGAGCTGTCAGGATGGCTGAGCGGTCTAAGTCGCTGCGCTCGGGTCGCAGTCCCCACTGGAGGCGCGGGTTCGAATCCCAGAGATTCCCCCATAGGAATGAATGGTCGAAATGCCCAATTGAAATGAATGGCGGGCTACCAGGTGTCAAAGTCCCCCAATGAACCTGGGAAGGAAAGAGCTGTCAGGATGGCTGAGCGGTCTAAGTCGCTGCGCTCGGGTCGCAGTCCCCACTGGAGGCGCGGGTTCGAATCCCAGAGATTCCCCCATAGGAATGAATGGTCGAAATGCCCCATTGAAATGAATGGCGGGCTACCAGGTGTCAAAGTCCCCCAATGAACCTGGGAAGGAAAGAGCTGTCAGGATGGCCGAGTGGTCTAAGTCGCTGCGCTCGGGTCGCAGTCCCCACTGGAGGCGCGGGTTCGAATCCCAGAGATTCCCCCATAGGATTGAATGGTCGAAAAGCCCAATTGAAATGAATGGCGGGCTACCAGGTGTCAAAGTCCACCATTGAACCTGGGAAGGAAAGAGCTGTCAGGATGGCTGAGCGGTCTAAGTCGCTGCGCTCGGGTCGCAGTCCCCACTGGAGGCGCGGGTTCGAATCCCAGAGATTCCCCCATAGGAATGAATGGTCGAAATGCCCAATTGAAATGAATGGCGGGCTACCAGGTGTCAAAGTCCCCCAATGAACCTGGGAAGGAAAGAGCTGTCAGGATGGCCGAGTGGTCTAAGTCGCTGCGCTCGGGTCGCAGTCCCCACTGGAGGCGCGGGTTCGAATCCCAGAGATTCCCCCATAGGAATGAATGGTCGAAATGTCCAATTGAAATGAATGGCGGGCTACCAGGTGTCAAAGTCCCCCAATGAACCTGGGAAGGAAAGAGCTGTCAGGATGGCTGAGCGGTCTAAGTCGCTGCGTTCGGGTCGCAGTCCCCACTGGAGGCGAGGGTTCGAATCCCAGAGATTCCCCCATAGGAATGAATGGTCGAAATGCCCCATTGAAATGAATGGCGGGCTACCAGGTGTCAAAGTCCCCCAATGAACCTGGGAAGGAAAGAGCTGTCAGGATGGCCGAGTGGTCTAAGTCGCTGCGCTCGGGTCGCAGTCCCCACTGGAGGCGCGGGTTCGAATCCCAGAGATTCCCCCATAGGAATGAATGGTCGAAATGCCCAATAAAAATGAATGGCGGGCTACCAGGTGTCAAAGTCCCCCAATGAACCTGGGAAGGAAAGAGCTGTCAGGATGGCCGAGTGGTCTAAGTCGCTGCGCTCGGGTCGCAGTCCCCACTGGAGGTGCGGGTTCGAATCCCAGAGATTCCCCCATAGGAATGAATGGTCGAAATGCCCAATTGAAATGAATGGCGGGCTACCAGGTGTCAAAGTCCCCCAATGAACCTGGGAAGGAAAGAGCTGTCAGGATGGCTGAGCGGTCTAAGTCGCTGCGCTCGGGTCGCAGTCCCCACTGGAGGCGCGGGTTCGAATCCCAGAGATTCCCCCATAGGAATGAATGGTCGAAATGCCCAATTGAAATGAATGGCGGGCTACCAGGTGTCAAAGTCCCCCAATGAACCTGGGAAGGAAAGAGCTGTCAGGATGGCTGAGCGGTCTAAGTCGCTGCGCTCGGGTCGAAGTCCCCACTGGAGGCGCGGGTTCGAATCCCAGAGATTCCCCCATAGGAATGAATGGTCGAAATGCCCAATTGAAATGAATGGCGGGCTACCAGGTGTCAAAGTCCCCCATTGAACATTGGAAGGAAAGAGCTGTCAGGATGGCTGAGCGGTCTAAGTCGCTGCGTTCGGGTCGCAGTCCCCACTGGAGGCGAGGGTTCGAATCCCAGAGATTCCCCCATAGGAATGAATGGTCGAAATGCCCCATTGAAATGAATGGCGGGCTACCAGGTGTCAAAGTCCCCCAATGAACCTGGGAAGGAAAGAGCTGTCAGGATGGCCGAGTGGTCTAAGTCGCTGCGCTCGGGTCGCAGTCCCCACTGGAGGCGCGGGTTCGAATCCCAGAGATTCCCCCATAGGAATGAATGGTCGAAATGTCCAATTGAAATGAATGGCGGGCTACCAGGTGTCAAAGTCCCCCAATGAACCTGGGAAGGAAAGAGCTGTCAGGATGGCTGAGCGGTCTAAGTCGCTGCGCTCGGGTCGCAGTCCCCACTGGAGGTGCGGGTTCGAATCCCAGAGATTCCCCCATAGGAATGAATGGTCGAAATGCCCAATTGAAATGAATGGCGGGCTACCAGGTGTCAAAGTCCCCCATTCAACCTGGGAAGGAAAGAGCTGTCAGGATGGCTGAGCGGTCTAAGTCGCTGCGCTCGGGTCGCAGTCCCCACTGGAGGTGCGGGTTCGAATCCCAGAGATTCCCCCATAGGAATGAATGGTCGAAATGCCCAATTGAAATGAATGGCGGGCTACCAGGTGTCAAAGTCCCCCAATGAACCTGGGAAGGAAAGAGCTGTCAGGATGGCTGAGCGGTCTAAGTCGCTGCGCTCGGGTCGCAGTCCCCACTGGAGGCGCGGGTTCGAATCCCAGAGATTCCCCCATAGGAATGAATGGTCGAAATGCCCAATTGAAATGAATGGCGGGCTACCAGGTGTCAAAGTCCCCCAATGAACCTGGGAAGGAAAGAGCTGTCAGGATGGCTGAGCGGTCTAAGTCGCTGCGCTCGGGTCGCAGTCCCCACTGGAGGCGCGGGTTCGAATCCCAGAGAATCCCCCATAGGAATGAATGGTCGAAATGCCCAATTGAAATGAATGGCGGGCTACCAGGTGTCAAAGTCCCCCAATGAACCTGGGAAGGAAAGAGCTGTCAGGATGGCCGAGTGGTCTAAGTCGCTGCGCTCGGGTCGCAGTCCCCACTGGAGGCGCGGGTTCGAATCCCAGAGATTCCCCTATAGGAATGAATGGTCGAAATGCCCAATTGAAATGAATGGCGGGCTACCAGGTGTCAAAGTCCCCCAATGAACCTGGGAAGGAAAGAGCTGTCAGGATGGCCGAGCGGTCTAAGTCGCTGCGCTCGGGTCGCAGTCCCCACTGGAGGCGCGGGTTCGAATCCCAGAGATTCCCCCATAGGAATGAATGGTCGAAATGCCCAATTGAAATGAATGGCGGGCTACCAGGTGTCAAAGTCCCCCAATGAACCTGGGAAGGAAAGAGCTGTCAGGATGGCTGAGCGGTCTAAGTCGCTGCGCTCGGGTCGCAGTCCCCACTGGAGGCGAGGGTTCGAATCCCAGAGATTCCCCCATAGGAATGAATGGTCGAAATGCCCCATTGAAATGAATGGCGGGCTACCAGGTGTCAAAGTCCCCCAATGAACCTGGGAAGGAAAGAGCTGTCAGGATGGCCGAGTGGTCTAAGTCGCTGCGCTCGGGTCGCAGTCCCCACTGGAGGCGCGGGTTCGAATCCCAGAGATTCCCCCATAGGAATGAATGGTCGAAATGCCCAATTGAAATGAATGGCGGGCTACCAGGTGTCAAAGTCCCCCAATGAACCTGGGAAGGAAAGAGCTGTCAGGATGGCCGAGTGGTCTAAGTCGCTGCGCTCGGGTCGCAGTCCCCACTGGAGGCGCGGGTTCGAATCCCAGAGATTCCCCCATAGGAATGAATGGTCGAAATGCCCAATTGAAATGAATGGCGGGCTACCAGGTGTCAAAGTCCCCCATTGAACATTGGAAGGAAAGAGCTGTCAGGATGGCTGAGCGGTCTAAGTCGCTGCGCTTGGGTCGCAGTCCCCACTGGAGGCGCGGGTTCGAATCCCAGAGATTCCCCCATAGGAATGAATGGTCGAAATGCCCAATTGAAATGAATGGCGGGCTACCAGGTGTCAAAGTCCCCCATTGAACATTGGAAGGAAAGAGCTGTCAGGATGGCTGAGCGGTCTAAGTCGCTGCGTTCGGGTCGCAGTCCCCACTGGAGGCGAGGGTTCGAATCCCAGAGATTCCCCCATAGGAATGAACGGTCAAAATGCCCCATTGAAATGAATGGCGGGCTACCAGGTGTCAAAGTCCCCCAATGAACCTGGGAAGGAAAGAGCTGTCAGGATGGCCGAGTGGTCTAAGTCGCTGCGCTCGGGTCGCAGTCCCCACTGGAGGCGCGGGTTCGAATCCCAGAGATTCCCCCATAGGAATGAATGGTCGAAATGTCCAATTGAAATGAATGGCGGGCTACCAGGTGTCAAAGTCCCCCAATGAACCTGGGAAGGAAAGAGCTGTCAGGATGGCTGAGCGGTCTAAGTCGCTGCGTTCGGGTCGCAGTCCCCACTGGAGGCGAGGGTTCGAATCCCAGAGATTCCCCCATAGGAATGAATGGTCGAAATGCCCCATTGAAATGAATGGCGGGCTACCAGGTGTCAAAGTCCCCCAATGAACCTGGGAAGGAAAGAGCTGTCAGGATGGCCGAGTGGTCTAAGTCGCTGCGCTCGGGTCGCAGTCCCCACTGGAGGCGCGGGTTCGAATCCCAGAGATTCCCCCATAGGAATGAATGGTCGAAATGCCCAATAAAAATGAATGGCGGGCTACCAGGTGTCAAAGTCCCCCAATGAACCTGGGAAGGAAAGAGCTGTCAGGATGGCCGAGTGGTCTAAGTCGCTGCGCTCGGGTCGCAGTCCCCACTGGAGGTGCGGGTTCGAATCCCAGAGATTCCCCCATAGGAATGAATGGTCGAAATGCCCCATTGAAATGAATGGCGGGCTACCAGGTGTCAAAGTCCCCCAATGAACCTGGGAAGGAAAGAGCTGTCAGGATGGCCGAGTGGTCTAAGTCGCTGCGCTCGGGTCGCAGTCCCCACTGGAGGCGCGGGTTCGAATCCCAGAGATTCCCCCATAGGAATGAATGGTCGAAATGCCCAATAAAAATGAATGGCGGGCTACCAGGTGTCAAAGTCCCCCAATGAACCTGGGAAGGAAAGAGCTGTCAGGATGGCCGAGTGGTCTAAGTCGCTGCGCTCGGGTCGCAGTCCCCACTGGAGGTGCGGGTTCGAATCCCAGAGATTCCCCCATAGGAATGAATGGTCGAAATGCCCAATTGAAATGAATGGCGGGCTACCAGGTGTCAAAGTCCCCCAATGAACCTGGGAAGGAAAGAGCTGTCAGGATGGCTGAGCGGTCTAAGTCGCTGCGCTCGGGTCGCAGTCCCCACTGGAGGCGCGGGTTCGAATCCCAGAGATTCCCCCATAGGAATGAATGGTCGAAATGCCCCATTGAAATGAATGGCGGGCTACCAGGTGTCAAAGTCCCCCAATGAACCTGGGAAGGAAAGAGCTGTCAGGATGGCCGAGTGGTCTAAGTCGCTGCGCTCGGGTCGCAGTCCCCACTGGAGGCGCGGGTTCGAATCCCAGAGATTCCCCCATAGGATTGAATGGTCGAAAAGCCCAATTGAAATGAATGGCGGGCTACCAGGTGTCAAAGTCCACCATTGAACCTGGGAAGGAAAGAGCTGTCAGGATGGCTGAGCGGTCTAAGTCGCTGCGCTCGGGTCGCAGTCCCCACTGGAGGCGCGGGTTCGAATCCCAGAGATTCCCCCATAGGAATGAATGGTCGAAATGCCCAATTGAAATGAATGGCGGGCTACCAGGTGTCAAAGTCCCCCAATGAACCTGGGAAGGAAAGAGCTGTCAGGATGGCCGAGTGGTCTAAGTCGCTGCGCTCGGGTCGCAGTCCCCACTGGAGGCGCGGGTTCGAATCCCAGAGATTCCCCCATAGGAATGAATGGTCGAAATGTCCAATTGAAATGAATGGCGGGCTACCAGGTGTCAAAGTCCCCCAATGAACCTGGGAAGGAAAGAGCTGTCAGGATGGCTGAGCGGTCTAAGTCGCTGCGTTCGGGTCGCAGTCCCCACTGGAGGCGAGGGTTCGAATCCCAGAGATTCCCCCATAGGAATGAATGGTCGAAATGCCCCATTGAAATGAATGGCGGGCTACCAGGTGTCAAAGTCCCCCAATGAACCTGGGAAGGAAAGAGCTGTCAGGATGGCCGAGTGGTCTAAGTCGCTGCGCTCGGGTCGCAGTCCCCACTGGAGGCGCGGGTTCGAATCCCAGAGATTCCCCCATAGGAATGAATGGTCGAAATGCCCAATAAAAATGAATGGCGGGCTACCAGGTGTCAAAGTCCCCCAATGAACCTGGGAAGGAAAGAGCTGTCAGGATGGCCGAGTGGTCTAAGTCGCTGCGCTCGGGTCGCAGTCCCCACTGGAGGTGCGGGTTCGAATCCCAGAGATTCCCCCATAGGAATGAATGGTCGAAATGCCCAATTGAAATGAATGGCGGGCTACCAGGTGTCAAAGTCCCCCAATGAACCTGGGAAGGAAAGAGCTGTCAGGATGGCTGAGCGGTCTAAGTCGCTGCGCTCGGGTCGCAGTCCCCACTGGAGGCGCGGGTTCGAATCCCAGAGATTCCCCCATAGGAATGAATGGTCGAAATGCCCAATTGAAATGAATGGCGGGCTACCAGGTGTCAAAGTCCCCCAATGAACCTGGGAAGGAAAGAGCTGTCAGGATGGCTGAGCGGTCTAAGTCGCTGCGCTCGGGTCGCAGTCCCCACTGGAGGCGCGGGTTCGAATCCCAGAGATTCCCCCATAGGAATGAATGGTCGAAATGCCCCATTGAAATGAATGGCGGGCTACCAGGTGTCAAAGTCCCCCAATGAACCTGGGAAGGAAAGAGCTGTCAGGATGGCCGAGTGGTCTAAGTCGCTGCGCTCGGGTCGCAGTCCCCACTGGAGGCGCGGGTTCGAATCCCAGAGATTCCCCCATAGGATTGAATGGTCGAAAAGCCCAATTGAAATGAATGGCGGGCTACCAGGTGTCAAAGTCCACCATTGAACCTGGGAAGGAAAGAGCTGTCAGGATGGCTGAGCGGTCTAAGTCGCTGCGCTCGGGTCGCAGTCCCCACTGGAGGCGCGGGTTCGAATCCCAGAGATTCCCCCATAGGAATGAATGGTCGAAATGCCCAATTGAAATGAATGGCGGGCTACCAGGTGTCAAAGTCCCCCAATGAACCTGGGAAGGAAAGAGCTGTCAGGATGGCCGAGTGGTCTAAGTCGCTGCGCTCGGGTCGCAGTCCCCACTGGAGGCGCGGGTTCGAATCCCAGAGATTCCCCCATAGGAATGAATGGTCGAAATGTCCAATTGAAATGAATGGCGGGCTACCAGGTGTCAAAGTCCCCCAATGAACCTGGGAAGGAAAGAGCTGTCAGGATGGCTGAGCGGTCTAAGTCGCTGCGTTCGGGTCGCAGTCCCCACTGGAGGCGAGGGTTCGAATCCCAGAGATTCCCCCATAGGAATGAATGGTCGAAATGCCCCATTGAAATGAATGGCGGGCTACCAGGTGTCAAAGTCCCCCAATGAACCTGGGAAGGAAAGAGCTGTCAGGATGGCCGAGTGGTCTAAGTCGCTGCGCTCGGGTCGCAGTCCCCACTGGAGGCGCGGGTTCGAATCCCAGAGATTCCCCCATAGGAATGAATGGTCGAAATGCCCAATAAAAATGAATGGCGGGCTACCAGGTGTCAAAGTCCCCCAATGAACCTGGGAAGGAAAGAGCTGTCAGGATGGCCGAGTGGTCTAAGTCGCTGCGCTCGGGTCGCAGTCCCCACTGGAGGTGCGGGTTCGAATCCCAGAGATTCCCCCATAGGAATGAATGGTCGAAATGCCCAATTGAAATGAATGGCGGGCTACCAGGTGTCAAAGTCCCCCAATGAACCTGGGAAGGAAAGAGCTGTCAGGATGGCTGAGCGGTCTAAGTCGCTGCGCTCGGGTCGCAGTCCCCACTGGAGGCGCGGGTTCGAATCCCAGAGATTCCCCCATAGGAATGAATGGTCGAAATGCCCAATTGAAATGAATGGCGGGCTACCAGGTGTCAAAGTCCCCCAATGAACCTGGGAAGGAAAGAGCTGTCAGGATGGCTGAGCGGTCTAAGTCGCTGCGCTCGGGTCGAAGTCCCCACTGGAGGCGCGGGTTCGAATCCCAGAGATTCCCCCATAGGAATGAATGGTCGAAATGCCCAATTGAAATGAATGGCGGGCTACCAGGTGTCAAAGTCCCCCATTGAACATTGGAAGGAAAGAGCTGTCAGGATGGCTGAGCGGTCTAAGTCGCTGCGTTCGGGTCGCAGTCCCCACTGGAGGCGAGGGTTCGAATCCCAGAGATTCCCCCATAGGAATGAATGGTCGAAATGCCCCATTGAAATGAATGGCGGGCTACCAGGTGTCAAAGTCCCCCAATGAACCTGGGAAGGAAAGAGCTGTCAGGATGGCCGAGTGGTCTAAGTCGCTGCGCTCGGGTCGCAGTCCCCACTGGAGGCGCGGGTTCGAATCCCAGAGATTCCCCCATAGGAATGAATGGTCGAAATGTCCAATTGAAATGAATGGCGGGCTACCAGGTGTCAAAGTCCCCCAATGAACCTGGGAAGGAAAGAGCTGTCAGGATGGCTGAGCGGTCTAAGTCGCTGCGCTCGGGTCGCAGTCCCCACTGGAGGTGCGGGTTCGAATCCCAGAGATTCCCCCATAGGAATGAATGGTCGAAATGCCCAATTGAAATGAATGGCGGGCTACCAGGTGTCAAAGTCCCCCATTCAACCTGGGAAGGAAAGAGCTGTCAGGATGGCTGAGCGGTCTAAGTCGCTGCGCTCGGGTCGCAGTCCCCACTGGAGGTGCGGGTTCGAATCCCAGAGATTCCCCCATAGGAATGAATGGTCGAAATGCCCAATTGAAATGAATGGCGGGCTACCAGGTGTCAAAGTCCCCCAATGAACCTGGGAAGGAAAGAGCTGTCAGGATGGCTGAGCGGTCTAAGTCGCTGCGCTCGGGTCGCAGTCCCCACTGGAGGCGCGGGTTCGAATCCCAGAGATTCCCCCATAGGAATGAATGGTCGAAATGCCCAATTGAAATGAATGGCGGGCTACCAGGTGTCAAAGTCCCCCAATGAACCTGGGAAGGAAAGAGCTGTCAGGATGGCTGAGCGGTCTAAGTCGCTGCGCTCGGGTCGCAGTCCCCACTGGAGGCGCGGGTTCGAATCCCAGAGAATCCCCCATAGGAATGAATGGTCGAAATGCCCAATTGAAATGAATGGCGGGCTACCAGGTGTCAAAGTCCCCCAATGAACCTGGGAAGGAAAGAGCTGTCAGGATGGCCGAGCGGTCTAAGTCGCTGCGCTCGGGTCGCAGTCCCCACTGTAGGCGCGGGTTCGAATCCCAGAGATTCCCCCATAGGAATAATTGGTCGAAATGCCCAATAAAAATGAATGGCGGGCTACCAGGTGTCAAAGTCCCCCAATGAACCTGGGAAGGAAAGAGCTGTCAGGATGGCCGAGTGGTCTAAGTCGCTGCGCTCGGGTCGCAGTCCCCACTGGAGGCGCGGGTTCGAATCCCAGAGATTCCCCCATAGGAATGAATGGTCGAAATGTCCAATTGAAATGAATGGCGGGCTACCAGGTGTCAAAGTCCCCCAATGAACCTGGGAAGGAAAGAGCTGTCAGGATGGCTGAGCGGTCTAAGTCGCTGCGTTCGGGTCGCAGTCCCCACTGGAGGCGAGGGTTCGAATCCCAGAGATTCCCCCATAGGAATGAATGGTCGAAATGCCCCATTGAAATGAATGGCGGGCTACCAGGTGTCAAAGTCCCCCAATGAACCTGGGAAGGAAAGAGCTGTCAGGATGGCCGAGTGGTCTAAGTCGCTGCGCTCGGGTCGCAGTCCCCACTGGAGGCGCGGGTTCGAATCCCAGAGATTCCCCCATAGGAATGAATGGTCGAAATGCCCAATAAAAATGAATGGCGGGCTACCAGGTGTCAAAGTCCCCCAATGAACCTGGGAAGGAAAGAGCTGTCAGGATGGCCGAGTGGTCTAAGTCGCTGCGCTCGGGTCGCAGTCCCCACTGGAGGTGCGGGTTCGAATCCCAGAGATTCCCCCATAGGAATGAATGGTCGAAATGCCCAATTGAAATGAATGGCGGGCTACCAGGTGTCAAAGTCCCCCAATGAACCTGGGAAGGAAAGAGCTGTCAGGATGGCTGAGCGGTCTAAGTCGCTGCGCTCGGGTCGCAGTCCCCACTGGAGGCGCGGGTTCGAATCCCAGAGATTCCCCCATAGGAATGAATGGTCGAAATGCCCAATTGAAATGAATGGCGGGCTACCAGGTGTCAAAGTCCCCCAATGAACCTGGGAAGGAAAGAGCTGTCAGGATGGCTGAGCGGTCTAAGTCGCTGCGCTCGGGTCGAAGTCCCCACTGGAGGCGCGGGTTCGAATCCCAGAGATTCCCCCATAGGAATGAATGGTCGAAATGCCCAATTGAAATGAATGGCGGGCTACCAGGTGTCAAAGTCCCCCATTGAACATTGGAAGGAAAGAGCTGTCAGGATGGCTGAGCGGTCTAAGTCGCTGCGTTCGGGTCGCAGTCCCCACTGGAGGCGAGGGTTCGAATCCCAGAGATTCCCCCATAGGAATGAATGGTCGAAATGTCCAATTGAAATGAATGGCGGGCTACCAGGTGTCAAAGTCCCCCAATGAACCTGGGAAGGAAAGAGCTGTCAGGATGGCTGAGCGGTCTAAGTCGCTGCGCTCGGGTCGCAGTCCCCACTGGAGGTGCGGGTTCGAATCCCAGAGATTCCCCCATAGGAATGAATGGTCAAAATGCCCAATTGAAATGAATGGCGGGCTACCAGGTGTCAAAGTCCCCCAATGAACCTGGGAAGGAAAGAGCTGTCAGGATGGCTGAGCGGTCTAAGTCGCTGCGCTCGGGTCGCAGTCCCCACTGGAGGCGCGGGTTCGAATCCCAGAGATTCCCCCATAGGAATGAATGGTCGAAATGCCCAATTGAAATGAATGGCGGGCTACCAGGTGTCAAAGTCCCCCAATGAACCTGGGAAGGAAAGAGCTGTCAGGATGGCCGAGCGGTCTAAGTCGCTGCGCTCGGGTCGCAGTCCCCACTGTAGGCGCGGGTTCGAATCCCAGAGATTCCCCCATAGGAATGAATGGTCGAAATGCCCAATTGAAATGAATGGCGGGCTACCAGGTGTCAAAGTCCCCCATTGAACCTGGGAAGGAAAGAGCTGTCAGGATGGCTGAGCGGTCTAAGTCGCTGCGCTCGGGTCGCAGTCCCCACTGGAGGTGCGGGTTCGAATCCCAGAGATTCCCCCATAGGAATGAATGGTCGAAATGCCCCATTGAAATGAATGGCGGGCTACCAGGTGTCAAAGTCCCCCAATGAACCTGGGAAGGAAAGAGCTGTCAGGATGGCCGAGTGGTCTAAGTCGCTGCGCTCGGGTCGCAGTCCCCACTGGAGGCGCGGGTTCGAATCCCAGAGATTCCCCCATAGGAATGAATGGTCGAAATGCCCAATTGAAATGAATGGCGGGCTACCAGGTGTCAAAGTCCCCCAATGAACCTGGGAAGGAAAGAGCTGTCAGGATGGCCGAGTGGTCTAAGTCGCTGCGCTCGGGTCGCAGTCCCCACTGGAGGCGCGGGTTCGAATCCCAGAGATTCCCCCATAGGAATGAATGGTCGAAATGCCCAATTGAAATGAATGGCGGGCTACCAGGTGTCAAAGTCCCCCATTGAACCTGGGAAGGAAAGAGCTGTCAGGATGGCTGAGCGGTCTAAGTCGCTGCGCTCGGGTCGCAGTCCCCACTGGAGGTGCGGGTTCGAATCCCAGAGATTCCCCCATAGGAATGAATGGTCGAAATGCCCAATTGAAATGAATGGCGGGCTACCAGGTGTCAAAGTCCCCCAATGAACCTGGGAAGGAAAGAGCTGTCAGGATGGCTGAGCGGTCTAAGTCGCTGCGCTCGGGTCGAAGTCCCCACTGGAGGCGCGGGTTCGAATCCCAGAGATTCCCCCATAGGAATGAATGGTCGAAATGCCCAATTGAAATGAATGGCGGGCTACCAGGTGTCAAAGTCCCCCATTGAACATTGGAAGGAAAGAGCTGTCAGGATGGCTGAGCGGTCTAAGTCGCTGCGTTCGGGTCGCAGTCCCCACTGGAGGCGAGGGTTCGAATCCCAGAGATTCCCCCATAGGAATGAATGGTCGAAATGCCCCATTGAAATGAATGGCGGGCTACCAGGTGTCAAAGTCCCCCAATGAACCTGGGAAGGAAAGAGCTGTCAGGATGGCCGAGTGGTCTAAGTCGCTGCGCTCGGGTCGCAGTCCCCACTGGAGGCGCGGGTTCGAATCCCAGAGATTCCCCCATAGGAATGAATGGTCGAAATGTCCAATTGAAATGAATGGCGGGCTACCAGGTGTCAAAGTCCCCCAATGAACCTGGGAAGGAAAGAGCTGTCAGGATGGCTGAGCGGTCTAAGTCGCTGCGCTCGGGTCGCAGTCCCCACTGGAGGTGCGGGTTCGAATCCCAGAGATTCCCCCATAGGAATGAATGGTCAAAATGCCCAATTGAAATGAATGGCGGGCTACCAGGTGTCAAAGTCCCCCAATGAACCTGGGAAGGAAAGAGCTGTCAGGATGGCTGAGCGGTCTAAGTCGCTGCGCTCGGGTCGCAGTCCCCACTGGAGGCGCGGGTTCGAATCCCAGAGATTCCCCCATAGGAATGAATGGTCGAAATGTCCAATTGAAATGAATGGCGGGCTACCAGGTGTCAAAGTCCCCCAATGAACCTGGGAAGGAAAGAGCTGTCAGGATGGCTGAGCGGTCTAAGTCGCTGCGTTCGGGTCGCAGTCCCCACTGGAGGCGAGGGTTCGAATCCCAGAGATTCCCCCATAGGAATGAATGGTCGAAATGCCCCATTGAAATGAATGGCGGGCTACCAGGTGTCAAAGTCCCCCAATGAACCTGGGAAGGAAAGAGCTGTCAGGATGGCCGAGTGGTCTAAGTCGCTGCGCTCGGGTCGCAGTCCCCACTGGAGGCGCGGGTTCGAATCCCAGAGATTCCCCCATAGGAATGAATGGTCGAAATGCCCAATTGAAATGAATGGCGGGCTACCAGGTGTCAAAGTCCCCCAATGAACCTGGGAAGGAAAGAGCTGTCAGGATGGCCGAGTGGTCTAAGTCGCTGCGCTCGGGTCGCAGTCCCCACTGGAGGCGCGGGTTCGAATCCCAGAGATTCCCCCATAGGAATGAATGGTCGAAATGCCCAATTGAAATGAATGGCGGGCTACCAGGTGTCAAAGTCCCCCATTGAACCTGGGAAGGAAAGAGCTGTCAGGATGGCTGAGCGGTCTAAGTCGCTGCGCTCGGGTCGCAGTCCCCACTGGAGGTGCGGGTTCGAATCCCAGAGATTCCCCCATAGGAATGAATGGTCGAAATGCCCAATTGAAATGAATGGCGGGCTACCAGGTGTCAAAGTCCCCCAATGAACCTGGGAAGGAAAGAGCTGTCAGGATGGCTGAGCGGTCTAAGTCGCTGCGCTCGGGTCGAAGTCCCCACTGGAGGCGCGGGTTCGAATCCCAGAGATTCCCCCATAGGAATGAATGGTCGAAATGCCCAATTGAAATGAATGGCGGGCTACCAGGTGTCAAAGTCCCCCATTGAACATTGAAAAAAAAGAGCTGTCAGGATGGCTGAGCGGTCTAAGTCGCTGCGTTCGGGTCGCAGTCCCCACTGGAGGCGAGGGTTCGAATCCCAGAGATTCCCCCATAGGAATGAATGGTCGAAATGCCCCATTGAAATGAATGGCGGGCTACCAGGTGTCAAAGTCCCCCAATGAACCTGGGAAGGAAAGAGCTGTCAGGATGGCTGAGCGGTCTAAGTCGCTGCGCTCGGGTCGCAGTCCCCACTGGAGGCGCGGGTTCGAATCCCAGAGATTCCCCCATAGGAATGAATGGTCGAAATGCCCAATTGAAATGAATGGCGGGCTACCAGGTGTCAAAGTCCCCCAATGAACCTGGGAAGGAAAGAGCTGTCAGGATGGCCGAGCGGTCTAAGTCGCTGCGCTCGGGTCGCAGTCCCCACTGGAGGCGCGGGTTCGAATCCCAGAGATTCCCCCATAGGATTGAATGGTCGAAAAGCCCAATTGAAATGAATGGCGGGCTACCAGGTGTCAAAGTCCACCATTGAACCTGGGAAGGAAAGAGCTGTCAGGATGGCTGAGCGGTCTAAGTCGCTGCGCTCGGGTCGCAGTCCCCACTGGAGGCGCGGGTTCGAATCCCAGAGATTCCCCCATAGGAATGAATGGTCGAAATGCCCAATTGAAATGAATGGCGGGCTACCAGGTGTCAAAGTCCCCCAATGAACCTGGGAAGGAAAGAGCTGTCAGGATGGCCGAGCGGTCTAAGTCGCTGCGCTTGGGTCGCAGTCCCCACTGGAGGCGCGGGTTCGAATCCCAGAGATTCCCCCATAGGAATGAATGGTCGAAATGCCCAATTGAAATGAATGGCGGGCTACCAGGTGTCAAAGTCCCCCATTGAACATTGGAAGGAAAGAGCTGTCAGGATGGCTGAGCGGTCTAAGTCGCTGCGTTCGGGTCGCAGTCCCCACTGGAGGCGAGGGTTCGAATCCCAGAGATTCCCCCATAGGAATGAACGGTCGAAATGCCCCATTGAAATGAATGGCGGGCTACCAGGTGTCAAAGTCCCCCAATGAACCTGGGAAGGAAAGAGCTGTCAGGATGGCCGAGTGGTCTAAGTCGCTGCGCTCGGGTCGCAGTCCCCACTGGAGGCGCGGGTTCGAATCCCAGAGATTCCCCCATAGGAATGAATGGTCGAAATGTCCAATTGAAATGAATGGCGGGCTACCAGGTGTCAAAGTCCCCCAATGAACCTGGGAAGGAAAGAGCTGTCAGGATGGCTGAGCGGTCTAAGTCGCTGCGCTCGGGTCGCAGTCCCCACTGGAGGTGCGGGTTCGAATCCCAGAGATTCCCCCATAGGAATGAATGGTCAAAATGCCCAATTGAAATGAATGGCGGGCTACCAGGTGTCAAAGTCCCCCAATGAACCTGGGAAGGAAAGAGCTGTCAGGATGGCCGAGTGGTCTAAGTCGCTGCGCTCGGGTCGCAGTCCCCACTGGAGGCGCGGGTTCGAATCCCAGAGATTCCCCCATAGGAATGAATGGTCGAAATGCCCAATTGAAATGAATGGCGGGCTACCAGGTGTCAAAGTCCCCCAATGAACCTGGGAAGGAAAGAGCTGTCAGGATGGCCGAGTGGTCTAAGTCGCTGCGCTCGGGTCGCAGTCCCCACTGGAGGCGCGGGTTCGAATCCCAGAGATTCCCCCATAGGAATGAATGGTCGAAATGTCCAATTGAAATGAATGGCGGGCTACCAGGTGTCAAAGTCCCCCAATGAACCTGGGAAGGAAAGAGCTGTCAGGATGGCTGAGCGGTCTAAGTCGCTGCGTTCGGGTCGCAGTCCCCACTGGAGGCGAGGGTTCGAATCCCAGAGATTCCCCCATAGGAATGAATGGTCGAAATGCCCCATTGAAATGAATGGCGGGCTACCAGGTGTCAAAGTCCCCCAATGAACCTGGGAAGGAAAGAGCTGTCAGGATGGCTGAGCGGTCTAAGTCGCTGCGCTCGGGTCGCAGTCCCCACTGGAGGCGCGGGTTCGAATCCCAGAGATTCCCCCATAGGAATGAATGGTCGAAATGCCCAATTGAAATGAATGGCGGGCTACCAGGTGTCAAAGTCCCCCAATGAACCTGGGAAGGAAAGAGCTGTCAGGATGGCCGAGCGGTCTAAGTCGCTGCGCTCGGGTCGCAGTCCCCACTGGAGGCGCGGGTTCGAATCCCAGAGATTCCCCCATAGGATTGAATGGTCGAAAAGCCCAATTGAAATGAATGGCGGGCTACCAGGTGTCAAAGTCCACCATTGAACCTGGGAAGGAAAGAGCTGTCAGGATGGCTGAGCGGTCTAAGTCGCTGCGCTCGGGTCGCAGTCCCCACTGGAGGCGCGGGTTCGAATCCCAGAGATTCCCCCATAGGAATGAATGGTCGAAATGCCCAATTGAAATGAATGGCGGGCTACCAGGTGTCAAAGTCCCCCAATGAACCTGGGAAGGAAAGAGCTGTCAGGATGGCCGAGCGGTCTAAGTCGCTGCGCTCGGGTCGCAGTCCCCACTGGAGGCGCGGGTTCGAATCCCAGAGATTCCCCCATAGGATTGAATGGTCGAAAAGCCCAATTGAAATGAATGGCGGGCTACCAGGTGTCAAAGTCCACCATTGAACCTGGGAAGGAAAGAGCTGTCAGGATGGCTGAGCGGTCTAAGTCGCTGCGCTCGGGTCGCAGTCCCCACTGGAGGCGCGGGTTCGAATCCCAGAGATTCCCCCATAGGAATGAATGGTCGAAATGCCCAATTGAAATGAATGGCGGGCTACCAGGTGTCAAAGTCCCCCATTGAACATTGGAAGGAAAGAGCTGTCAGGATGGCTGAGCGGTCTAAGTCGCTGCGTTCGGGTCGCAGTCCCCACTGGAGGCGAGGGTTCGAATCCCAGAGATTCCCCCATAGGAATGAACGGTCGAAATGCCCCATTGAAATGAATGGCGGGCTACCAGGTGTCAAAGTCCCCCAATGAACCTGGGAAGGAAAGAGCTGTCAGGATGGCCGAGTGGTCTAAGTCGCTGCGCTCGGGTCGCAGTCCCCACTGGAGGCGCGGGTTCGAATCCCAGAGATTCCCCCATAGGAATGAATGGTCGAAATGTCCAATTGAAATGAATGGCGGGCTACCAGGTGTCAAAGTCCCCCAATGAACCTGGGAAGGAAAGAGCTGTCAGGATGGCTGAGCGGTCTAAGTCGCTGCGTTCGGGTCGCAGTCCCCACTGGAGGCGAGGGTTCGAATCCCAGAGATTCCCCCATAGGAATGAATGGTCGAAATGCCCCATTGAAATGAATGGCGGGCTACCAGGTGTCAAAGTCCCCCAATGAACCTGGGAAGGAAAGAGCTGTCAGGATGGCCGAGTGGTCTAAGTCGCTGCGCTCGGGTCGCAGTCCCCACTGGAGGCGCGGGTTCGAATCCCAGAGATTCCCCCATAGGAATGAATGGTCGAAATGCCCAATTGAAATGAATGGCGGGCTACCAGGTGTCAAAGTCCCCCAATGAACCTGGGAAGGAAAGAGCTGTCAGGATGGCCGAGTGGTCTAAGTCGCTGCGCTCGGGTCGCAGTCCCCACTGGAGGCGCGGGTTTGAATCCCAGAGATTCCCCCATAGGAATGAATGGTCGAAATGCCCAATTGAAATGAATGGCGGGCTACCAGGTGTCAAAGTCCCCCATTGAACCTGGGAAGGAAAGAGCTGTCAGGATGGCTGAGCGGTCTAAGTCGCTGCGCTCGGGTCGCAGTCCCCACTGGAGGTGCGGGTTCGAATCCCAGAGATTCCCCCATAGGAATGAATGGTCGAAATGCCCAATTGAAATGAATGGCGGGCTACCAGGTGTCAAAGTCCCCCAATGAACCTGGGAAGGAAAGAGCTGTCAGGATGGCTGAGCGGTCTAAGTCGCTGCGCTCAGGTCGCAGTCCCCACTGGAGGCGCGGGTTCGAATCCCAGAGATTCCCCCATAGGAATGAATGGTCGAAATGCCCAATTGAAATGAATGGCGGGCTACCAGGTGTCAAAGTCCCCCAATGAACCTGGGAAGGAAAGAGCTGTCAGGATGGCTGAGCGGTCTAAGTCGCTGCGCTCGGGTCGCAGTCCCCACTGGAGGTGCGGGTTCGAATCCCAGAGATTCCCCCATAGGAATGAATGGTCGAAATGCCCAATTGAAATGAATGGCGGGCTACCAGGTGTCAAAGTCCCCCATTGAACATTGGAAGGAAAGAGCTGTCAGGATGGCTGAGCGGTCTAAGTCGCTGCGTTCGGGTCGCAGTCCCCACTGGAGGCGAGGGTTCGAATCCCAGAGATTCCCCCATAGGAATGAATGGTCGAAATGCCCCATTGAAATGAATGGCGGGCTACCAGGTGTCAAAGTCCCCCAATGAACCTGGGAAGGAAAGAGCTGTCAGGATGGCCGAGTGGTCTAAGTCGCTGCGCTCGGGTCGCAGTCCCCACTGGAGGCGTGGGTTCGAATCCCAGAGATTCCCCCATAGGAATGAATGGTCGAAATGCCCAATTGAAATGAATGGCGGGCTACCAGGTGTCAAAGTCCCCCAATGAACCTGGGAAGGAAAGAGCTGTCAGGATGGCCGAGTGGTCTAAGTCGCTGCGCTCGGGTCGCAGTCCCCACTGGAGGCGCGGGTTCGAATCCCAGAGATTCCCCCATAGGAATGAATGGTCGAAATGCCCCATTGAAATGAATGGCGGGCTACCAGGTGTCAAAGTCCCCCAATGAACCTGGGAAGGAAAGAGCTGTCAGGATGGCTGAGCGGTCTAAGTCGCTGCGCTCGGGTCGCAGTCCCCACTGGAGGCGCGGGTTCGAATCCTAGAGATTCCCCCATAGGAATGAATGGTCGAAATGCCCAATTGAAATGAATGGCGGGATACCAGGTGTCGAAGTCCCCCAATGAACCTGGGAAGGAAAGAGCTGTCAGGATGGCTGAGCGGTCTAAGTCGCTGCGCTCGGGTCGCAGTCCCCACTGGAGGTGCGGGTTCGAATCCCAGAGATTCCCCCATAGGAATGAATGGTCAAAATGCCCAATTGAAATGAATGGCGGGCTACCAGGTGTCAAAGTCCCCCAATGAACCTGGGAAGGAAAGAGCTGTCAGGATGGCCGAGCGGTCTAAGTCGCTGCGCTCGGGTCGCAGTCCCCACTGGAGGCGCGGGTTCGAATCCCAGAGATTCCCCCATAGGAATGAATGGTCGAAATGCCCAATTGAAATGAATGGCGGGCTACCAGGTGTCAAAGTCCCCCAATGAACCTGGGAAGGAAAGAGCTGTCAGGATGGCCGAGCGGTCTAAGTCGCTGCGCTCGGGTCGCAGTCCCCACTGGAGGCGAGGGTTCGAATCCCAGAGATTCCCCCATAGGAATGAATGGTCGAAATGCCCCATTGAAATGAATGGCGGGCTACCAGGTGTCAAAGTCCCCCAATGAACCTGGGAAGGAAAGAGCTGTCAGGATGGCCGAGTGGTCTAAGTCGCTGCGCTCGGGTCGCAGTCTCCACTGGAGGCGCGGGTTCGAATCCCAGAGATTTCCCCATAGGAATGAATGGTCGAAATGCCCAATTGAAATGAATGGCGGGCTACCAGGTGTCAAAGTCCCCCATTGAACATTGGAAGGAAAGAGCTGTCAGGATGGCTGAGCGGTCTAAGTCGCTGCGTTCGGGTCGCAGTCCCCACTGGAGGCGCGGGTTCGAATCCCAGAGATTCCCCCATAGGATTGAATGGTCGAAAAGCCCAATTAAAATGAATGGCGGGCTACCAGTTGTCAAAGTCCACCATTGAACCTGGGAAGGAAAGAGCTGTCAGGATGGCTGAGCGGTCTAAGTCGCTGCGCTCGGGTCGCAGTCCCCACTGGAGGCGCGGGTTCGAATCCCAGAGATTCCCCCATAGGAATGAATGGTCGAAATGCCCAATTGAAATGAATGGCGGGCTACCAGGTGTCAAAGTCCCCCAATGAACCTGGGAAGGAAAGAGCTGTCAGGATGGCCGAGCGGTCTAAGTCGCTGCGCTTGGGTCGCAGTCCCCACTGGAGGCGCGGGTTCGAATCCCAGAGATTCCCCCATAGGAATGAATGGTCGAAATGTCCAATTGAAATGAATGGCGGGCTACCAGGTGTCAAAGTCCCCCAATGAACCTGGGAAGGAAAGAGCTGTCAGGATGGCTGAGCGGTCTAAGTCGCTGCGTTCGGGTCGCAGTCCCCACTGGAGGCGAGGGTTCGAATCCCAGAGATTCCCCCATAGGAATGAATGGTCGAAATGCCCCATTGAAATGAATGGCGGGCTACCAGGTGTCAAAGTCCCCCAATGAACCTGGGAAGGAAAGAGCTGTCAGGATGGCTGAGCGGTCTAAGTCGCTGCGCTCGGGTCGCAGTCCCCACTGGAGGCGCGGGTTCGAATCCCAGAGATTCCCCCATAGGAATGAATGGTCGAAATGCCCAATTGAAATGAATGGCGGGCTACCAGGTGTCAAAGTCCCCCAATGAACCTGGGAAGGAAAGAGCTGTCAGGATGGCCGAGCGGTCTAAGTCGCTGCGCTCGGGTCGCAGTCCCCACTGGAGGCGCGGGTTCGAATCCCAGAGATTCCCCCATAGGAATGAATGGTCGAAATGTCCAATTGAAATGAATGGCGGGCTACCAGGTGTCAAAGTCCCCCAATGAACCTGGGAAGGAAAGAGCTGTCAGGATGGCTGAGCGGTCTAAGTCGCTGCGCTCGGGTCGCAGTCCCCACTGGAGGTGCGGGTTCGAATCCCAGAGATTCCCCCATAGGAATGAATGGTCAAAATGCCCAATTGAAATGAATGGCGGGCTACCAGGTGTCAAAGTCCCCCAATGAACCTGGGAAGGAAAGAGCTGTCAGGATGGCCGAGTGGTCTAAGTCGCTGCGCTCGGGTCGCAGTCCCCACTGGAGGCGCGGGTTCGAATCCCAGAGATTCCCCCATAGGAATGAATGGTCGAAATGCCCAATTGAAATGAATGGCGGGCTACCAGGTGTCAAAGTCCCCCAATGAACCTGGGAAGGAAAGAGCTGTCAGGATGGCCGAGTGGTCTAAGTCGCTGCGCTCGGGTCGCAGTCCCCACTGGAGGCGCGGGTTCGAATCCCAGAGATTCCCCCATAGGAATGAATGGTCGAAATGTCCAATTGAAATGAATGGCGGGCTACCAGGTGTCAAAGTCCCCCAATGAACCTGGGAAGGAAAGAGCTGTCAGGATGGCTGAGCGGTCTAAGTCGCTGCGTTCGGGTCGCAGTCCCCACTGGAGGCGAGGGTTCGAATCCCAGAGATTCCCCCATAGGAATGAATGGTCGAAATGCCCCATTGAAATGAATGGCGGGCTACCAGGTGTCAAAGTCCCCCAATGAACCTGGGAAGGAAAGAGCTGTCAGGATGGCTGAGCGGTCTAAGTCGCTGCGCTCGGGTCGCAGTCCCCACTGGAGGCGCGGGTTCGAATCCCAGAGATTCCCCCATAGGAATGAATGGTCGAAATGCCCAATTGAAATGAATGGCGGGCTACCAGGTGTCAAAGTCCCCCAATGAACCTGGGAAGGAAAGAGCTGTCAGGATGGCCGAGCGGTCTAAGTCGCTGCGCTCGGGTCGCAGTCCCCACTGGAGGCGCGGGTTCGAATCCCAGAGATTCCCCCATAGGATTGAATGGTCGAAAAGCCCAATTGAAATGAATGGCGGGCTACCAGGTGTCAAAGTCCACCATTGAACCTGGGAAGGAAAGAGCTGTCAGGATGGCTGAGCGGTCTAAGTCGCTGCGCTCGGGTCGCAGTCCCCACTGGAGGCGCGGGTTCGAATCCCAGAGATTCCCCCATAGGAATGAATGGTCGAAATGCCCAATTGAAATGAATGGCGGGCTACCAGGTGTCAAAGTCCCCCAATGAACCTGGGAAGGAAAGAGCTGTCAGGATGGCCGAGCGGTCTAAGTCGCTGCGCTCGGGTCGCAGTCCCCACTGGAGGCGCGGGTTCGAATCCCAGAGATTCCCCCATAGGATTGAATGGTCGAAAAGCCCAATTGAAATGAATGGCGGGCTACCAGGTGTCAAAGTCCACCATTGAACCTGGGAAGGAAAGAGCTGTCAGGATGGCTGAGCGGTCTAAGTCGCTGCGCTCGGGTCGCAGTCCCCACTGGAGGCGCGGGTTCGAATCCCAGAGATTCCCCCATAGGAATGAATGGTCGAAATGCCCAATTGAAATGAATGGCGGGCTACCAGGTGTCAAAGTCCCCCAATGAACCTGGGAAGGAAAGAGCTGTCAGGATGGCCGAGCGGTCTAAGTCGCTGCGCTCGGGTCGCAGTCCCCACTGGAGGCGCGGGTTCGAATCCCAGAGATTCCCCCATAGGAATGAATGGTCGAAATGCCCAATTGAAATGAATGGCGGGCTACCAGGTGTCAAAGTCCCTCAATGAACCTGGGAAGGAAAGAGCTGTCAGGATGGCCGAGCGGTCTAAGTCGCTGCGCTCGGGTCGCAGTCCCCACTGGAGGCGCGGGTTCGAATCCCAGAGATTCCCCCATAGGAATGAATGGTCGAAATGCCCAATTGAAATGAATGGCGGGCTACCAGGTGTCAAAGTCCCCCATTGAACCTTGGAAGGAAAGAGCTGTCAGGATGGCCGAGCGGTCTAAGTCGCTGCGCTCGGGTCGCAGTCCCCACTGGAGGCGCGGGTTCGAATCCCAGAGATTCCCCCATAGGAATGAATGGTCGAAATGCCCAATTGAAATGAATGGCGGGCTACCAGGTGTCAAAGTCCCCCAATGAACCTGGGAAGGAAAGAGCTGTCAGGATGGCTGAGCGGTCTAAGTCGCTGCGTTCGGGTCGCAGTCCCCACTGGAGGCGAGGGTTCGAATCCCCGAGATTCCCCCATAGGAATGAATGGTCGAAATGCCCCATTGAAATGAATGGCGGGCTACCAGGTGTCAAAGTCCCCCAATGAACCTGGGAAGGAAAGAGCTGTCAGGATGGCTGGGCGGTCTAAGTCACTGCGTTCGGGTCGCAGTCCCCACTGGAGGCGAGGGTTCGAATCCCAGAGATTCCCCCATAGGAATGAATGGTCGAAATGCCCAATTGAAATGAATGGCGGGCTACCAGGTGTCAAAGTCCCCCAATGAACCTGGGAAGGAAAGAGCTGTCAGGATGGCCGAGTGGTCTAAGTCGCTGCGCTCGGGTCGCAGTCCCCACTGGAGGCGTGGGTTCGAATCCCAGAGATTCCCCCATAGGAATGAATGGTCGAAATGCCCCATTGAAATGAATGGCGGGCTACCAGGTGTCAAAGTCCCCCAATGAACCTGGGAAGGAAAGAGCTGTCTGGATGGCCGAGCGGTCTAAGTCGCTGCGCTCGGGTCGCAGTCCCCACTGGAGGCGCGGGTTCGAATCCCAGAGATTCCCCCATAGGAATGAATGGTCGAAATGCCCAATTGAAATGAATGGCGGGCTACCAGGTGTCAAAGTCCCCCAATGAACCTTGGAAGGAAAGAGCTGTCAGGATGGCCGAGCGGTCTAAGTCGCTGCGCTCGGGTCGCAGTCCCCACTGGAGGCGCGGGTTCGAATCCCAGAGATTCCCCCATAGGAATGAATGGTCGAAATGCCCAATTGAAATGAATGGCGGGCTACCAGGTGTCAAAGTCCCCCAATGAACCTGGGAAGGAAAGAGCTGTCAGGATGGCTGAGCGGTCTAAGTCGCTGCGTTCGGGTCGCAGTCCCCACTGGAGGCGAGGGTTCGAATCCCCGAGATTCCCCCATAGGAATGAATGGTCGAAATGCCCCATTGAAATGAATGGCGGGCTACCAGGTGTCAAAGTCCCCCAATGAACCTGGGAAGGAAAGAGCTGTCAGGATGGCTGGGCGGTCTAAGTCACTGCGTTCGGGTCGCAGTCCCCACTGGAGGCGAGGGTTCGAATCCCAGAGATTCCCCCATAGGAATGAATGGTCGAAATGCCCCATTGAAATGAATGGCGGGCTACCAGGTGTCAAAGTCCCTCAATGAACCTGGGAAGGAAAGAGCTGTCAGGATGGCCGAGCGGTCTAAGTCGCTGCGCTCGGGTCGCAGTCCCCACTGGAGGCGCGGGTTCGAATCCCAGAGATTCCCCCATAGGAATGAATGGTCGAAATGCCCAATTGAAATGAATGGCGGGCTACCAGGTGTCAAAGTCCCCCATTGAACCTTGGAAGGAAAGAGCTGTCAGGATGGCCGAGCGGTCTAAGTCGCTGCGCTCGGGTCGCAGTCCCCACTGGAGGCGCGGGTTCGAATCCCAGAGATTCCCCCATAGGAATGAATGGTCGAAATGCCCAATTGAAATGAATGGCGGGCTACCAGGTGTCAAAGTCCCCCAATGAACCTGGGAAGGAAAGAGCTGTCAGGATGGCTGAGCGGTCTAAGTCGCTGCGTTCGGGTCGCAGTCCCCACTGGAGGCGAGGGTTCGAATACCCGAGATTCCCCCATAGGAATGAATGGTCGAAATGCCCCATTGAAATGAATGGCGGGCTACCAGGTGTCAAAGTCCCCCAATGAACCTGGGAAGGAAAGAGCTGTCAGGATGGCTGGGCGGTCTAAGTCACTGCGTTCGGGTCGCAGTCCCCACTGGAGGCGAGGGTTCGAATCCCAGAGATTCCCCCATAGGAATGAATGGTCGAAATGCCCAATTGAAATGAATGGCGGGCTACCAGGTGTCAAAGTCCCCCAATGAACCTGGGAAGGAAAGAGCTGTCAGGATGGCCGAGTGGTCTAAGTCGCTGCGCTCGGGTCGCAGTCCCCACTGGAGGCGTGGGTTCGAATCCCAGAGATTCCCCCATAGGAATGAATGGTCGAAATGCCCCATTGAAATGAATGGCGGGCTACCAGGTGTCAAAGTCCCCCAATGAACCTGGGAAGGAAAGAGCTGTCAGGATGGCCGAGCGGTCTAAGTCGCTGCGCTCGGGTCGCAGTCCCCACTGGAGGCGCGGGTTCGAATCCCAGAGATTCCCCCATAGGAATGAATGGTCGAAATGCCCAATTGAAATGAATGGCGGGCTACCAGGTGTCAAAGTCCCCCAATGAACCTTGGAAGGAAAGAGCTGTCAGGATGGCCGAGCGGTCTAAGTCGCTGCGCTCGGGTCGCAGTCCCCACTGGAGGCGCGGGTTCGAATCCCAGAGATTCCCCCATAGGAATGAATGGTCGAAATGCCCAATTGAAATGAATGGCGGGCTACCAGGTGTCAAAGTCCCCCAATGAACCTGGGAAGGAAAGAGCTGTCAGGATGGCTGAGCGGTCTAAGTCGCTGCGTTCGGGTCGCAGTCCCCACTGGAGGCGAGGGTTCGAATCCCCGAGATTCCCCCATAGGAATGAATGGTCGAAATGCCCAATTGAAATGAATGGCGGGCTACCAGGTGTCAAAGTCCCCCAATGAACCTGGGAAGGAAAGAGCTGTCAGGATGGCTGAGCGGTCTAAGTCGCTGCGTTCGGGTCGCAGTCCCCACTGGAGGCGCGGGTTCGAATCCCAGAGATTCCCCCATAGGAATGAATGGTCGAAATGCCCAATTGAAATGAATGGCGGGCTACCAGGTGTCAAAGTCCCCCAATGAACCTGGGAAGGAAAGAGCTGTCAGGATGGCCGAGCGGTCTAAGTCGCTGCGCTCGGGTCGCAGTCCCCACTGGAGGCGCGGGTTCGAATCCCAGAGATTCCCCCATAAGAATGAATGGTCGAAATGCCCAATTGAAATGAATGGCGGGCTACCAGGTGTCAAAGTCCCCCAATGAACCTTGGAAGGAAAGAGCTGTCAGGATGGCCGAGCGGTCTAAGTCGCTGCGCTCGGGTCGCAGTCCCCACTGGAGGCGCGGGTTCGAATCCCAGAGATTCCCCCATAGGAATGAATGGTCGAAATGCCCAATTGAAATGAATGGCGGGCTACCAGGTGTCAAAGTCCCCCAATGAACCTGGGAAGGAAAGAGCTGTCAGGATGGCTGAGCGGTCTAAGTCGCTGCGTTCGGGTCGCAGTCCCCACTGGAGGCGAGGGTTCGAATCCCCGAGATTCCCCCATAGGAATGAATGGTCGAAATGCCCCATTGAAATGAATGGCGGGCTACCAGGTGTCAAAGTCCCCCAATGAACCTGGGAAGGAAAGAGCTGTCAGGATGGCTGAGCGGTCTAAGTCGCTGCGTTCGGGTCGCAGTCCCCACTGGAGGCGCGGGTTCGAATCCCAGAGATTCCCCCATAGGAATGAATGGTCGAAATGCCCAATTGAAATGAATGGCGGGCTACCAGGTGTCAAAGTCCCCCAATGAACCTGGGAAGGAAAGAGCTGTCAGGATGGCTGGGCGGTCTAAGTCACTGCGTTCGGGTCGCAGTCCCCACTGGAGGCGAGGGTTCGAATCCCAGAGATTCCCCCATAGGAATGAATGGTCGAAATGCCCCATTGAAATGAATGGCGGGCTACCAGGTGTCAAAGTCCCCCAATGAACCTGGGAAGGAAAGAGCTGTCAGGATGGCTGAGCGGTCTAAGTCGCTGCGCTCGGGTCGCAGTCCCCACTGGAGGCGCGGGTTCGAATCCCAGAGATTCCCCCATAGGAATGAAAGGTCGAAATGCCCAATTGAAATAAATGGCGGGCTACCAGGTGTCAAAGTCCCCCAATGAACCTGGGAAGGAAAGAGCTGTCAGGATGGCTGAGCGGTCTAAGTCGCTGCGTTCGGGTCGCAGTCCCCACTGGAGGCGAGGGTTCGAATCCCAGAGATTCCCCCATAGGAATGAATGGTCGAAATGCCCAATTGAAAAGAATGGCGGGCTACCAGGTGTCAAAGTCCCCCAATGAACCTGGGAAGGAAAGAGCTGTCAGGATGGCTGAGCGGTCTAAGTCGCTGCGCTCGGGTCGCAGTCCCCACTGGAGGCGAGGGTTCGAATCCCAGAGATTCCCCCATAGGAATGAATGGTCGAAATGCCCAATTGAAAAGAATGGCGGGCTACCAGGTGTCAAAGTCCCCCAATGAACCTGGGAAGGAAAGTGCTGTCAGGATGGCTGAGCGGTCTAAGTCGCTGCGCTCGGGTCGCAGTCCCCACTGGAGGCGCGGGTTCGAATCCCAGAGATTCCCCCATAGGAATGAATGGTCGAAATGCCCAATTGAAATGAATGGCGGGATACCAGGTGTCAAAGTCCACCATTGAACCTGGGAAGGAAAGAGCTGTCAGGATGGCCGAGCGGTCTAAGTCGCTGCGCTCGGGTCGCAGTCCCCACTGGAGGCGCGGGTTGGAATCCCAGAGATTCCCCCATAGGAATGAAAGGTCGAAATGCCCAATTGAAATAAATGGCGGGCTACCAGGTGTCAAAGTCCCCCAATGAACCTGGGAAGGAAAGAGCTGTCAGGATGGCCGAGCGGTCTAAGTCGCTGCGCTCGGGTCGCAGTCCCCACTGGAGGCGCGGGTTCGAATCCCAGAGATTCCCCCATAGGAATGAATGGTCGAAATGTCCAATTGAAATGAATGGCGGGCTACCAGGTGTCAAAGTCCCCCAATGAACCTGGGAAGGAAAGAGCTGTCAGGATGGCTGAGCGGTCTAAGTCGCTGCGTTCGGGTCGCAGTCCCCACTGGAGGCGAGGGTTCGAATCCCAGAGATTCCCCCATAGGAATGAATGGTCGAAATGCCCAATTGAAATGAATGGCGGGCTACCAGGTGTCAAAGTCCCCCAATGAACCTGGGAAGGAAAGTGCTGTCAGGATGGCTGAGCGGTCTAAGTCGCTGCGCTCGGGTCGCAGTCCCCACTGGAGGCGCGGGTTTGAATCCCAGAGATTCCCCCATAGGAATGAATGGTCGAAATGCCCAATTGAAATGAATGGCGGGATACCAGGTGTCAAAGTCCACCATTGAACCTGGGAAGGAAAGAGCTGTCAGGATGGCCGAGCGGTCTAAGTCGCTGCGCTCGGGTCGCAGTCCCCACTGGAGGCGAGGGTTCGAATCCCAGAGATTCCCCCATAGGAATGAATGGTCGAAATGCCCAATTGAAAAGAATGGCGGGCTACCAGGTGTCAAAGTCCCCCAATGAACCTGGGAAGGAAAGAGCTGTCAGGATGGCTGAGCGGTCTAAGTCGCTGCGCTCGGGTCGCAGTCCCCACTGGAGGCGCGGGTTTGAATCCCAGAGATTCCCCCATAGGAATGAATGGTCGAAATGTCCAATTGAAATGAATGGCGGGCTACCAGGTGTCAAAGTCCCCCAATGAACCTGGGAAGGAAAGAGCTGTCAGGATGGCTGAGCGGTCTAAGTCGCTGCGTTCGGGTCGCAGTCCCCACTGGAGGCGAGGGTTCGAATCCCAGAGATTCCCCCATAGGAATGAATGGTCGAAATGCCCAATTGAAATGAATGGCGGGCTACCAGGTGTCAAAGTCCCCCAATGAACCTGGGAAGGAAAGTGCTGTCAGGATGGCTGAGCGGTCTAAGTCGCTGCGCTCGGGTCGCAGTCCCCACTGGAGGCGCGGGTTTGAATCCCAGAGATTCCCCCATAGGAATGAATGGTCGAAATGCCCAATTGAAATGAATGGCGGGATACCAGGTGTCAAAGTCCACCATTGAACCTGGGAAGGAAAGAGCTGTCAGGATGGCCGAGCGGTCTAAGTCGCTGCGCTCGGGTCGCAGTCCCCACTGGAGGCGCGGGTTCGAATCCCAGAGATTCCCCCATAGGAATGAAAGGTCGAAATGCCCAATTGAAATAAATGGCGGGCTACCAGGTGTCAAAGTCCCCCAATGAACCTGGGAAGGAAAGAGCTGTCAGGATGGCCGAGCGGTCTAAGTCGCTGCGCTCGGGTCGCAGTCCCCACTGGAGGCGCGGGTTCGAATCCCAGAGATTCCCCCATAGGAATGAATGGTCGAAATGTCCAATTGAAATGAATGGCGGGCTACCAGGTGTCAAAGTCCCCCAATGAACCTGGGAAGGAAAGAGCTGTCAGGATGGCTGAGCGGTCTAAGTCGCTGCGTTCGGGTCGCAGTCCCCACTGGAGGCGAGGGTTCGAATCCCAGAGATTCCCCCATAGGAATGAATGGTCGAAATGCCCAATTGAAATGAATGGCGGGCTACCAGGTGTCAAAGTCCCCCAATGAACCTGGGAAGGAAAGAGCTGTCAGGATGGCTGAGCGGTCTAAGTCGCTGCGCTCGGGTCGCAGTCCCCACTGGAGGCGCGGGTTCGAATCCCAGAGATTCCCCCATAGGAATGAATGGTCGAAATGCCCAATTGAAATGAATGGCGGGCTACCAGGTGTCAAAGTCCCCCAATGAACCTGGGAAGGAAAGAGCTGTCAGGATGGCTGAGCGGTCTAAGTCGCTGCGCTCGGGACGCAGTCCCCACTGGAGGCGCGGGTTCGAATCCCAGAGATTCCCCCATAGGAATGAATGGTCGAAATGCCCCATTGAAATGAATGGCGGGATACCAGGTGTCAAAGTCCCCCATTGAACATTGGAAGGAAAGAGCTGTCAGGATGGCTGAGCGGTCTAAGTCGCTGCGCTCGGGTCGCAGTCCCCACTGGAGGCGCGGGTTCGAATCCCAGAGATTCCCCCATAGGAATGAATGGTCGAAATGCCCCATTGAAATGAATGGCGGGCTACCAGGTGTCAAAGTCCCCCAATGAACCTGGGAAGGAAAGAGCTGTCAGGATGGCCGAGCGGTCTAAGTCGCTGCGCTCGGGTCGCAGTCCCCACTGGAGGCGCGGGTTCGAATCCCAGAGATTCCCCCATAGGAATGAATGGTCGAAATGCCCAATTGAAATGAATGGCGGGCTACCAGGTGTCAAAGTCCCCCAATGAACCTGGGAAGGAAAGAGCTGTCAGGATGGCTGGGCGGTCTAAGTCGCTGCGTTCGGGTCGCAGTCCCCACTGGAGGCGAGGGTTCGAATCCCCGAGATTCCCCCATAGGAATGAATGGTCGAAATGCCCCATTGAAATGAATGGCGGGCTACCAGGTGTCAAAGTCCCCCAATGAACCTGGGAAGGAAAGAGCTGTCAGGATGGCCGAGTGGTCTAAGTCGCTGCGCTCGGGTCGCAGTCCCCACTGGAGGCGCGGGTTCGAATCCCAGAGATTCCCCCATAGGAATGAATGTTCGAAATGCCCAATTGAAATGAATGGCGGGCTACCAGGTGTCAAAGTCCCCCAATGAACCTGGGAAGGAAAGAGCTGTCAGGATGGCTGAGCGGTCTAAGTCGCTGCGCTCGGGTCGCAGTCCCCACTGGAGGCGCGGGTTCGAATCCCAGAGATTCCCCCATAGGAATGAATGGTCGAAATGCCCAATTGAAAAGAATGGCGGGCTACCAGGTGTCAAAGTCCCCCAATGAACCTGGGAAGGAAAGAGCTGTCAGGATGGCTGAGCGGTCTAAGTCGCTGCGCTCGGGTCGCAGTCCCCACTGGAGGCGCGGGTTCGAATCCCAGAGATTCCCCCATAGGAATGAATGGTCGAAATGCCCTATTGAAATGAATGGCGGGCTACCAGGTGTCAAAGTCCCC
This sequence comes from Vanacampus margaritifer, assembly GCF_051991255.1. Classification (NCBI taxonomy): domain Eukaryota; kingdom Metazoa; phylum Chordata; class Actinopteri; order Syngnathiformes; family Syngnathidae; genus Vanacampus; species Vanacampus margaritifer. The sequence goes on along the minus strand of NC_135445.1, from coordinate 22,523,250 downwards.
CAATGAACCTGGGAAGGAAAGAGCTGTCAGGATGGCTGAGCGGTCTAAGTCGCTGCGCTCGGGTCGCAGTCCCCACTGGAGGCGAGGGTTCGAATCCCAGAGATTCCCCCATAGGAATGAATGGTCGAAATGCCCCATTGAAATGAATGGCGGGCTACCAGGTGTCAAAGTCCCCCAATGAACCTGGGAAGGAAAGAGCTGTCAGGATGGCCGAGTGGTCTAAGTCGCTGCGCTCGGGTCGCAGTCCCCACTGGAGGCGCGGGTTCGAATCCCAGAGATTCCCCCATAGGAATGAATGGTCGAAATGTCCAATTGAAATGAATGGCGGGCTACCAGGTGTCAAAGTCCCCCAATGAACCTGGGAAGGAAAGAGCTGTCAGGATGGCTGAGCGGTCTAAGTCGCTGCGTTCGGGTCGCAGTCCCCACTGGAGGCGAGGGTTCGAATCCCAGAGATTCCCCCATAGGAATGAATGGTCGAAATGCCCCATTGAAATGAATGGCGGGCTACCAGGTGTCAAAGTCCCCCAATGAACCTGGGAAGGAAAGAGCTGTCAGGATGGCCGAGTGGTCTAAGTCGCTGCGCTCGGGTCGCAGTCCCCACTGGAGGCGCGGGTTCGAATCCCAGAGATTCCCCCATAGGAATGAATGGTCGAAATGCCCAATTGAAATGAATGGCGGGCTACCAGGTGTCAAAGTCCCCCAATGAACCTGGGAAGGAAAGAGCTGTCAGGATGGCTGAGCGGTCTAAGTCGCTGCGCTCGGGTCGCAGCCCCCACTGGAGGCGCGGGTTCGAATCCCAGAGATTCCCCCATAGGAATGAATGGTCGAAATGCCCAATTGAAATAAATGGCGGGCTACCAGGTGTCAAAGTCCCCCAATGAACCTGGGAAGGAAAGAGCTGTCAGGATGGCCGAGTGGTCTAAGTCGCTGCGCTCGGGTCGCAGTCCCCACTGGAGGCGCGGGTTTGAATCCCAGAGATTCCCCCATAGGAATGAATGGTCGAAATGCCCAATTGAAATGAATGGCGGGCTACCAGGTGTCAAAGTCCCCCAATGAACCTGGGAAGGAAAGAGCTGTCAGGATGGCCGAGCGGTCTAAGTCGCTGCGCTCGGGTCGCAGTCCCCACTGGAGGCGCGGGTTCGAATCCCAGAGATTCCCCCATAGGAATGAATGGTCGAAATGCCCCATTGAAATGAATGGCGGGATACCAGGTGTCAAAGTCCCCCATTGAACATTGGAAGGAAAGAGCTGTCAGGATGGCTGAGCGGTCTAAGTCGCTGCGCTCGGGTCGCAGTCCCCACTGGAGGCGCGGGTTCGAATCCCAGAGATTCCCCCATAGGAATGAATGGTCGAAATGCCCCATTGAAATGAATGGCGGGCTACCAGGTGTCAAAGTCCCCCAATGAACCTGGGAAGGAAAGAGCTGTCAGGATGGCCGAGCGGTCTAAGTCGCTGCGCTCGGGTCGCAGTCCCCACTGGAGGCGCGGGTTCGAATCCCAGAGATTCCCCCATAGGAATGAATGGTCGAAATGCCCAATTGAAATGAATGGCGGGCTACCAGGTGTCAAAGTCCCCCAATGAACCTGGGAAGGAAAGAGCTGTCAGGATGGCTGGGCGGTCTAAGTCGCTGCGTTCGGGTCGCAGTCCCCACTGGAGGCGAGGGTTCGAATCCCCGAGATTCCCCCATAGGAATGAATGGTCGAAATGCCCCATTGAAATGAATGGCGGGCTACCAGGTGTCAAAGTCCCCCAATGAACCTGGGAAGGAAAGAGCTGTCAGGATGGCCGAGTGGTCTAAGTCGCTGCGCTCGGGTCGCAGTCCCCACTGGAGGCGCGGGTTCGAATCCCAGAGATTCCCCCATAGGAATGAATGTTCGAAATGCCCAATTGAAATGAATGGCGGGCTACCAGGTGTCAAAGTCCCCCAATGAACCTGGGAAGGAAAGAGCTGTCAGGATGGCTGAGCGGTCTAAGTCGCTGCGCTCGGGTCGCAGTCCCCACTGGAGGCGCGGGTTCGAATCCCAGAGATTCCCCCATAGGAATGAATGGTCGAAATGCCCAATTGAAAAGAATGGCGGGCTACCAGGTGTCAAAGTCCCCCAATGAACCTGGGAAGGAAAGAGCTGTCAGGATGGCTGAGCGGTCTAAGTCGCTGCGCTCGGGTCGCAGTCCCCACTGGAGGCGCGGGTTCGAATCCCAGAGATTCCCCCATAGGAATGAATGGTCGAAATGCCCTATTGAAATGAATGGCGGGCTACCAGGTGTCAAAGTCCCCCAATGAACCTGGGAAGGAAAGAGCTGTCAGGATGGCTGAGCGGTCTAAGTCGCTGCGCTCGGGTCGCAGTCCCCACTGGAGGCGCGGGTTCGAATCCCAGAGATTCCCCCATAGGAATGAATGGTCGAAATGCCCAATTGAAATGAATGGCGGGCTACCAGGTGTCAAAGTCCCCCATTGAACATTGGAAGGAAAGAAATGTCAGGATGGCCGAGCGGTCTAAGTCGCTGCGTTCGGGTCGCAGTCCCCACTGGAGGCGAGGGTTCGAATCCCAGAGATTCCCCCATAGGAATGAATGGTCGAAATGCCCCATTGAAATGAATGGCGGGCTACCAGGTGTCAAAGTCCCCCAATGAACCTGGGAAGGAAAGAGCTGTCAGGATGGCCGAGTGGTCTAAGTCGCTGCGCTCGGGTCGCAGTCCCCACTGGAGGCGCGGGTTCGAATCCCAGAGATTCCCCCATAGGAATGAATGGTCGAAATGTCCAATTGAAATGAATGGCGGGCTACCAGGTGTCAAAGTCCCCCAATGAACCTGGGAAGGAAAGAGCTGTCAGGATGGCTGAGCGGTCTAAGTCGCTGCGTTCGGGTCGCAGTCCCCACTGGAGGCGAGGGTTCGAATCCCAGAGATTCCCCCATAGGAATGAATGGTCGAAATGCCCCATTGAAATGAATGGCGGGCTACCAGGTGTCAAAGTCCCCCAATGAACCTGGGAAGGAAAGAGCTGTCAGGATGGCCGAGTGGTCTAAGTCGCTGCGCTCGGGTCGCAGTCCCCACTGGAGGCGCGGGTTCGAATCCCAGAGATTCCCCCATAGGAATGAATGTTCGAAATGCCCAATTGAAATGAATGGCGGGCTACCAGGTGTCAAAGTCCCCCAATGAACCTGGGAAGGAAAGAGCTGTCAGGATGGCTGAGCGGTCTAAGTCGCTGCGTTCGGGTCGCAGTCCCCACTGGAGGCGCGGGTTCGAATCCCAGAGATTCCCCCATAGGAATGAATGGTCGAAATGCCCAATTGAAATGAATGGCGGGCTACCAGGTGTCAAAGTCCCCCAATGAACCTGGGAAGGAAAGAGCTGTCAGGATGGCTGGGCGGTCTAAGTCACTGCGTTCGGGTCGCAGTCCCCACTGGAGGCGAGGGTTCGAATCATAGAGATTCCCCCATAGGAATGAATGGTCGAAATGCCCCATTGAAATGAATGGCGGGCTACCAGGTGTCAAAGTCCCCCAATGAACCTGGGAAGGAAAGAGCTGTCAGGATGGCCGAGTGGTCTAAGTCGCTGCGCTCGGGTCGCAGTCCCCACTGGAGGCGCGGGTTCGAATCCCAGAGATTCCCCCATAGGAATGAATGGTCGAAATGCCCCATTGAAATGAATGGCGGGCTACCAGGTGTCAAAGTCCCCCAATGAACCTGGGAAGGAAAGAGCTGTCAGGATGGCCGAGTGGTCTAAGTCGCTGCGCTCGGGTCGCAGTCCCCACTGGAGGCGCGGGTTCGAATCCCAGAGATTCCCCCATAGGAATGAATGGTCGAAATGCCCAATTGAAATGAATGGCGGGCTACCAGGTGTCAAAGTCCCCCAATGAACCTGGGAAGGAAAGAGCTGTCAGGATTGCTGAGCGGTCTAAGTCGCTGCGCTCGGGTCGCAGTCCCCACTGAAGGCGCGGGTTCGAATCCCAGAGATTCCCCCATAGGAATGAATGGTCGAAATGCCCAATTGAAATGAATGGCGGGCTACCAGGTGTCAAAGTCCCCCAATGAACCTGGGAAGGAAAGAGCTGTCAGGATGGCTGAGCGGTCTAAGTCGCTGCGCTCGGGTCGCAGTCCCCACTGGAGGCGCGGGTTCGAATCCCAGAGATTCCCCCATAGGAATGAATGGTCGAAATGCCCAATTGAAATGAATGGCGGGATACCAGGTGTCAAAGTCGACCATTGAACCTGGGAAGGAAAGAGCTGTCAGGATGGCCGAGCGGTCTAAGTCGCTGCGCTCGGGTCGCAGTCAACACTGGAGGCGCGGGTTCGAATCCCAGAGATTCCCCCATAGGAATGAAAGGTCGAAATTACCAATTGAAATAAATGGCGGGCTACCAGGTGTCAAAGTCCCCCAATGAACCTGGGAAGGAAAGAGCTGTCAGGATGGCCGAGTGGTCTAAGTCGCTGCGCTCGGGTCGCAGTCCCCACTGGAGGCGCGGGTTCGAATCCCAGAGATTCCCCCATAGGAATGAATGGTCGAAATGCCCAATTGAAATGAATGGCGGGCTACCAGGTGTCAAAGTCCCCCATTGAACATTGGAAGGAAAGAGCTGTCAGGATGGCTGAGCGGTCTAAGTCGCTGCGTTCGGGTCGCAGTCCCCACTGGAGGCGAGGGTTCGAATCCCAGAGATTCCCCCATAGGAATGAATGGTCGAAATGCCCCATTGAAATGAATGGCGGGCTACCAGGTGTCAAAGTCCCCCAATGAACCTGGGAAGGAAAGAGCTGTCAGGATGGCTGAGCGGTCTAAGTCGCTGCGCTCGGGTCGCAGTCCCCACTGGAGGCGCGGGTTCGAATCCCAGAGATTCCCCCATAGGAATGAATGGTCGAAATGCCCAATTGAAATGAATGGCGGGCTACCAGGTGTCAAAGTCCCCCATTGAACATTGGAAGGAAAGAGCTGTCAGGGTGGCTGAGCGGTCTAAGTCGCTGCGTTCGGGTCGCAGTCCCCACTGGAGGCGAGGGTTCGAATCCCAGAGATTTCCCCATAGGAATGAATGGTCGAAATGCCCCATTGAAATGAATGGCGGGCTACCAGGTGTCAAAGTCCCCCAATGAACCTGGGAAGGAAAGAGCTGTCAGGATGGCCGAGTGGTCTAAGTCGCTGCGCTCGGGTCGCAGTCCCCACTGGAGGCGCGGGTTCGAATCCCAGAGATTCCCCCATAGGAATGAATGGTCGAAATGCCCCATTGAAATGAATGGCGGGCTACCAGGTGTCAAAGTCCCCCAATGAACCTGGGAAGGAAAGAGCTGTCAGGATGGCTGAGCGGTCTAAGTCGCTGCGCTCGGGTCGCAGTCCCCACTGGAGGCGCGGGTTCGAATCCCAGAGATTCCCCCATAGGAATGAATGGTCGAAATGCCCCATTGAAATGAATGGCGGGCTACCAGGTGTCAAAGTCCCCCAATGAACCTGGGAAGGAAAGAGCTGTCAGGATGGCTGAGCGGTCTAAGTCGCTGCGCTCGGGTCGCAGTCCCCACTGGAGGCGAGGGTTCGAATCCCAGAGATTCCCCCATAGGAATGAATGGTCGAAATGCCCAATTGAAAAGAATGGCGGGCTACCAGGTGTCAAAGTCCCCCAATGAACCTGGGAAGGAAAGTGCTGTCAGGATGGCTGAGCGGTCTAAGTCGCTGCGCTCGGGTCGCAGTCCCCACTGGAGGCGCGGGTTCGAATCCCAGAGATTCCCCCATAGGAATGAATGGTCGAAATGCCCAATTGAAATGAATGGCGGGATACCAGGTGTCAAAGTCCACCATTGAACCTGGGAAGGAAAGAGCTGTCAGGATGGCCGAGCGGTCTAAGTCGCTGCGCTCGGGTCGCAGTCCCCACTGGAGGCGCGGGTTCGAATCCCAGAGATTCCCCCATAGGAATGAAAGGTCGAAATGCCCAATTGAAATAAATGGCGGGCTACCAGGTGTCAAAGTCCCCCAATGAACCTGGGAAGGAAAGAGCTGTCAGGATGGCCGAGCGGTCTAAGTCGCTGCGCTCGGGTCGCAGTCCCCACTGGAGGCGCGGGTTCGAATCCCAGAGATTCCCCCATAGGAATGAATGGTCGAAATGTCCAATTGAAATGAATGGCGGGCTACCAGGTGTCAAAGTCCCCCAATGAACCTGGGAAGGAAAGAGCTGTCAGGATGGCTGAGCGGTCTAAGTCGCTGCGTTCGGGTCGCAGTCCCCACTGGAGGCGAGGGTTCGAATCCCAGAGATTCCCCCATAGGAATGAATGGTCGAAATGCCCAATTGAAATGAATGGCGGGCTACCAGGTGTCAAAGTCCCCCAATGAACCTGGGAAGGAAAGAGCTGTCAGGATGGCTGAGCGGTCTAAGTCGCTGCGCTCGGGTCGCAGTCCCCACTGGAGGCGCGGGTTCGAATCCCAGAGATTCCCCCATAGGAATGAATGGTCGAAATGCCCAATTGAAATGAATGGCGGGCTACCAGGTGTCAAAGTCCCCCAATGAACCTGGGAAGGAAAGAGCTGTCAGGATGGCTGAGCGGTCTAAGTCGCTGCGCTCGGGACGCAGTCCCCACTGGAGGCGCGGGTTCGAATCCCAGAGATTCCCCCATAGGAATGAATGGTCGAAATGCCCCATTGAAATGAATGGCGGGATACCAGGTGTCAAAGTCCCCCATTGAACATTGGAAGGAAAGAGCTGTCAGGATGGCTGAGCGGTCTAAGTCGCTGCGCTCGGGTCGCAGTCCCCACTGGAGGCGCGGGTTCGAATCCCAGAGATTCCCCCATAGGAATGAATGGTCGAAATGCCCCATTGAAATGAATGGCGGGCTACCAGGTGTCAAAGTCCCCCAATGAACCTGGGAAGGAAAGAGCTGTCAGGATGGCCGAGCGGTCTAAGTCGCTGCGCTCGGGTCGCAGTCCCCACTGGAGGCGCGGGTTCGAATCCCAGAGATTCCCCCATAGGAATGAATGGTCGAAATGCCCAATTGAAATGAATGGCGGGCTACCAGGTGTCAAAGTCCCCCAATGAACCTGGGAAGGAAAGAGCTGTCAGGATGGCTGGGCGGTCTAAGTCGCTGCGTTCGGGTCGCAGTCCCCACTGGAGGCGAGGGTTCGAATCCCCGAGATTCCCCCATAGGAATGAATGGTCGAAATGCCCCATTGAAATGAATGGCGGGCTACCAGGTGTCAAAGTCCCCCAATGAACCTGGGAAGGAAAGAGCTGTCAGGATGGCCGAGTGGTCTAAGTCGCTGCGCTCGGGTCGCAGTCCCCACTGGAGGCGCGGGTTCGAATCCCAGAGATTCCCCCATAGGAATGAATGTTCGAAATGCCCAATTGAAATGAATGGCGGGCTACCAGGTGTCAAAGTCCCCCAATGAACCTGGGAAGGAAAGAGCTGTCAGGATGGCTGAGCGGTCTAAGTCGCTGCGCTCGGGTCGCAGTCCCCACTGGAGGCGCGGGTTCGAATCCCAGAGATTCCCCCATAGGAATGAATGGTCGAAATGCCCAATTGAAAAGAATGGCGGGCTACCAGGTGTCAAAGTCCCCCAATGAACCTGGGAAGGAAAGAGCTGTCAGGATGGCTGAGCGGTCTAAGTCGCTGCGCTCGGGTCGCAGTCCCCACTGGAGGCGCGGGTTCGAATCCCAGAGATTCCCCCATAGGAATGAATGGTCGAAATGCCCTATTGAAATGAATGGCGGGCTACCAGGTGTCAAAGTCCCCCAATGAACCTGGGAAGGAAAGAGCTGTCAGGATGGCTGAGCGGTCTAAGTCGCTGCGCTCGGGTCGCAGTCCCCACTGGAGGCGCGGGTTCGAATCCCAGAGATTCCCCCATAGGAATGAATGGTCGAAATGCCCAATTGAAATGAATGGCGGGCTACCAGGTGTCAAAGTCCCCCATTGAACATTGGAAGGAAAGAAATGTCAGGATGGCCGAGCGGTCTAAGTCGCTGCGTTCGGGTCGCAGTCCCCACTGGAGGCGAGGTTTCGAATCCCAGAGATTCCCCCATAGGAATGAATGGTCGAAATGCCCCATTGAAATGAATGGCGGGCTACCAGGTGTCAAAGTCCCCCAATGAACCTGGGAAGGAAAGAGCTGTCAGGATGGCCGAGTGGTCTAAGTCGCTGCGCTCGGGTCGCAGTCCCCACTGGAGGCGCGGGTTCGAATCCCAGAGATTCCCCCATAGGAATGAATGGTCGAAATGTCCAATTGAAATGAATGGCGGGCTACCAGGTGTCAAAGTCCCCCAATGAACCTGGGAAGGAAAGAGCTGTCAGGATGGCTGAGCGGTCTAAGTCGCTGCGTTCGGGTCGCAGTCCCCACTGGAGGCGAGGGTTCGAATCCCAGAGATTCCCCCATAGGAATGAATGGTCGAAATGCCCAATTGAAATGAATGGCGGGATACCAGGTGTCAAAGTCGACCATTGAACCTGGGAAGGAAAGAGCTGTCAGGATGGCCGAGCGGTCTAAGTCGCTGCGCTCGGGTCGCAGTCAACACTGGAGGCGCGGGTTCGAATCCCAGAGATTCCCCCATAGGAATGAAAGGTCGAAATTACCAATTGAAATAAATGGCGGGCTACCAGGTGTCAAAGTCCCCCAATGAACCTGGGAAGGAAAGAGCTGTCAGGATGGCCGAGTGGTCTAAGTCGCTGCGCTCGGGTCGCAGTCCCCACTGGAGGCGCGGGTTCGAATCCCAGAGATTCCCCCATAGGAATGAATGGTCGAAATGCCCAATTGAAATGAATGGCGGGCTACCAGGTGTCAAAGTCCCCCATTGAACATTGGAAGGAAAGAGCTGTCAGGATGGCTGAGCGGTCTAAGTCGCTGCGTTCGGGTCGCAGTCCCCACTGGAGGCGAGGGTTCGAATCCCAGAGATTCCCCCATAGGAATGAATGGTCGAAATGCCCCATTGAAATGAATGGCGGGCTACCAGGTGTCAAAGTCCCCCAATGAACCTGGGAAGGAAAGAGCTGTCAGGATGGCTGAGCGGTCTAAGTCGCTGCGCTCGGGTCGCAGTCCCCACTGGAGGCGCGGGTTCGAATCCCAGAGATTCCCCCATAGGAATGAATGGTCGAAATGCCCAATTGAAATGAATGGCGGGCTACCAGGTGTCAAAGTCCCCCATTGAACATTGGAAGGAAAGAGCTGTCAGGGTGGCTGAGCGGTCTAAGTCGCTGCGTTCGGGTCGCAGTCCCCACTGGAGGCGAGGGTTCGAATCCCAGAGATTTCCCCATAGGAATGAATGGTCGAAATGCCCCATTGAAATGAATGGCGGGCTACCAGGTGTCAAAGTCCCCCAATGAACCTGGGAAGGAAAGAGCTGTCAGGATGGCCGAGTGGTCTAAGTCGCTGCGCTCGGGTCGCAGTCCCCACTGGAGGCGCGGGTTCGAATCCCAGAGATTCCCCCATAGGAATGAATGGTCGAAATGCCCCATTGAAATGAATGGCGGGCTACCAGGTGTCAAAGTCCCCCAATGAACCTGGGAAGGAAAGAGCTGTCAGGATGGCTGAGCGGTCTAAGTCGCTGCGCTCGGGTCGCAGTCCCCACTGGAGGCGCGGGTTCGAATCCCAGAGATTCCCCCATAGGAATGAATGGTCGAAATGCCCCATTGAAATGAATGGCGGGCTACCAGGTGTCAAAGTCCCCCAATGAACCTGGGAAGGAAAGAGCTGTCAGGATGGCTGAGCGGTCTAAGTCGCTGCGCTCGGGTCGCAGTCCCCACTGGAGGCGAGGGTTCGAATCCCAGAGATTCCCCCATAGGAATGAATGGTCGAAATGCCCAATTGAAAAGAATGGCGGGCTACCAGGTGTCAAAGTCCCCCAATGAACCTGGGAAGGAAAGTGCTGTCAGGATGGCTGAGCGGTCTAAGTCGCTGCGCTCGGGTCGCAGTCCCCACTGGAGGCGCGGGTTCGAATCCCAGAGATTCCCCCATAGGAATGAATGGTCGAAATGCCCAATTGAAATGAATGGCGGGATACCAGGTGTCAAAGTCCACCATTGAACCTGGGAAGGAAAGAGCTGTCAGGATGGCCGAGCGGTCTAAGTCGCTGCGCTCGGGTCGCAGTCCCCACTGGAGGCGCGGGTTCGAATCCCAGAGATTCCCCCATAGGAATGAAAGGTCGAAATGCCCAATTGAAATAAATGGCGGGCTACCAGGTGTCAAAGTCCCCCAATGAACCTGGGAAGGAAAGAGCTGTCAGGATGGCCGAGCGGTCTAAGTCGCTGCGCTCGGGTCGCAGTCCCCACTGGAGGCGCGGGTTCGAATCCCAGAGATTCCCCCATAGGAATGAATGGTCGAAATGTCCAATTGAAATGAATGGCGGGCTACCAGGTGTCAAAGTCCCCCAATGAACCTGGGAAGGAAAGAGCTGTCAGGATGGCTGAGCGGTCTAAGTCGCTGCGTTCGGGTCGCAGTCCCCACTGGAGGCGAGGGTTCGAATCCCAGAGATTCCCCCATAGGAATGAATGGTCGAAATGCCCAATTGAAATGAATGGCGGGCTACCAGGTGTCAAAGTCCCCCAATGAACCTGGGAAGGAAAGAGCTGTCAGGATGGCTGAGCGGTCTAAGTCGCTGCGCTCGGGTCGCAGTCCCCACTGGAGGCGCGGGTTCGAATCCCAGAGATTCCCCCATAGGAATGAATGGTCGAAATGCCCAATTGAAATGAATGGCGGGCTACCAGGTGTCAAAGTCCCCCAATGAACCTGGGAAGGAAAGAGCTGTCAGGATGGCTGAGCGGTCTAAGTCGCTGCGCTCGGGACGCAGTCCCCACTGGAGGCGCGGGTTCGAATCCCAGAGATTCCCCCATAGGAATGAATGGTCGAAATGCCCCATTGAAATGAATGGCGGGATACCAGGTGTCAAAGTCCCCCATTGAACATTGGAAGGAAAGAGCTGTCAGGATGGCTGAGCGGTCTAAGTCGCTGCGCTCGGGTCGCAGTCCCCACTGGAGGCGCGGGTTCGAATCCCAGAGATTCCCCCATAGGAATGAATGGTCGAAATGCCCCATTGAAATGAATGGCGGGCTACCAGGTGTCAAAGTCCCCCAATGAACCTGGGAAGGAAAGAGCTGTCAGGATGGCCGAGCGGTCTAAGTCGCTGCGCTCGGGTCGCAGTCCCCACTGGAGGCGCGGGTTCGAATCCCAGAGATTCCCCCATAGGAATGAATGGTCGAAATGCCCAATTGAAATGAATGGCGGGCTACCAGGTGTCAAAGTCCCCCAATGAACCTGGGAAGGAAAGAGCTGTCAGGATGGCTGGGCGGTCTAAGTCGCTGCGTTCGGGTCGCAGTCCCCACTGGAGGCGAGGGTTCGAATCCCCGAGATTCCCCCATAGGAATGAATGGTCGAAATGCCCCATTGAAATGAATGGCGGGCTACCAGGTGTCAAAGTCCCCCAATGAACCTGGGAAGGAAAGAGCTGTCAGGATGGCCGAGTGGTCTAAGTCGCTGCGCTCGGGTCGCAGTCCCCACTGGAGGCGCGGGTTCGAATCCCAGAGATTCCCCCATAGGAATGAATGTTCGAAATGCCCAATTGAAATGAATGGCGGGCTACCAGGTGTCAAAGTCCCCCAATGAACCTGGGAAGGAAAGAGCTGTCAGGATGGCTGAGCGGTCTAAGTCGCTGCGCTCGGGTCGCAGTCCCCACTGGAGGCGCGGGTTCGAATCCCAGAGATTCCCCCATAGGAATGAATGGTCGAAATGCCCAATTGAAAAGAATGGCGGGCTACCAGGTGTCAAAGTCCCCCAATGAACCTGGGAAGGAAAGAGCTGTCAGGATGGCTGAGCGGTCTAAGTCGCTGCGCTCGGGTCGCAGTCCCCACTGGAGGCGCGGGTTCGAATCCCAGAGATTCCCCCATAGGAATGAATGGTCGAAATGCCCTATTGAAATGAATGGCGGGCTACCAGGTGTCAAAGTCCCCCAATGAACCTGGGAAGGAAAGAGCTGTCAGGATGGCTGAGCGGTCTAAGTCGCTGCGCTCGGGTCGCAGTCCCCACTGGAGGCGCGGGTTCGAATCCCAGAGATTCCCCCATAGGAATGAATGGTCGAAATGCCCAATTGAAATGAATGGCGGGCTACCAGGTGTCAAAGTCCCCCATTGAACATTGGAAGGAAAGAAATGTCAGGATGGCCGAGCGGTCTAAGTCGCTGCGTTCGGGTCGCAGTCCCCACTGGAGGCGAGGTTTCGAATCCCAGAGATTCCCCCATAGGAATGAATGGTCGAAATGCCCCATTGAAATGAATGGCGGGCTACCAGGTGTCAAAGTCCCCCAATGAACCTGGGAAGGAAAGAGCTGTCAGGATGGCCGAGTGGTCTAAGTCGCTGCGCTCGGGTCGCAGTCCCCACTGGAGGCGCGGGTTCGAATCCCAGAGATTCCCCCATAGGAATGAATGGTCGAAATGTCCAATTGAAATGAATGGCGGGCTACCAGGTGTCAAAGTCCCCCAATGAACCTGGGAAGGAAAGAGCTGTCAGGATGGCTGAGCGGTCTAAGTCGCTGCGTTCGGGTCGCAGTCCCCACTGGAGGCGAGGGTTCGAATCCCAGAGATTCCCCCATAGGAATGAATGGTCGAAATGCCCCATTGAAATGAATGGCGGGCTACCAGGTGTCAAAGTCCCCCAATGAACCTGGGAAGGAAAGAGCTGTCAGGATGGCCGAGTGGTCTAAGTCGCTGCGCTCGGGTCGCAGTCCCCACTGGAGGCGCGGGTTCGAATCCCAGAGATTCCCCCATAGGAATGAATGGTCGAAATGCCCAATTGAAATGAATGGCGGGCTACCAGGTGTCAAAGTCCCCCAATGAACCTGGGAAGGAAAGAGCTGTCAGGATGGCTGAGCGGTCTAAGTCGCTGCGCTCGGGTCGCAGCCCCCACTGGAGGCGCGGGTTCGAATCCCAGAGATTCCCCCATAGGAATGAATGGTCGAAATGCCCAATTGAAATAAATGGCGGGCTACCAGGTGTCAAAGTCCCCCAATGAACCTGGGAAGGAAAGAGCTGTCAGGATGGCCGAGTGGTCTAAGTCGCTGCGCTCGGGTCGCAGTCCCCACTGGAGGCGCGGGTTTGAATCCCAGAGATTCCCCCATAGGAATGAATGGTCGAAATGCCCAATTGAAATGAATGGCGGGCTACCAGGTGTCAAAGTCCCCCAATGAACCTGGGAAGGAAAGAGCTGTCAGGATGGCCGAGCGGTCTAAGTCGCTGCGCTCGGGTCGCAGTCCCCACTGGAGGCGCGGGTTCGAATCCCAGAGATTCCCCCATAGGAATGAATGGTCGAAATGCCCAATTGAAATGAATGGCGGGCTACCAGGTGTCAAAGTCCCCCATTGAACATTGGAAGGAAAGAAATGTCAGGATGGCCGAGCGGTCTAAGTCGCTGCGTTCGGGTCGCAGTCCCCACTGGAGGCGAGGGTTCGAATCCCAGAGATTCCCCCATAGGAATGAATGGTCGAAATGCCCCATTGAAATGAATGGCGGGCTACCAGGTGTCAAAGTCCCCCAATGAACCTGGGAAGGAAAGAGCTGTCAGGATGGCCGAGTGGTCTAAGTCGCTGCGCTCGGGTCGCAGTCCCCACTGGAGGCGCGGGTTCGAATCCCAGAGATTCCCCCATAGGAATGAATGGTCGAAATGTCCAATTGAAATGAATGGCGGGCTACCAGGTGTCAAAGTCCCCCAATGAACCTGGGAAGGAAAGAGCTGTCAGGATGGCTGAGCGGTCTAAGTCGCTGCGTTCGGGTCGCAGTCCCCACTGGAGGCGAGGGTTCGAATCCCAGAGATTCCCCCATAGGAATGAATGGTCGAAATGCCCCATTGAAATGAATGGCGGGCTACCAGGTGTCAAAGTCCCCCAATGAACCTGGGAAGGAAAGAGCTGTCAGGATGGCCGAGTGGTCTAAGTCGCTGCGCTCGGGTCGCAGTCCCCACTGGAGGCGCGGGTTCGAATCCCAGAGATTCCCCCATAGGAATGAATGTTCGAAATGCCCAATTGAAATGAATGGCGGGCTACCAGGTGTCAAAGTCCCCCAATGAACCTGGGAAGGAAAGAGCTGTCAGGATGGCTGAGCGGTCTAAGTCGCTGCGTTCGGGTCGCAGTCCCCACTGGAGGCGCGGGTTCGAATCCCAGAGATTCCCCCATAGGAATGAATGGTCGAAATGCCCAATTGAAATGAATGGCGGGCTACCAGGTGTCAAAGTCCCCCAATGAACCTGGGAAGGAAAGAGCTGTCAGGATGGCTGGGCGGTCTAAGTCACTGCGTTCGGGTCGCAGTCCCCACTGGAGGCGAGGGTTCGAATCATAGAGATTCCCCCATAGGAATGAATGGTCGAAATGCCCCATTGAAATGAATGGCGGGCTACCAGGTGTCAAAGTCCCCCAATGAACCTGGGAAGGAAAGAGCTGTCAGGATGGCCGAGTGGTCTAAGTCGCTGCGCTCGGGTCGCAGTCCCCACTGGAGGCGCGGGTTCGAATCCCAGAGATTCCCCCATAGGAATGAATGGTCGAAATGCCCCATTGAAATGAATGGCGGGCTACCAGGTGTCAAAGTCCCCCAATGAACCTGGGAAGGAAAGAGCTGTCAGGATGGCCGAGTGGTCTAAGTCGCTGCGCTCGGGTCGCAGTCCCCACTGGAGGCGCGGGTTCGAATCCCAGAGATTCCCCCATAGGAATGAATGGTCGAAATGCCCAATTGAAATGAATGGCGGGCTACCAGGTGTCAAAGTCCCCCAATGAACCTGGGAAGGAAAGAGCTGTCAGGATTGCTGAGCGGTCTAAGTCGCTGCGCTCGGGTCGCAGTCCCCACTGAAGGCGCGGGTTCGAATCCCAGAGATTCCCCCATAGGAATGAATGGTCGAAATGCCCAATTGAAATGAATGGCGGGCTACCAGGTGTCAAAGTCCCCCAATGAACCTGGGAAGGAAAGAGCTGTCAGGATGGCTGAGCGGTCTAAGTCGCTGCGCTCGGGTCGCAGTCCCCACTGGAGGCGCGGGTTCGAATCCCAGAGATTCCCCCATAGGAATGAATGGTCGAAATGCCCAATTGAAATGAATGGCGGGATACCAGGTGTCAAAGTCGACCATTGAACCTGGGAAGGAAAGAGCTGTCAGGATGGCCGAGCGGTCTAAGTCGCTGCGCTCGGGTCGCAGTCCCCACTGGAGGCGCGGGTTCGAATCCCAGAGATTCCCCATAGGAATGAATGGTCGAAATGCCCCATTGAAATGAATGGCGGGATACCAGGTGTCAAAGTCCCCCATTGAACATTGGAAGGAAAGAGCTGTCAGGATGGCTGAGCGGTCTAAGTCGCTGCGCTCGGGTCGCAGTCCCCACTGGAGGCGAGGGTTCGAATCCCAGAGATTCCCCCATAGGAATGAATGGTCGAAATGCCCCATTGAAATGAATGGCGGGCTACCAGGTGTCAAAGTCCCCCAATGAACCTGGGAAGGAAAGAGCTGTCAGGATGGCCGAGCGGTCTAAGTCGCTGCGCTCGGGTCGCAGTCCCCACTGGAGGCGCGGGTTCGAATCCCAGAGATTCCCCCATAGGAATGAATGGTCGAAATGCCCAATTGAAATGAATGGCGGGCTACCAGGTGTCAAAGTCCCCCAATGAACCTGGGAAGGAAAGAGCTGTCAGGATGGCTGGGCGGTCTAAGTCGCTGCGTTCGGGTCGCAGTCCCCACTGGAGGCGAGGGTTCGAATCCCCGAGATTCCCCCATAGGAATGAATGGTCGAAATGCCCCATTGAAATGAATGGCGGGCTACCAGGTGTCAAAGTCCCCCAATGAACCTGGGAAGGAAAGAGCTGTCAGGATGGCCGAGTGGTCTAAGTCGCTGCGCTCGGGTCGCAGTCCCCACTGGAGGCGCGGGTTCGAATCCCAGAGATTCCCCCATAGGAATGAATGTTCGAAATGCCCAATTGAAATGAATGGCGGGCTACCAGGTGTCAAAGTCCCCCAATGAACCTGGGAAGGAAAGAGCTGTCAGGATGGCTGAGCGGTCTAAGTCGCTGCGCTCGGGTCGCAGTCCCCACTGGAGGCGCGGGTTCGAATCCCAGAGATTCCCCCATAGGAATGAATGGTCGAAATGCCCAATTGAAAAGAATGGCGGGCTACCAGGTGTCAAAGTCCCCCAATGAACCTGGGAAGGAAAGAGCTGTCAGGATGGCTGAGCGGTCTAAGTCGCTGCGCTCGGGTCGCAGTCCCCACTGGAGGCGCGGGTTCGAATCCCAGAGATTCCCCCATAGGAATGAATGGTCGAAATGCCCTATTGAAATGAATGGCGGGCTACCAGGTGTCAAAGTCCCCCAATGAACCTGGGAAGGAAAGAGCTGTCAGGATGGCTGAGCGGTCTAAGTCGCTGCGCTCGGGTCGCAGTCCCCACTGGAGGCGCGGGTTCGAATCCCAGAGATTCCCCCATAGGAATGAATGGTCGAAATGCCCAATTGAAATGAATGGCGGGCTACCAGGTGTCAAAGTCCCCCATTGAACATTGGAAGGAAAGAAATGTCAGGATGGCCGAGCGGTCTAAGTCGCTGCGTTCGGGTCGCAGTCCCCACTGGAGGCGAGGGTTCGAATCCCAGAGATTCCCCCATAGGAATGAATGGTCGAAATGCCTCATTGAAATGAATGGCGGGCTACCAGGTGTCAAAGTCCCCCAATGAACCTGGGAAGGAAAGAGCTGTCAGGATGGCCGAGTGGTCTAAGTCGCTGCGCTCGGGTCGCAGTCCCCACTGGAGGCGCGGGTTCGAATCCCAGAGATTCCCCCATAGGAATGAATGGTCGAAATGTCCAATTGAAATGAATGGCGGGCTACCAGGTGTCAAAGTCCCCCAATGAACCTGGGAAGGAAAGAGCTGTCAGGATGGCTGAGCGGTCTAAGTCGCTGCGTTCGGGTCGCAGTCCCCACTGGAGGCGAGGGTTCGAATCCCAGAGATTCCCCCATAGGAATGAATGGTCGAAATGCCCCATTGAAATGAATGGCGGGCTACCAGGTGTCAAAGTCCCCCAATGAACCTGGGAAGGAAAGAGCTGTCAGGATGGCCGAGTGGTCTAAGTCGCTGCGCTCGGGTCGCAGTCCCCACTGGAGGCGCGGGTTCGAATCCCAGAGATTCCCCCATAGGAATGAATGTTCGAAATGCCCAATTGAAATGAATGGCGGGCTACCAGGTGTCAAAGTCCCCCAATGAACCTGGGAAGGAAAGAGCTGTCAGGATGGCTGAGCGGTCTAAGTCGCTGCGTTCGGGTCGCAGTCCCCACTGGAGGCGCGGGTTCGAATCCCAGAGATTCCCCCATAGGAATGAATGGTCGAAATGCCCAATTGAAATGAATGGCGGGCTACCAGGTGTCAAAGTCCCCCAATGAACCTGGGAAGGAAAGAGCTGTCAGGATGGCTGGGCGGTCTAAGTCACTGCGTTCGGGTCGCAGTCCCCACTGGAGGCGAGGGTTCGAATCATAGAGATTCCCCCATAGGAATGAATGGTCGAAATGCCCCATTGAAATGAATGGCGGGCTACCAGGTGTCAAAGTCCCCCAATGAACCTGGGAAGGAAAGAGCTGTCAGGATGGCCGAGTGGTCTAAGTCGCTGCGCTCGGGTCGCAGTCCCCACTGGAGGCGCGGGTTCGAATCCCAGAGATTCCCCCATAGGAATGAATGGTCGAAATGCCCCATTGAAATGAATGGCGGGCTACCAGGTGTCAAAGTCCCCCAATGAACCTGGGAAGGAAAGAGCTGTCAGGATGGCCGAGTGGTCTAAGTCGCTGCGCTCGGGTCGCAGTCCCCACTGGAGGCGCGGGTTCGAATCCCAGAGATTCCCCCATAGGAATGAATGGTCGAAATGCCCAATTGAAATGAATGGCGGGCTACCAGGTGTCAAAGTCCCCCAATGAACCTGGGAAGGAAAGAGCTGTCAGGATTGCTGAGCGGTCTAAGTCGCTGCGCTCGGGTCGCAGTCCCCACTGAAGGCGCGGGTTCGAATCCCAGAGATTCCCCCATAGGAATGAATGGTCGAAATGCCCAATTGAAATGAATGGCGGGCTACCAGGTGTCAAAGTCCCCCAATGAACCTGGGAAGGAAAGAGCTGTCAGGATTGCTGAGCGGTCTAAGTCGCTGCGCTCGGGTCGCAGTCCCCACTGAAGGCGCGGGTTCGAATCCCAGAGATTCCCCCATAGGAATGAATGGTCGAAATGCCCAATTGAAATGAATGGCGGGCTACCAGGTGTCAAAGTCCCCCAATGAACCTGGGAAGGAAAGAGCTGTCAGGATGGCTGAGCGGTCTAAGTCGCTGCGCTCGGGTCGCAGTCCCCACTGGAGGCGCGGGTTCGAATCCCAGAGATTCCCCCATAGGAATGAATGGTCGAAATGCCCAATTGAAATGAATGGCGGGCTACCAGGTGTCAAAGTCCCCCAATGAACCTGGGAAGGAAAGAGCTGTCAGGATGGCCGAGTGGTCTAAGTCGCTGCGCTCGGGTCGCAGTCCCCACTGGAGGCGCGGGTTCGAATCCCAGAGATTCCCCCATAGGAATGAATGTTCGAAATGCCCAATTGAAATGAATGGCGGGCTACCAGGTGTCAAAGTCCCCCAATGAACCTGGGAAGGAAAGAGCTGTCAGGATGGCTGAGCGGTCTAAGTCGCTGCGCTCGGGTCGCAGTCCCCACTGGAGGCGCGGGTTCGAATCCCAGAGATTCCCCCATAGGAATGAATGGTCGAAATGCCCAATTGAAAAGAATGGCGGGCTACCAGGTGTCAAAGTCCCCCAATGAACCTGGGAAGGAAAGAGCTGTCAGGATGGCTGAGCGGTCTAAGTCGCTGCGCTCGGGTCGCAGTCCCCACTGGAGGCGCGGGTTCGAATCCCAGAGATTCCCCCATAGGAATGAATGGTCGAAATGCCCTATTGAAATGAATGGCGGGCTACCAGGTGTCAAAGTCCCCCAATGAACCTGGGAAGGAAAGAGCTGTCAGGATGGCTGAGCGGTCTAAGTCGCTGCGCTCGGGTCGCAGTCCCCACTGGAGGCGCGGGTTCGAATCCCAGAGATTCCCCCATAGGAATGAATGGTCGAAATGCCCAATTGAAATGAATGGCGGGCTACCAGGTGTCAAAGTCCCCCATTGAACATTGGAAGGAAAGAAATGTCAGGATGGCCGAGCGGTCTAAGTCGCTGCGTTCGGGTCGCAGTCCCCACTGGAGGCGAGGGTTCGAATCCCAGAGATTCCCCCATAGGAATGAATGGTCGAAATGCCTCATTGAAATGAATGGCGGGCTACCAGGTGTCAAAGTCCCCCAATGAACCTGGGAAGGAAAGAGCTGTCAGGATGGCCGAGTGGTCTAAGTCGCTGCGCTCGGGTCGCAGTCCCCACTGGAGGCGCGGGTTCGAATCCCAGAGATTCCCCCATAGGAATGAATGGTCGAAATGTCCAATTGAAATGAATGGCGGGCTACCAGGTGTCAAAGTCCCCCAATGAACCTGGGAAGGAAAGAGCTGTCAGGATGGCTGAGCGGTCTAAGTCGCTGCGTTCGGGTCGCAGTCCCCACTGGAGGCGAGGGTTCGAATCCCAGAGATTCCCCCATAGGAATGAATGGTCGAAATGCCCCATTGAAATGAATGGCGGGCTACCAGGTGTCAAAGTCCCCCAATGAACCTGGGAAGGAAAGAGCTGTCAGGATGGCCGAGTGGTCTAAGTCGCTGCGCTCGGGTCGCAGTCCCCACTGGAGGCGCGGGTTCGAATCCCAGAGATTCCCCCATAGGAATGAATGTTCGAAATGCCCAATTGAAATGAATGGCGGGCTACCAGGTGTCAAAGTCCCCCAATGAACCTGGGAAGGAAAGAGCTGTCAGGATGGCTGAGCGGTCTAAGTCGCTGCGTTCGGGTCGCAGTCCCCACTGGAGGCGCGGGTTCGAATCCCAGAGATTCCCCCATAGGAATGAATGGTCGAAATGCCCAATTGAAATGAATGGCGGGCTACCAGGTGTCAAAGTCCCCCAATGAACCTGGGAAGGAAAGAGCTGTCAGGATGGCTGGGCGGTCTAAGTCACTGCGTTCGGGTCGCAGTCCCCACTGGAGGCGAGGGTTCGAATCATAGAGATTCCCCCATAGGAATGAATGGTCGAAATGCCCCATTGAAATGAATGGCGGGCTACCAGGTGTCAAAGTCCCCCAATGAACCTGGGAAGGAAAGAGCTGTCAGGATGGCCGAGTGGTCTAAGTCGCTGCGCTCGGGTCGCAGTCCCCACTGGAGGCGCGGGTTCGAATCCCAGAGATTCCCCCATAGGAATGAATGGTCGAAATGCCCCATTGAAATGAATGGCGGGCTACCAGGTGTCAAAGTCCCCCAATGAACCTGGGAAGGAAAGAGCTGTCAGGATGGCCGAGTGGTCTAAGTCGCTGCGCTCGGGTCGCAGTCCCCACTGGAGGCGCGGGTTCGAATCCCAGAGATTCCCCCATAGGAATGAATGGTCGAAATGCCCAATTGAAATGAATGGCGGGCTACCAGGTGTCAAAGTCCCCCAATGAACCTGGGAAGGAAAGAGCTGTCAGGATTGCTGAGCGGTCTAAGTCGCTGCGCTCGGGTCGCAGTCCCCACTGAAGGCGCGGGTTCGAATCCCAGAGATTCCCCCATAGGAATGAATGGTCGAAATGCCCAATTGAAATGAATGGCGGGCTACCAGGTGTCAAAGTCCCCCAATGAACCTGGGAAGGAAAGAGCTGTCAGGATGGCTGAGCGGTCTAAGTCGCTGCGCTCGGGTCGCAGTCCCCACTGGAGGCGCGGGTTCGAATCCCAGAGATTCCCCCATAGGAATGAATGGTCGAAATGCCCAATTGAAATGAATGGCGGGATACCAGGTGTCAAAGTCGACCATTGAACCTGGGAAGGAAAGAGCTGTCAGGATGGCCGAGCGGTCTAAGTCGCTGCGCTCGGGTCGCAGTCAACACTGGAGGCGCGGGTTCGAATCCCAGAGATTCCCCCATAGGAATGAAAGGTCGAAATGCCCAATTGAAATAAATGGCGGGCTACCAGGTGTCAAAGTCCCCCAATGAACCTGGGAAGGAAAGAGCTGTCAGGATGGCCGAGCGGTCTAAGTCGCTGCGCTCGGGTCGCAGTCCCCACTGGAGGCGCGGGTTCGAATCCCAGAGAGATTCCCCCATAGGAATGAATGGTCGAAATGCCCAATTGAAATGAATGGCGGGCTACCAGGTGTCAAAGTCACCCATTGAACCTTGGAAGGAAAGAGCTGTCAGGATGGCTGAGCGGTCTAAGTCGCTGCGCTCGGTTCGCAGTCCCCACTGGAGGCGCGGGTTCGAATCCCAGAGATTCCCCCATAGGAATGAATGGTCGAAATGCCCAATTGAAATGAATGGCGGGCTACCAGGTGTCAAAGTCCCCCAATGAACCTGGGAAGGAAAGAGCTGTCAGGATGGCTGAGCGGTCTAAGTCGCTGCGCTCGGGTCGCAGTCCCCACTGGAGGCGCGGGTTCGAATCCCAGAGATTCCCCCATAGGAATGAATGGTCGAAATGCCCCATTGAAATGAATGGCGGGATTCCAGGTGTCAAAGTCCACCATTGAACCTGGGAAGGAAAGAGCTGTCAGGATGGCCGAGCGGTCTAAGTCGCTGCGCTCGGGTCGCAGTCCCCACTGGAGGCGCGGGTTCGAATCCCAGAGATTCCCCCATAGGAATGAATGGTCGAAATGCCCAATTGAAATGAATGGCGGGCTACCAGGTGTCAAAGTCCCCCAATGAACCTGGGAAGGAAAGAGCTGTCAGGATGGCCGAGCGGTCTAAGTCGCTGCGCTCGGGTCGCAGTCCCCACTGGAGGCGCGGGTTCGAATCCCAGAGATTCCCCCATAGGAATGAATGGTCGAAATGCCCAATTGAAATGAATGGCGGGCTACCAGGTGTCAAAGTCCCCCATTGAACCTTGGAAGGAAAGAGCTGTCAGGATGGCTGAGCGGTCTAAGTCGCTGCGCTCGGGTCGCAGTCCCCACTGGAGGCGAGGGTTCGAATCCCAGAGATTCCCCCATAGGAATGAAAGGTCGAAATGCCCAATTGAAATAAATGGCGGGCTACCAGGTGTCAAAGTCCCCCAATGAACCTGGGAAGGAAAGAGCTGTCAGGATGGCCGAGCGGTCTAAGTCGCTGCGCTCGGGTCGCAGTCCCCACTGGAGGCGAGGGTTCGAATCCCAGAGATTCCCCCATAGGAATGAATGGTCGAAATGCCCATTTGAAATGAATGGCGGGCTACCAGGTGTCAAAGTCACCCATTGAACCTTGGAAGGAAAGAGCTGTCAGGATGGCTGAGCGGTCTAAGTCGCTGCGCTCGGGTCGCAGTCCCCACTGGAGGCGCGGGTTCGAATCCCAGAGATTCCCCCATAGGAATGAATGGTCGAAATGCTCAATTGAAATGAATGGCGGGCTACCAGGTGTCAAAGTCCCCCAATGAACCTGGGAAGGAAAGAGCTGTCAGGATGGCCGAGCGGTCTAAGTCGCTGCGCTCGGGTCGCAGTCCCCACTGGAGGTGCGGGTTCGAATCCCAGAGATTCCCCCATAGGAATGAATGGTCGAAATGCCCAATTGAAATGAATGGCGGGCTACCAGGTGTCAAAGTCCCCCAATGAACCTGGGAAGGAAAGAGCTGTCAGGATGGCTGAGCGGTCTAAGTCGCTGCGCTCGGGTCGCAGTCCCCACTGGAGGCGCGGGTTCGAATCCCAGAGATTCCCCCATAGGAATGAATGGTCGAAATGCCCAATTGAAATGAATGGCGGGATTCCAGGTGTCAAAGTCCACCATTGAACCTGGGAAGGAAAGAGCTGTCAGGATGGCCGAGCGGTCTAAGTCGCTGCGCTCGGGTCGCAGTCCCCACTGGAGGCGCGGGTTCGAATCCCAGAGATTCCCCCATAGGAATGAATGGTCGAAATGCCCAATTGAAATGAATGGCGGGCGACCAGGTGTCAAAGTCCCCCAATGAACCTGGGAAGGAAAGAGCTGTCAGGATGGCCGAGCGGTCTAAGTCGCTGCGCTCGGGTCGCAGTCCCCACTGGAGGCGCGGGTTCGAATCCCAGAGATTCCCCCATAGGAATGAATGGTCGAAATGCCCAATTGAATTGAATGGCGGGCTACCAGGTGTCAAAGTCCCCCAATGAACCTGGGAAGGAAAGAGCTGTCAGGATGGCCGAGCGGTCTAAGTCGCTGCGCTCGGGTCGCAGTCCCCACTGGAGGCGCGGGTTCGAATCCCAGAGATTCCCCCATAGGAATGAATGGTCGAAATGCCCAATTGAAATGAATGGCGGGCTACCAGGTGTCAAAGTCCCCCAATGAACCTGGGAAGGAAAGAGCTGTCAGGATGGCTGAGCGGTCTAAGTCGCTGCGCTCGGTTCGCAGTCCCCACTGGAGGCGCGGGTTCGAATCCCAGAGATTCCCCCATAGGAATGAATGGTCGAAATGCCCAATTGAAATGAATGGCGGGCTACCAGGTGTCAAAGTCCCCCAATGAACCTGGGAAGGAAAGAGCTGTCAGGATGGCTGAGCGGTCTAAGTCGCTGCGCTCGGGTCGCAGTCCCCACTGGAGGCGCGGGTTCGAATCCCAGAGATTCCCCCATAGGAATGAATGGTCGAAATGCCCCATTGAAATGAATGGCGGGATTCCAGGTGTCAAAGTCCACCATTGAACCTGGGAAGGAAAGAGCTGTCAGGATGGCCGAGCGGT
Source organism: Vanacampus margaritifer (assembly GCF_051991255.1). Lineage (NCBI taxonomy): Eukaryota > Metazoa > Chordata > Actinopteri > Syngnathiformes > Syngnathidae > Vanacampus > Vanacampus margaritifer. Next base: position 22,499,580 of record NC_135445.1, on the reverse strand, counting down.
CTAAGTCGCTGCGCTCGGGTCGCAGTCCCCACTGGAGGCGCGGGTTCGAATCCCAGAGATTCCCCCATAGGAATGAATGGTCGAAATGCCCAATTGAAATGAATGGCGGGCTACCAGGTGTCAAAGTCCCCCAATGAACCTGGGAAGGAAAGAGCTGTCAGGATGGCCGAGCGGTCTAAGTCGCTGCGCTCGGGTCGCAGTCCCCACTGGAGGCTCGGGTTCGAATCCCAGAGATTCCCCCATAGGAATGAATGGTCGAAATGCCCAATTGAAATGAATGGCGGGCTACCAGGTGTCAAAGTCCCCCATTGAACCTTGGAAGGAAAGAGCTGTCAGGATGGCTGAGCGGTCTAAGTCGCTGCGCTCGGGTCGCAGTCCCCACTGGAGGCGCGGGTTCGAATCCCAGAGATTCCCCCATAGGAATGAATGGTCGAAATGCCCCATTGAAATGAATGGCGGGCTACCAGGTGTCAAAGTCCCCCAATGAACCTGGGAAGGAAAGAGCTGTCAGGATGGCTGAGCGGTCTAAGTCGCTGCGCTCGGGTCGCAGTCCCCACTGGAGGCGCGGGTTCGAATCCCAGAGATTCCCCCATAGGAATGAATGGTCGAAATGCCCAATTGAAATGAATGGCGGGCTACCAGGTGTCAAAGTCCCCCAATAAACCTGGGAAGGAAAGAGCTGTCAGGATGGCCGAGCGGTCTAAGTCGCTGCGCTCGGGTCGCAGTCCCCACTGGAGGCGCGGGTTCGAATCCCAGAGATTCCCCCATAGGAATGAATGGTCGAAATGCCCAATTGAAATGAATGGCGGGCTACCAGGTGTCAAAGTCCCCCATTGAACCTTGGAAGGAAAGAGCTGTCAGGATGGCCGAGCGGTCTAAGTCGCTGCGCTCGGGTCGCAGTCCCCACTGGAGGCGTGTGTTCGAATCCCAGAGATTCCCCCATAGGAATGAATGGTCGAAATGCCCCATTGAAATGAATGGCGGGCTACCAGGTGTCAAAGTCCCCCAATGAACCGTGGAAGGAAAGAGCTGTCAGGATGGCTGAGCGGTCTAAGTCGCTGCGTTCGGGTCGCAGTCCCCACTGGAGGCGTGGGTTCGAATCCCAGAGATTCCCCCATAGGAATGAATGGTCGAAATGCCACATTGAAATGAATGGCGGGCTACCAGGTGTCAAAGTCCCCCATTGAACCTGGGAAGGAAAGAGCTGTCAGGATGGCCGAGTGGTCTAAGTCGCTGTGTTCGGGTCGCAGTCACTGTTGGGTCTGATATTACAGATCCCCTTAGTTACTGACCGTGCACCAAGGAAAAAGGAGGCAGAAGCTGTTGCTTTGTTTTATTGCAACCGCGGCTGGGAGAGGAGAGGAGACGCAAGACCTTAACTCACGCTCGGCTCCTTCCGACTCTCTCTCCTCCCCCGGCCACCTCGTCGCTTTTATTACAGTTAAGTTTCAGTTTCGTTTCATACGTCATGGAAAAATACAAAACATTAGAGAAAGTTGAGCGGCGCCTCTAAACGACAGTTGATAATATAAAAACACAAAAATATATACAGGATATTCTTTAAAATACACATAATGTTAAGACTACTGTTTTAAGCAACTTCACATTCCCTCCTGTTGTGGATTTAAAAGGATATCAGTAAATACTAAAACAATTAAGTTTTCTCAGTATTACTTCATTAATAGATTCACAACATTTGAACCATTCTCAGGAAATGGCGAAAACCCTTAACTTAAAGGGAAAAATTCCATAACTCCCCCACCGCACGGTGACGAGAACCTCTTGGTCTGAGAATGGAACTGAATTTGAAGTTAGGAAAACACAATAAGATGAGGGTCACACTTTTGTGTCGGTCTCCACAGTGTCAACATAATCCTCTACGCGTAGTAAGTTATATTGATACATCTGGGCCACGAACATACGGGCGACTAATCTCTTAGACATTGGGACAATACAGCAGGAACAAATAACACATAATAAGATAAACATTATAATGATCACAAGGAAGGGGCCCAAAATTTTAAGGAGAACCTGGGACCAGGAGCCAGAGAATAACCAGTCTAACCAGCCAGGGGTAACCTGGTCTTCACGTGTCATGGTATCCCTAAGGTTCTTCATAGTGTGTAGGACGTCTATTATGGTTTGGTTATTGTCAGGGATGTAAGTACAGCAATGATCTCCAATCATTGCACACACTCCTCCTTGGGGAGCTAAGGCCAAATCAACTGCCATTCTAGTTTGAAGGGCCATAAGGCGAGTGGCAGAAATAACTTCATTCTGGGCTTCTTCTAAAAGGATGGAGGCATTAACAAAACTTTGGAATCTGTAGTCAATAGTTTCTATTCTGAGTGCGAGTTTCACTACACCAGTGTGGGGGAACAGGGCTTGTGTAATTCTGTCACCAGTCGACCAATATCTGTGCTCTATGGGGACATTACTTCCCCAAATGGGATCATGTTCACTGAAAGTAACATAGCGTTTGGGCCTTTTGATTGGGGGGGCTGGTATTGCTGTTACTATGTACGTGTGATCAGAGACAGAGACAGGAGTACAGATGGCTGCGGCGCTGACAGGCAGTTGCATATACGCCTTCCAGCCACACATCCACCAGACTCCCTCAATTGCCTCGGGTGTATCATTATGTGGCACGAGTGTAGTGTGGTTACAGTATTTGGAGTCGACTGATGAGATGGACATGTCCCCTGTTCCTGTTAAGTTGACACACAAGGGGAAACAATATGAGTCGTCTTCAATATCATTACAATGAGCCAAATGTGATTTGTCCAGGGTGACTTTAAATCCTGTAGCAGACGCTTGATTGAGCACAGAAAGGCGCTTGGCATTAGAAGTGGGTGGGGGGACAAAGGTTTTGGCCCTGGCTTCTAATCCGTCTGTGTATGTAAGTGGCGTAGCATACAAAGCTGGCTGTGCAGCTGCATGGGGTAAGAGGGAACAAACATAACAACCAGACACGTTATTCTTGTATGCAGTCATATTGGCATATTGCCACCAGGTGTTGGCTGCTAGGGGGTGTGTATGTTCACCATTATTAAAGGGGTCATCCCAAGCTTGTAACAGAGTGATCGGATCTTTTTCTTTTACTTTAATGATGCTAACGGGGACAATTTTGTACGGATCGGGGTTGCCCCCAGTATAAGTGGGTTGTGCTTCTGGTTCTAAGATACAGAATTGAAATGGGAATGCTGGATCATAAGCTGATTCCCATGGCACTAAAGCGAACTGGAGACACCCTTGTTCCTCAGTTTTTACAGTTATGGTCAAATGGGTATTGTTCTTCTTGAGTTTGGGGACTTCTTCCTGGTATTGTTTTGCAGTGTCAGTGATCTTCCAGGTGATGGTGGAATCGGACATGGCAAAAACTGAATCCCACCCCTCCCCATATTTCATCCCGTCCCACTCTGGTTGAATCCCTGCATACCACTGTGGTGTTGGATATGCGCTTCCAGTCACCAGTGTAGTAGTATCGAAGTACCCCATACTACAGGGAGTGCACCTGCTTCTGAGTCCTTCTAGGGGCACCACAAGATCTACAGTTCCAGGGGCCTGTGGGGAGCAGACGGTGTAGGCGTACTCGAGGGTTTTGGGGTTCAGCCAAGTTGGACACTGTAAACGTGACGCTTCAGGGCCCCAGATTTGCATTTTTATCTTCGTGGCGCTTGTGGTGATGGTTAGCCACAGGCAAAGTCCAAACAATGTCTGAAAAAGGGTCATCTTCTCCTTTGTTCTTCTTCTTTTTGACAATAATCAGGGGGTAATCCCTTATCTGAGTTCGGTGACCTTTTTGCAGTGACTCTGGTGGATCCACGTCTCTCTCTCAGCGATTTTGAGAGCGGTGGGTGTGGTCAGGAGAACAACGAATGGGCCGTCCCAGCGTGGGCTCGACCATGTTTTCCTTTTTATCACCTTCACCAACACCAGGTCACCCGGGGTCACCGTTTCCTGTGCAGGAGGAAGAGAGGTAGAGGGCAGATCATTTGCTCTTGACACAGTCCGTTCTTTAAACAAGTCACATAACCATTTAGTCAGTGGATCTGCCTCTCCTGTTTTGTCTGACCATGGCTGATTTTCCCATAAGGGGAGCACAAAGGGTCTGCCTGTTACTGCCTCAAAGGGCGTGATCCCTTGTGGGTTTGGCGTTATTCTCATGTAAGTTTTTACTAGAGATAAACACTCAGGCCATGGTTTTTTGGTTTCTTCCATGGTCTTTTTGAGTCTTAGTTTAATAGTACCGTTGGTCCGTTCAACTAAGCCTGCGCTCTGTGGGTGATATGCACAATGATTTTTTAGGGTGATCCCTAAGTGAACGGCCATATTGTCAACGATGGTATTTACAAAATGGCTACCGTTATCACTCCACAAGACTCGTGGAATGCCATGTTCTGGTATTATGTGTTTACAAATAGCTTTAGCTACTGTGAGGGCGTTTGGATGTTTTGAAGGAACAAGTTCAACCCATTTAGTTAGTGAGTCTACTAACACTAAACAGTACTTGTGCTGACCACTTTTGTGTAGTTCAATAAAGTCCATGTGTAAAACTTCAAATGGGTAGGAGCCCACTGGGCATTTCCCTCTCTGTGGTCTTAAGTTTCCCTGAGCATTGTGACGACAACACACCATACATGACCTACAAAAAGTTTTAAAATAGGTTTGTAAGCCCTGTGGTATTGTCATTGTCTGTTCTACCATAGATACCATCCCTCCTGTTGAGACATGGGACTTGCCATGACTCAATGTGGCTACTGCGTGGAACAGACTGCGGGGGATGACTGGTCGGTCTTCTTTGTGGTAGAGGCCTTCTGGGGTGAGTTCAATGTTCATCATTTTCCATAGTGTTTTTTCTTTGTCTGGAGCGTTGTTTTGCATGTCAATTAGTACTTGTTTTGGAATGTTGTTGTGTTGTTGTGTTTCTTTGTGGTTGGCGAGCATGACGATCTTTGTTTTGTCTTGGCCTGCTTGCTTGGCTGCCAAATCTGCTTTTGCATTTCCTACAGAAACGGCGTCTTTTGCTGAGGTGTGAGCTTTGCATTTGCATACTGCTATTTTGGAGGGTAGCAGTACAGCGGCCAAAAGGTCAGTGAGTAATTTGGCGTGTTGAACAGGTTTTCCTGTTGATGTTTTCATTCCTCGTCGAGCCCACATGGCGGCAAAGATGTGCAATGTCGAGTGGGCATATTGGCTGTCGGTCCAAATTGTTACTGCTTTGTCTTTGAATAATTTACATGCTTCTGTTAGCGCGATGAGTTCTGCTGCTTGTGCTGACAGATTTCCTATTAATCGTCCGCTCTTCAGTGTCTTTTGTTGTGTGACCACTGCATAGCCTGTGTTGGTGTTGCCTAGTTCATCTTTGCTTGAGGAACCATCTACAAACACTGCTTCTCCTTCTTGTAAGGGTGTGTCTAACAAATCTCTTCTTGGTTTGCAGATTTCCTCGGTGGCTTCTGTGCAACTGTGTGGTGTCCCATCTGTCTCCACTGGGAGGAGACTTGCAGGATTGAGAGTGCTGCATCTCTTGATGGTAAGATGGGGTTGGGACAACAGTACAGCTGTTAGGCCAAGATGTCTTGCTGGTGAGAGAAATGACATCTTTGTTTGAGTCAAAAGAACATCTACTGAGTGTGTTACTAGTAGAGTGGTGGGATGGAACAACACCAATTCGGCGGATGCTTGGACAGCCATTGCTGCGGCACACACTGCTTGGACACACTGGGGCAGGGCTCTGGCGACAGCATCAAGTTTCTTTGAGTAGTAGGCCACTGGTCGCATTTGTGTACCATGTTGTTGGAGTAGGACGGATGTCATGAATCCGTCTTTGCAGTCCACTGTTTGGGTAAACAGTTTCTTGTAGTCGGGTAGGCCCAAAGGGCCTGTGCTTGTGATGGTCTGTTTTATCTGATTGAACTTGTCATTAGCTATTTTCGTCCATGTGATGGGATCGGCCAGGGCGATGTCTTCTTGGTAAATTAAATCCACCAGTGGTTGCGTTATTTCGGCGAAGTCCAGAACCCATAGACGGCAAAAGTTCACTAGGCCTAGGAAGGCCATCATCTGTCTTTTGGTCTTTGGTTTGGGGGCATCAAGGATAGCTTGTTTCCGATCAGAGGTTAGTTTTCTTCCTTCTGCCGATATGATGTGACCTAAGAAAACTACTTCGGTCTGAGTCCACTGTAGTTTGGTCAGTGAGGCTTTGTTTCCTGTCTTTGCCAGGTGTTGACACAGTTTCACTGCTTCTTCTTGATTTTCTTCTTTGGTTGGACTGGCGATGAGAATGTCATCTACGTAAATCAAGATTTGAGTGGTTTCACTGTGTTCATGGAGGCTCAGACAGTTGTTGATTTCTTGAGAGAAAATGGTGGGGCTCTCTGCATAGCCTTGGGGTAGTCTCGTATAGGTGTACTTCTTTTGATTAAAGGTGAAACCAAACCAATGACGGGCAGACTCGTGCAATGGGATGGAAAAGAAGGCGTTGCTTAGATCAATTACTGTGAACCATTTCTGTTCTGGCTTCAGCGCATTGAGTAGAGTGTGGGGGTCGGGGACGCAGGGGGCTCTCTGTTTTACTGCCTGATTTACGGCTCTTAAGTCGTGGACCATTCGCCAGGTCGTGGTGTCTGCTTTCTTTACTGGAAAGATTGGAGTGTTACAAGTTACCTTGGGGGCTTCTATGAGCACTCCAGCTTTTACCATGTTCATGATTACTGGTGTGATTCCTTCTTTGGCATCAGGTTTGAGTGGGTATTGATTGATTCGTGGGCGATAGTTTGTTCTTGGTTCAATTGTTACTTCTGTGGCTGTGGTCATTAGGCCCACATCGGTTTTTGACGCTGACCACAGCTGAGGTGGTATTTGATCCATGGCGTCTTTTAGTGCCAGGATCGTGGTTTCCTCCGGATGTCATGTACTTAGGTGGGTGCTGGGGACAAATGTTGTCACCCAGTTTAGTTTTTTCCTCCAGACCACGTTTCCTGATGACATGATGCGTTTAAATCTTCCATCTTGACATGGGGTCCACGGAAGTCGTTGTTCGGACCATGTTACATCTCTTATTTTTGATCCTATGTCCTTCCATCTCCAGCCTGTTGGTTTTGCCAGTGAAATGTGGAAGGGAATGCCAACGCCTTCATATGTGGTTAATGCATATATGTAATCTGGAAAGATTACTGTGGCTGCCATCCATCCTGCCTGTTCGTCCCAAATTAGGTCCTTTATTTGGGCCCGCATGGTTGTCAATCGGGACCATTGATCAAAGAAGTCTCTGTCCTCTTTGTTCGGGGCGAAGCGGATGGTGGAGTGAAGTGGGTACGTGGTTTGGGGCACCCAATTTGAATTTGGTAGGATTTGTTCTGGCATCTGTTGCAGATTGTTTGTTACTGATGTTGGACCTTTTTGGATCGGATCCAGACTGTAGAATGGGCGTGGTTTGTCTTTTCCTTCTAGTACTAACATCTGCATTGGTGTTTCTTGTCCTCTTTTTGTCACGACCATGCTGGAGCCTTCGACCATTAATACAAGGCTCATGGCTTTTATCAAATCTCGTCCGATGAGGTTTTCAGGACAACGAGGCACGTAAACGAAAGTTTGATCTGGGTATTCTGTTCCGTCTTCATCAATAATGGTCAGTGGTTCGGTAAAGTAATGGATGGCTGGTCTACCTCCCACTCCTATGACCATTATTGTGCTTTTTGACAATTTGACACCTGTTGGTAGATCAGTGATCACGGAGGATTGTGCTCCTGAATCCACAATGAATTTCAATGTTGTCGTAAATGGCCCTAAGCCTAGTTTTCTTACTGCTGGGTCAATAGAGGACATCTGGCTAAACAGGACTGTCAGGTCAAGCACCTCGACGATCGTTCTGGTGTCATCAGGGTTTTCATCACTTGACCATTCCTGCTCGCGTCATTCGGTTGGATCCCAGTGGTCAGATCTTGGGGTCTCAATTTTTTGTTTGGAGCGGCAATCTCGGGCAAAGTGGCCGTACTTGCCACAATTGTAGCACACATCCTGTCTGGTGGCTGGTCGGCCTCTTCCTCTTCCGCGTCCACGTCCTCTACCCCGATTGGGTTGGTTTTGGTAGTAAATTGGTCCAGAAGGTGGAGGAGAGGCATGTTGAAAAAATGTGTGCATGGCATTGAAGACTGATGATTGCGCTTTTTGTCTTTTTAGGTCTTCAGCGTGTGAGGCCCAAGCTACGAGATCATTCACCGGGGCAGTTCTCCAGGTGTGGTAATGTTTCTTGATAAAATTGACTGTACCGTCCACTAGTCCATCCAGGAATGTTGCCCGCAGTAATGTTTGGTATGTGCTTTGTGCCTCAGTGCTTTCTTCGATGCCACCATGTAGTTTCAGTACGTCTTGGAGGCGGTCCACATATTTTTGTGCGCTTTCTTCAGGTTCTTGGCGGCATTGGCGGACTTTAGTTAAATCAGGTGGTTTCTTGAACACTGCGATGGCTCTTTCTAAAAGAGTATTTAGGGCGTTGTCTAGTTCTTGGCCTGGTTGGTAGACTTGGCCTCGTTGGTTGGCTGGAGCAAAGGCTCCTTGGAATCTTCCAACTCGATGTCCTGCGGTCAGACGTAGGACGCTTAGTAATTCATTGCCATTGAGGTGATAGGATCCATGTAGTTCTCTAATTGCAGCTGCCCATTTTTCAACGTTGTCTTCAATGGGAGGAACTGATGCGCATGCGGCTACTTTTTCTTCTTCGGTCCATGGGCGATAGAGCAGCAAGGTCTGTGGATGAGCAGGTTGACCAGGATTTGGCATTCCATAAGCTGGGTTGGCTACAGCTACCATGGGATATGCTGCCACCTGCTGAATGTCTGGGTATAATTTTGTTGTTGCAGCCAGGACGTCTGCTGTTGGTTTGTTTGATCTTGTACGGCTTCCAATAGGAGGGGAGGCTCCGTCCCCAAAACTCGTGGAGGTGGAATTTGGGGAGGAGGTAGACGGGGTAGGCGGTTCCCGCTGTTGGTTGACGTTTACTTCCTCTTCTGGATCATTTTGCTGTCGCACTTCAGCCGGTGCATTTCCGTTGTCTCTTCGTCTGGCGCCGGTTTCTTCCGTTGGTCTTATCTTCATCTGATACATTTTTCTTTCTGTCTTTTCCTTTTTTCTTTTCTCACTTTCCAAAATGCTTTCTGCCCTCATTTTACACTGTTTTATCCACACTTCAACAGCACGTAGTTGTGCTTCCAATTTTTCTACATTCTTTCCCTTTTTAATCTTCTTTGCTCTTTTCTCCACTAAACTTTTCTTAACTTCCTCTTTGTTCCTGACATCTCTCAAAGACGGGTTAAAATCATACTTGGTCACCGAGGATTCCAGATACTTGCACGCATTAGCGTCAAAGCTTGCAATAAATTTAACATCCTGGTGTTGTTCTATTTCTTTTCTCAATGACTGGCCCATTGTATCTATTGCCGAGCGGGCAGCAGTTACTCCCTTCTAACCTTATCTCATAAACACGCACAAAGTACACACCCACACAAAAACACACGCACACAACCACACACACACAAAAACTCACACACAAACACACACACTTAGTCTTTTCTGTGGTGCACCACTTTCTAATTTAAAACCATGATTTGTGTTTTAGGCGATTATTTTTAATCGCAGTCAGTTCTGTTCTGACCTGATAAATCTTAGTTATATTGAACACAGATATTTTGGTAACCAATGAGTGGGGAGGTGTAAATTATTACGTATTTACGGCAACGTTTAATTTCCTCTACCCGGGCACCAGAAAACGACACTTTTTTTTAACAAGTTAAAAACTAGTCAATAAAAGTATTTTGGATCTCATCTAATAAAACCGTGATCCCTTTGATGCCCGGATCATATATACCATGGGTTTTTTTTCTCTTCTTCACGGGCCAACGCCCAAGCGCTTCTCTTTTACTCCCCACTTTTCTATTTTTCTCTTACTTCTTCAGTATATTTAGTGTTCCTTTTTCAAACTTCTGTGTAAATCGTGATAATTAAACAGCATAATACCTGTTAGTCCTCGGTGCCGGTCTGGTTCGCAGGACCCGGTGTCCGGGCGAACGGCCGTGGCCGGAGCGACGAGACCCGTCACGCAAGGGGAGACGCTGTCGACAGATTCTCGGTGTCCTCGGTTTGGCGGCGGTCGTCCGTCCAGATGCAGGTCCCGGGTTTCGGCACCAATTAAATGTTGGGTCTGATATTACAGATCCCCTTAGTTACTGACCGTGCACCAAGGAAAAAGGAGGCAGAAGCTGTTGCTTTGTTTTATTGCAACCGCGGCTGGGAGAGGAGAGGACACGCAAGACCTTAACTCACGTTCGGCTCCTTCCGACTCTCTCTCCTCCCCCGGCCACCTCGTCGCTTTTATTACAGTTAAGTTTCAGTTTCGTTTCATACGTCATGGAAAAATACAAAACATTAGAGAAAGTTGAGCGGCGCCTCTAAACGACAGTTGATAATATAAAAACACAAAAATATATACAGGATATTCTTTAAAATACACATAATGTTAAGACTACTGTTTTAAGCAACTTCACAAGTGTATTCTAGCATCCTGAAGATGATTCCAGCATTAATTTCATCGTGCTTATGCTCATTTTGAAGATTTTGACATTTTCACCTAAAGTGCACAATCAGGCTGAAAACGCATTCAAAGCAATAAAAAGATCATTTTGGCTCACACACCTAAAATAAACTTTGTAGACTCAAAATTTTTGCTTTATTTAGTGTATTCTAGCATCCTGAAGATGATTCCAGCATTAATTTCATCGTGCTTATGCTCATTTTGAAGATTTTGACATTTTCACCTAAAGTGCACAATCAGGCTGAAAACGCATTTAAAGCAATAAAAAGTTCATTTTGGCTCTCACACCTAAACTAAACGTTGTAGACTCAAAATTTTTGCTGTATTCAGTGTATTCTAGCATCCTGAAGATGATTCCAGCATTAATTTCATCGTGCTTATGCTCATTTTTAAGATTTTGACATTTTCACCTAAAGTGCACAATCAGGCTGAAAACGCATTTAAAGCAATAAAAAGTTCATTTTGGCTCTCACACCTAAACTAAACGATGTAGACTCAAAATTTTTGATGTATTTAGTGTATTCTAGCAACCTGAAGATGATTCCAGCATTCATTTCATTGTGCTTATGCTCATTTTGAAGATTTTGACATTTTCACCTTAAGTGTACAATCAGGGGCTGAAAACGCGTTTAAAGCAATAAAAAGTTCATTTTGGCTCTCACACCTAAACTAAACGTTGTAGACTCAAAATTTTTGCTGTATTCAGTGTATTCTAGCATCCTGAAGATGATTCCAGCATTAATTTCATCGTGCTTATGCTCATTTTGAAGATTTTGACATTTTCACCTAAAGTGCACAATCAGGCTGAAAACGCATTCAAAGCAATAAAAAGTTCATTTTGGCTCACACACCTAAAATAAACTTTGTAGACTCAAAATTTTTGCTTTATTTAGTGTATTCTAGCATCCTGAAGATGATTCCAGCATTAATTTCATTGTGCTTATGCTCATTTTGAAGATTTTGACATTTTCACCTTAAGTGTACAATCAGGGGCTGAAAACGCGTTTAAAGCCATAAAAAGTTCATTTTGACTCTCACACCTAAACTAAACGTTGTAGACTCAAAATTTTTGCTGTATTTAGCGTATTCTAGCATCCTGAAGATGATTCCAGCATTAATTTCATTGTGCTTATGCTCATTTTTAAGATTTTGACATTTTCACCTAAAGTGCACAATCAGGCTGAAAACGCATTTAAAGCAATAAAAAGTTCATTTTGGCTCTCACACCTAAACTAAACGTTGTAGACTCAAAATTTTTGCTGTATTTAGTGTATTCTAGCATCCTGAAGATTATTCCAGCATTAATTTCATTGTGCTTATGCTCATTTTGAAGATTTTGACATTTTCACCTAAAGTGCACAATCAGGCTGAAAACGCATTTAAAGCAATAAAAAGTTCATTTTGGCTCTCACACCTAAACTAAACGTTGTAGACTCAAAATTTTTGCTGTATTTAGTGTATTCTAGCATCCTGAAGATGATTCCAGCATTCATTTCATTGTGCTTATGCTCATTTTGAAGATTTTGACATTTTCACCTTAAGTGTACAATCAGGGGCTGAAAACGCGTTTAAAGCAATAAAAAGTTCATTTTGGCTCTCACACCTAAACTAAACGTTGTAGACTCAAAATTTTTGCTGTATTTAGTGTATTCTAGCATCCTGAAGATGATTCCAGCATTAATTTCATTGTGCTTATGCTCATTTTTAAGATTTTGACATTTTCACCTAAAGTGCACAATCAGGCTGAAAACGCATTTAAAGCAATAAAAAGTTCATTTTGGCTCTCACACCTAAACTAAACGATGTAGACTCAAAATTTTTGATGTATTTAGTGTATTCTAGCATCCTGAAGATGATTCCAGCATTCATTTCATTGTGCTTATGCTCATTTTGAAGATTTTGACATTTTCACCTTAAGTGTACAATCAGGGGCTGAAAACGCGTTTAAAGCCATAAAAAGTTCATTTTGACTCTCACACCTAAACTAAACGTTGTAGACTCAAAATTTTTGCTGTATTTAGCGTATTCTAGCATCCTGAAGATGATTCCAGCATTAATTTCATTGTGCTTATGCTCATTTTTAAGATTTTGACATTTTCACCTAAAGTGCACAATCAGGCTGAAAACGCATTTAAAGCAATAAAAAGTTCATTTTGGCTCTCACACCTAAACTAAACGTTGTAGACTCAAAATTTTTGCTGTATTTAGTGTATTCTAGCATCCTGAAGATTATTCCAGCATTAATTTCATTGTGCTTATGCTCATTTTGAAGATTTTGACATTTTCACCTAAAGTGCACAATCAGGCTGAAAACGCATTTAAAGCAATAAAAAGTTCATTTTGGCTCTCACACCTAAACTAAACGTTGTAGACTCAAAATTTTTGCTGTATTTAGTGTATTCTAGCATCCTGAAGATGATTCCAGCATTCATTTCATTGTGCTTATGCTCATTTTGAAGATTTTGACATTTTCACCTTAAGTGTACAATCAGGGGCTGAAAACGCGTTTAAAGCAATAAAAAGTTCATTTTGGCTCTCACACCTAAACTAAACGTTGTAGACTCAAAATTTTTGCTGTATTTAGTGTATTCTAGCATCCTGAAGATGATTCCAGCATTAATTTCATTGTGCTTATGCTCATTTTTAAGATTTTGACATTTTCACCTAAAGTGCACAATCAGGCTGAAAACGCATTTAAAGCAATAAAAAGTTCATTTTGGCTCTCACACCTAAACTAAACGATGTAGACTCAAAATTTTTGATGTATTTAGTGTATTCTAGCATCCTGAAGATGATTCCAGCATTCATTTCATTGTGCTTATGCTCATTTTGAAGATTTTGACATTTTCACCTTAAGTGTACAATCAGGGGCTGAAAACGCGTTTAAAGCATAAAGGAATATAAGAGTTTGTGTGCGTGGGGGTGAAATACAGAATGTGTGTGATGGACGTGGGCGTGTTAGGAATGGAATGTTGCCAACAAAGGATGCTAATTGCAGGGGGAGATGCAGAACCGTGATAAGATCAAAGTATGTTATAAACCACATTTGTTTGAGACCGTGGCGGAAAAGTACAAAACAGGAGAAGCCACCCAGTGACGCTGCGGATGAAGATCGGCCAATGAAAAGCAAGCTAAAGTTAAACTGCAGAAAACACATAGCCAATAGAATAATGCCAGGATGCCTTTGTTTCTGTGTCATTTAAATATTGTGTAGTATAACTATTCACTGGGGCAACTCGGATGAGACTACTACGTTGGCTGCTTGAGACAGAGACGTATAGCATTGTATGGGTAGGAAACCGGGACCCCAGCTGTGATGTATTAGATTTGAGTGTTAGGAATAAATCCACTCGTGTGTGAAAATGCCGGCTTCCTGATACCTTTCTATTGCAGAACGAGCATGCTATTGTTGGATGAGTGATAGTTTGGTAAGGTCACAAATTGGAGTCAGATTATTAACTTAAATTTATATTAATATAGAAATAAATTCCAACAAGCAATAAAAAGTTCATTTTGGCTCTCACACCTAAACTAAACGTTGTAGACTCAAAATTTTTGCTGTATTCAGTGTATTCTAGCATCCTGAAGATGATTCCAGCATTAATTTCATCGTGCTTATGCTCATTTTGAAGATTTTGACATTTTCACCTAAAGTGCACAATCAGGCTGAAAACGCATTTAAAGCAATAAAAAGTTCATTTTGGCTCTCACACCTAAACTAAACGTTGTAGACTCAAAATTTTTGCTGTATTTAGTGTATTCTAGCATCCTGAAGATGATTCCAGCATTAATTTCATTGTGCTTATGCTCATTTTGAAGATTTTGACATTTTCACCTTAAGTGTACAATCAGGGGCTGAAAACGCGTTTAAAGCAATAAAAAGTTCATTTTGGCTCTCACACCTATAAACGTTGTAGACTCAAAATTTTTGCTGTATTTAGTGTATTCTAGCATCCTGAAGATGATTCCAGCATTAATTTCATTGTGCTTATGCTCATTTTTAAGATTTTGACATTTTCACCTAAAGTGCACAATCAGGCTGAAAACGCATTTAAAGCCATAAAAAGTTCATTTTGGCTCACACACCTAAACTAAACGATGTAGACTCAAAATTTTTGATGTATTTAGTGTATTCTAGCATCCTGAAGATTATTCCAGCATTCATTTCATTGTGCTTATGCTCATTTTGAAGATTTTGACATTTTCACCTTAAGTGTACAATCAGGGGCTGAAAACGCGTTTAAAGCAATAAAAAGTTCATTTTGGCTCTCACACCTAATCTAAACGTTGTAGACTCAAAATTTTTGCTGTATTCAGTGTATTCTAGCATCCTGAAGATGATTCCAGCATTAATTTCATCGTGCTTATGCTCATTTTGAAGATTTTGACATTTTCACCTAAAGTGCACAATCAGGCTGAAAACGCATTTAAAGCAATAAAAAGTTAATTTTGGCTCACACACCTAAAATAAACGTTGTAGACTCAAAATTTTTGCTGTATTTAGTGTATTCTAGCATCCTGAAGATGATTCCAGCATTAATTTCATTGTGCTTATGCTCATTTTGAAGTTTTTGACATTTTCACCTTAAGTGTACAATCAGGGGCTGAAAACGCGTTTAAAGCAATAAAAAGTTCATTTTGGCTCTCACACCTAAACTAAACGTTGTAGACTCAAAATTTTTGCTGTATTCAGTGTATTCTAGCATCCTGAAGATGATTCCAGCATTAATTTCATCGTGCTTATGCTCATTTTGAAGATTTTGACATTTTCACCTAAAGTGCACAATCAGGCTGAAAACGCATTTAAAGCAATAAAAAGTTCATTTTGGCTCACACACCTAAAATAAACTTTGTAGACTCAAAATTGTTGCTGTATTTAGTGTATTCTAGCATCCTGAAGATGATTCCAGCATTAATTTCATTGTGCTTATGCTCATTTTGAAGATTTTGACATTTTCACCTTAAGTGTACAATCAGGGGCTGAAAACGCGTTTAAAGCAATAAAAAGTTCATTTTGGCTCTCACACCTAAACTAAACGTTGTAGACTCAAAATTTTTGCTGTATTTAGTGTATTCTAGCATCCTGAAGATGATTCCAGCATTAATTTCATTGTGCTTATGCTCATTTTTAAGATTTTGACATTTTCACCTAAAGTGCACAATCAGGCTGAAAACGCATTTAAAGCAATAAAAAGTTCATTTTGGCTCTCACACCTAAACTAAACGTTGTAGACTCAAAATTTTTGCTGTATTTAGTGTATTCTAGCATCCTGAAGATGATTCCAGCATTAATTTCATTGTGCTTATGCTCATTTTTAAGATTTTGACATTTTCACCTAAAGTGCACAATCAGGCTGAAAACGCATTTAAAGCAATAAAAAGTTCATTTTGGCTCTCACACCTAAACTAAACGTTGTAGACTCAAAATTTTTGCTGTATTTAGTTTATTCTAGCATCCTGAAGATGATTCCAGCATTAATTTCATTGTGCTTATGCTCATTTTTAAGATTTTGACATTTTCACCTAAAGTGCACAATCAGGCTGAAAACGCATTTAAAGCAATAAAAAGTTCATTTTGGCTCTCACACCTAAACTAAACGTTGTAGACTCAAAATTTTTGCTGTATTTAGTGTATTCTAGCATCCTGAAGATGATTCCAGCATTAATTTCATTGTGCTTATGCTCATTTTGAAGATTTTGACATTTTCACCTAAAGTGCACAATCAGGCTGAAAACGCATTTAAAGCCATAAAAAGTTCATTTTGGCTCACACACCTAAACTAAACGATGTAGACTCAAAATTTTTGATGTATTTAGTGTATTCTAGCATCCTGAAGATGATTCCAGCATTCATTTCATTGTGCTTATGCTCATTTTGAAGATTTTGACATTTTCACCTTAAGTGTACAATCAGGGGCTGAAAACGCGTTTAAAGCAATAAAAAGTTCATTTTGGCTCTCACACCTAAACTAAACGTTGTAGACTCAAAATTTTTGCTGTATTCAGTGTATTCTAGCATCCTGAAGATGATTCCAGCATTAATTTCATCGTGCTTATGCTCATTTTGAAGATTTTGACATTTTCACCTAAAGTGCACAATCAGGCTGAAAACGCATTTAAAGCAATAAAAAGTTCATTTTGGCTGACACACCTAAAATAAACTTTGTAGACTCAAAATTTTTGCTGTATTTAGTGTATTCTAGCATCCTGAAGATGATTCCAGCATTAATTTCATTGTGCTTATGCTCATTTTGAAGATTTTGACATTTTCACCTTAAGTGTACAATCAGGGGCTGAAAACGCGTTTAAAGCAATAAAAAGTTCATTTTGGCTCTCACACCTAAACTAAACGTTGTAGACTCAAAATTTTTGCTGTATTTAGTGTATTCTAGCATCCTGAAGATGATTCCAGCATTAATTTCATTGTGCTTATGCTCATTTTTAAGATTTTGACATTTTCACCTAAAGTGCACAATCAGGCTGAAAACGCATTTAAAGCAATAAAAAGTTCATTTTGGCTCTCACACCTAAACTAAACGTTGTAGACTCAAAATTTTTGCTGTATTTAGTGTATTCTAGCATCCTGAAGATGATTCCAGCATTAATTTCATTGTGCTTATGCTCATTTTGAAGATTTTGACATTTTCACCTTAAGTGTACAATCAGGGGCTGAAAACGCGTTTAAAGCAATAAAAAGTTCATTTTGGCTCTCATACCTAAACTAAACGTTGTAGACTCAAAATTTTTGCTGTATTTAGTGTATTCTAGCATCCTGAAGATGATTCCAGCATTAATTTCACTGTGCTTATGCTCATTTTTAAGATTTTGACATTTTCACCTAAAGTGCACAATCAGGCTGAAAACGCATTTAAAGCAATAAAAAGTTCATTTTGGCTCTCACACCTAAACTAAACGTTGTAGACTCAAAATTTTTGCTGTATTTAGTGTATTCTAGCATCCTGAAGATGATTCCAGCATTAATTTCATTGTGCTTATGCTCATTTTGAAGATTTTGACATTTTCACCTTAAGTGTACAATCAGGGGCTGAAAACGCGTTTAAAGCAATAAAAAGTTCATTTTGGCTCTCACACCTAAACTAAACGTTGTAGACTCAAAATTTTTGCTGTATTTAGTGTATTCTAGCATCCTGAAGATGATTCCAGCATTAATTTCATTGTGCTTTTGCTCATTTTGAAGATTTTGACATTTTCACCTTAAGTGTACAATCAGGGGCTGAAAACGCGTTTAAAGCAATAAAAAGTTCATTTTGGCTCTCACACCTAAACTAAACGTTGTAGACTCAAAATTTTTGCTGTATTCAGTGTATTCTAGCATCCTGAAGATGATTCCAGCATTAATTTCATCGTGCTTATGTTCATTTTGAAGATTTTGACATTTTCACCTAAAGTGCACAATCAGGCTGAAAACGCATTTAAAGCAATAAAAAGTTCATTTTGGCTCACACACCTAAAATAAATGTTGTAGACTCAAAATTTTTGCTGTATTTAGTGTATTCTAGCATCCTGAAGATGAATCCAGCATTAATTTCATTGTGCTTAAGCTCATTTTGAAGATTTTGACATTTTCACCTTAAGTGTACAATCAGGGGCTGAAAACGCGTTTAAAGCAATAAAAAGTTCATTTTGGCTCTCACACCTAAAATAAACTTTGTAGACTCAAAATTTTTGCTGTATTTAGTGTATTCTAGCATCCTGAAGATGATTCCAGCATTAATTTCATTGTGCTTATGCTCATTTTTAAGATTTTGACATTTTCACCTTAAGTGTACAATCAGGGGCTGAAAACGCGTTTAAAGCAATAAAAAGTTCATTTTGGCTCTCACACCTGAACTAAACGTTGTAGACTCAAAATTTTTGCTGTATTTAGTGTATTTTAGCATCCTGAAGATGATTCCAGCATTAATTTCATTGTGCTTATGCTCATTTTTAAGATTTTGACATTTTCACCTTAAGTGTACAATCAGGGGCTGAAAACGCGTTTAAAGCAATAAAAAGTTCATTTTGGCTCTCACACCTAAACTAAACGTTGTAGACTCAAAATTTTTGCTGTATTTAGTGTATTCTAGCATCCTGAAGATGATTCCAGCATTAATTTCATTGTGCTTATGCTCATTTTTAAGATTTTGACATTTTCACCTAAAGTGCACAATCAGGCTGAAAACGCATTTAAAGCAATAAAAAGTTCATTTTGGCTCTCACACCTAAACTAAACGTTGTAGACTCAAAATTTTTGCTGTATTTAGTGTATTCTAGCATCCTGAAGATGATTCCAGCATTAATTTCATTGTGCTTATGCTCATTTTTAAGATTTTGACATTTTCACCTAAAGTGCACAATCAGGCTGAAAACGCATTTAAAGCAATAAAAAGTTCATTTTGGCTCTCACACCTAAACTAAACGTTGTAGACTCAAAATTTTTGCTGTATTTAGTGTATTCTAGCATCCTGAAGATGATTCCAGCATTAATTTCATTGTGCTTATGCTCATTTTGAAGATTTTGACATTTTCACCTTAAGTGTACAATCAGGGGCTGAAAACGCGTTTAAAGCAATAAAAAGTTCATTTTGGCTCTCACACCTAAACTAAACGTTGTAGACTCAAAATTTTTGCTGTATTTAGTGTATTCTAGCATCCTGAAGATGATTCCAGCATTAATTTAATTGTGCTTATGCTCATTTTGAAGATTTTGACATTTTCACCTTAAGTGTACAATCAGGGGCTGAAAACGCGTTTAAAGCAATAAAAAGTTCATTTTGGCTCTCACACCTAAACTAAACGTTGTAGACTCAAAATTTTTGCTGTATTTAGTGTATTCTAGCATCCTGAAGATGATTCCAGCATTAATTTCATTGTGCTTATGCTCATTTTTAAGATTTTGACATTTTCACCTAAAGTGCACAATCAGGCTGAAAAACGCATTTAAAGCAATAAAAAGTTCATTTTGGCTCTCACACCTAAACTAAACGATGTAGACTCAAAATTTTTGATGTATTTAGTGTATTCTAGCATCCTGAAGATGATTCCAGCATTCATTTCATTGTGCTTATGCTCATTTTGAAGATTTTGACATTTTCACCTTAAGTGTACAATCAGGGGCTGAAAACGCGTTTAAAGCAATAAAAAGTTCATTTTGGCTCTCACACCTAAACTAAACGTTGTAGACTCAAAATTTTTGCTGTATTCAGTGTATTCTAGCATCCTGAAGATGATTCCAGCATTAATTTCATCGTGCTTATGCTCATTTTGAAGATTTTGACATTTTCACCTAAAGTGCACAATCAGGCTGAAAACGCATTCAAAGCAATAAAAAGTTCATTTTGGCTCACACACCTAAAATAAACTTTGTAGACTCAAAATTTTTGCTGTATTTAGTGTATTCTAGCATCCTGAAGATGATTCCAGCATTAATTTCATTGTGCTTATGCTCATTTTGAAGATTTTGACATTTTCACCTTAAGTGTACAATCAGGGGCTGAAAACGCGTTTAAAGCAATAAAAAGTTCATTTTGGCTCTCACACCTAAACTAAACGTTGTAGACTCAAAATTTTTGCTGTATTTAGTGTATTCTAGCATCCTGAAGATGATTCCAGCATTAATTTCATTGTGCTTATGCTCATTTTGAAGATTTTGACATTTTCACCTAAAGTGCACAATCAGGCTGAAAACGCATTTAAAGCAATAAAAAGTTCATTTTGGCTCTCACACCTAAACTAAACGTTGTAGACTCAAAATTTTTGCTGTATTTAGTGTATTCTAGCATCCTGAAGATGATTCCAGCATTAATTTCATTGTGCTTATGCTCATTTTGAAGATTTTGACATTTTCACCTAAAGTGCACAATCAGGCTGAAAACGCATTTAAAGCAATAAAAAGTTCATTTTGGCTCTCACACCTAAACTAAACGTTGTAGACTCAAAATTTTTGCTGTATTTAGTGTATTCTAGCATCCTGAAGATGATTCCAGCATTAATTTCATTGTGCTTATGCTCATTTTGAAGATTTTGACATTTTCACCTAAAGTGCACAATCAGGCTGAAAACGCATTTAAAGCAATAAAAAGTTCATTTTGGCTCTCACACCTAAACTAAACGTTGTAGACTCAAAATTTTTGCTGTATTTAGTGTATTCTAGCATCCTGAAGATGATTCCAGCATTAATTTCATTGTGCTTATGCTCATTTTGAAGATTTTGACATTTTCACCTTAAGTGTATAATCAGGGGCTGAAAACGCGTTTAAAGCAATAAAAAGTTCATTTTGGCTCTCACACCTATAAACGTTGTAGACTCAAAATTTTTGCTGTATTTAGTGTATTCTAGCATCCTGAAGATGATTCCAGCATTAATTTCATTGTGCTTATGCTCATTTTTAAGATTTTGACATTTTCACCTTAAGTGTACAATCAGGGGCTGAAAACGCGTTTAAAGCAATAAAAAGTTCATTTTGGCTCTCACACCTAAACTAAACGTTGTAGACTCAAAATTTTTGCTGTATTCAGTGTATTCTAGCATCCTGAAGATGATTCCAGCATTAATTTCATCGTGCTTATGCTCATTTTGAAGATTTTGACATTTTCACCTAAAGTGCACAATCAGGCTGAAAACGCATTTAAAGCAATAAAAAGTTCATTTTGGCTCACACACCTAAAATAAACTTTGTAGACTCAAAATTTTTGCTGTATTTAGTGTATTCTAGCATCCTGAAGATGATTCCAGCATTAATTTCATTGTGCTTATGCTCATTTTGAAGATTTTGACATTTTCACCTTAAGTGTACAATCAGGGGCTGAAAACGCGTTTAAAGCAATAAAAAGTTCATTTTGGCTCTCACACCTAAACTAAACGTTGTAGACTCAAAATTTTTGCTGTATTTAGTGTATTCTAGCATCCTGAAGATGATTCCAGCATTAATTTCATTGTGCTTATGCTCATTTTGAAGATTTTGACATTTTCACCTTAAGTGTACAATCAGGGGCTGAAAACGCGTTTAAAGCAATAAAAAGTTAATTTTGGCTCTCACACCTAATCTAAACGTTGTAGACTCAAAATTTTTGCTGTATTCAGTGTATTCTAGCATCCTGAAGATGATTCCAGCATTAATTTCATCGTGCTTATGCTCATTTTGAAGATTTTGACATTTTCACCTAAAGTGCACAATCAGGCTGAAAACGCATTTAAAGCAATAAAAAGTTCATTTTGGCTCACACACCTAAAATAAACGTTGTAGACTCAAAATTTTTGCTGTATTTAGTGTATTCTAGCATCCTGAAGATGATTCCAGCATTAATTTCATTGTGCTTATGCTCATTTTGAAGATTTTGACATTTTCACCTTAAGTGTACAATCAGGGGCTGAAAACGCGTTTAAAGCAATAAAAAGTTCATTTTGGCTCTCACACCTAAACTAAACGTTGTAGACTCAAAATTTTTGCTGTATTCAGTGTATTCTAGCATCCTGAAGATGATTCCAGCATTAATTTCATCGTGCTTATGCTCATTTTGAAGATTTTGACATTTTCACCTAAAGTGCACAATCAGGCTGAAAAACGCATTTAAAGCAATAAAAAGTTCATTTTGGCTCTCACACCTAAACTAAACGATGTAGACTCAAAATTTTTGATGTATTTAGTGTATTCTAGCATCCTGAAGATGATTCCAGCATTCATTTCATTGTGCTTATGCTCATTTTGAAGATTTTGACATTTTCACCTTAAGTGTACAATCAGGGGCTGAAAACGCGTTTAAAGCAATAAAAAGTTCATTTTGGCTCTCACACCTAAACTAAACGTTGTAGACTCAAAATTTTTGCTGTATTCAGTGTATTCTAGCATCCTGAAGATGATTCCAGCATTAATTTCATCGTGCTTATGCTCATTTTGAAGATTTTGACATTTTCACCTAAAGTGCACAATCAGGCTGAAAACGCATTCAAAGCAATAAAAAGTTCATTTTGGCTCACACACCTAAAATAAACTTTGTAGACTCAAAATTTTTGCTGTATTTAGTGTATTCTAGCATCCTGAAGATGATTCCAGCATTAATTTCATTGTGCTTATGCTCATTTTGAAGATTTTGACATTTTCACCTTAAGTGTACAATCAGGGGCTGAAAACGCGTTTAAAGCAATAAAAAGTTCATTTTGGCTCTCACACCTAAACTAAACGTTGTAGACTCAAAATTTTTGCTGTATTTAGTGTATTCTAGCATCCTGAAGATGATTCCAGCATTAATTTCATTGTGCTTATGCTCATTTTGAAGATTTTGACATTTTCACCTAAAGTGCACAATCAGGCTGAAAACGCATTTAAAGCAATAAAAAGTTCATTTTGGCTCTCACACCTAAACTAAACGTTGTAGACTCAAAATTTTTGCTGTATTTAGTGTATTCTAGCATCCTGAAGATGATTCCAGCATTAATTTCATTGTGCTTATGCTCATTTTGAAGATTTTGACATTTTCACCTAAAGTGCACAATCAGGCTGAAAACGCATTTAAAGCAATAAAAAGTTCATTTTGGCTCTCACACCTAAACTAAACGTTGTAGACTCAAAATTTTTGCTGTATTTAGTGTATTCTAGCATCCTGAAGATGATTCCAGCATTAATTTCATTGTGCTTATGCTCATTTTGAAGATTTTGACATTTTCACCTTAAGTGTACAATCAGGGGCTGAAAACGCGTTTAAAGCAATAAAAAGTTCATTTTGGCTCTCACACCTATAAACGTTGTAGACTCAAAATTTTTGCTGTATTTAGTGTATTCTAGCATCCTGAAGATGATTCCAGCATTAATTTCATTGTGCTTATGCTCATTTTTAAGATTTTGACATTTTCACCTTAAGTGTACAATCAGGGGCTGAAAACGCGTTTAAAGCAATAAAAAGTTCATTTTGGCTCTCACACCTAAACTAAACGTTGTAGACTCAAAATTTTTGCTGTATTCAGTGTATTCTAGCATCCTGAAGATGATTCCAGCATTAATTTCATCGTGCTTATGCTCATTTTGAAGATTTTGACATTTTCACCTAAAGTGCACAATCAGGCTGAAAACGCATTTAAAGCAATAAAAAGTTCATTTTGGCTCACACACCTAAAATAAACTTTGTAGACTCAAAATTTTTGCTGTATTTAGTGTATTCTAGCATCCTGAAGATGATTCCAGCATTAATTTCATTGTGCTTATGCTCATTTTGAAGATTTTGACATTTTCACCTTAAGTGTACAATCAGGGGCTGAAAACGCGTTTAAAGCAATAAAAAGTTCATTTTGGCTCTCACACCTAAACTAAACGTTGTAGACTCAAAATTTTTGCTGTATTTAGTGTATTCTAGCATCCTGAGGATGATTCCAGCATTAATTTCATTGTGCTTATGCTCATTTTGAAGATTTTGACATTTTCACCTTAAGTGTACAATCAGGGGCTGAAAACGCGTTTAAAGCAATAAAAAGTTAATTTTGGCTCTCACACCTAATCTAAACGTTGTAGACTCAAAATTTTTGCTGTATTCAGTGTATTCTAGCATCCTGAAGATGATTCCAGCATTAATTTCATCGTGCTTATGCTCATTTTGAAGATTTTGACATTTTCACCTAAAGTGCACAATCAGGCTGAAAACGCATTTAAAGCAATAAAAAGTTCATTTTGGCTCACACACCTAAAATAAACGTTGTAGACTCAAAATTTTTGCTGTATTTAGTGTATTCTAGCATCCTGAAGATGATTCCAGCATTAATTTCATTGTGCTTATGCTCATTTTGAAGATTTTGTCATTTTCACCTTAAGTGTATAATCAGGGGCTGAAAACGCGTTTAAAGCAATAAAAAGTTCATTTTGGCTCTCACACCTAAACTAAACGTTGTAGACTCAAAATTTTTGCTGTATTCAGTGTATTCTAGCATCCTGAAGATGATTCCAGCATTAATTTCATCGTGCTTATGCTCATTTTGAAGATTTTGACATTTTCACCTAAAGTGCACAATCAGGCTGAAAACGCGTTTAAAGCAATAAAAAGTTCATTTTGGCTCTCACAACTAAACTAAACGTTGTAGACTCAAAATTTTTGCTGTATTTAGTGTATTTTAGCATCCTGAAGATGATTCCAGCATTAATTTCATTGTGCTTATGCTCATTTTTAAGATTTTGACATTTTCACCTTAAGTGTACAATCAGGGGCTGAAAACGCGTTTAAAGCAATAAAAAGTTCATTTTGGCTCTCACACCTAAACTAAACGTTGTACACTCAAATTTTTTGCTGTATTCAGTGTATTCTAGCATCCTGAAGATGATTCTAGCATTAATTTCATCGTGCTTATGCTCATTTTGAAGATTTTGACATTTTCACCTAAAGTGCACAATCAGGCTGAAAACGCATTTAAAGCAATAAAAAGTTCATTTTGGCTCACACACCTAAAATAAACGTTGTAGACTCAAAATTTTTGCTGTATTTAGTGTATTCTAGCATCCTGAAGATGATTCCAGCATTAATTTCATTGTGCTTATGCTCATTTTGAAGATTTTGACATTTTCGACTTAAGTGTACAATCAGGGGCTGAAAACGCGTTTAAAGCAATAAAAAGTTCATTTTGGCTCTCACACCTAAACTAAACGTTGTAGACTCAAAATTTTTGCTGTATTCAGTGTATTCTAGCATCCTGAAGATGATTCCAGCATTAATTTCATCGTGCTTATGCTCATTTTGAAGATTTTGACATTTTCACCTAAAGTGCACAATCAGGCTGAAAACGCATTTAAAGCAATAAAAAGTTCATTTTGGCTCACACACCTAAAATAAACGTTGTAGACTCAAAATTTTTGCTGTATTTAGTGTATTCTAGCATCCTGAAGATGATTCCAGCATTAATTTCATTGTGCTTATGCTCATTTTGAAGATTTTGACATTTTCACCTTAAGTGTACAATCAGGGGCTGAAAACGCGTTTAAAGCAATAAAAAGTTCATTTTGGCTCTCACACCTAAACTAAACGTTGTAGACTCAAAATTTTTGTTGTATTTCGTGTATTCTAGCATCCTGAAGATGATTCCAGCATTAATTTCATTGTGCTTATGCTCATTTTTAAGATTTTGACATTTTCACCTAAAGTGCACAATCAGGCTGAAAACGCATTTAAAGCAATAAAAAGTTCATTTTGGCTCTCACACCTATACTAAACGTTGTAGACTCAAAATTTTTGCTGTATTTAGTGTATTTTAGCATCCCGAAGATGATTCCAGCATTAATTTCATTGTGCTTATGCTCATTTTTAAGATTTTGACATTTTCATCTTAAGTGTACAATCAGGGGCTGAAAACGCGTTTAAAGCAATAAAAAGTTCATTTTGGCTCTCACACCTAAACTAAACGTTGTAGACTCAAAATTTTTGCTGTATTTAGTGTATTCTAGCATCCTGAAGATGATTCCAGCATTAATTTCATTGTGCTTATGCTCATTTTGAAGATTTTGACATTTTCACCTTAAGTGTACAATCAGGGGCTGAAAACGCGTTTAAAGCAATAAAAAGTTCATTTTGGCTCTCACACCTAAACTAAACGTTGTAGACTCAAAATTTTTGCTGTATTCAGTGTATTCTAGCATCCTGAAGATGATTCCAGCATTAATTTCATCGTGCTTATGCTCATTTTGAAGATTTTGACATTTTCACCTAAAGTGCACAATCAGGCTGAAAACGCATTTAAAGCAATAAAAAGTTCATTTTGGCTCACACACCTAAAATAAACGTTGTAGACTTAAAATTTTTGCTGTATTTAGTGTATTCTAGCATCCTGAAGATGATTCCAGCATTAATTTCATTGTGCTTATGCTCATTTTGAAGATTTTGACATTTTCACCTAAAGTGCACAATCAGGCTGAAAACGCATTTAAAGCAATAAAAAGTTCATTTTGGCTCTCACACCTAAACTAAACGATGTAGACTCAAAATTTTTGATGTATTTAGTGTATTCTAGCATCCTGAAGATGATTCCAGCATTCATTTCATTGTGCTTATGCTCATTTTGAAGATTTTGACATTTTCACCTTAAGTGTACAATCAGGGGCTGAAAACGCGTTTAAAGCCATAAAAAGTTCATTTTGACTCTCACACCTAAACTAAACGTTGTAGACTCAAAATTTTTGCTGTATTTAGCGTATTCTAGCATCCTGAAGATGATTCCAGCATTAATTTCATTGTGCTTATGCTCATTTTTAAGATTTTGACATTTTCACCTAAAGTGCACAATCAGGCTGAAAACGCATTTAAAGCAATAAAAAGTTCATTTTGGCTCTCACACCTAAACTAAACGTTGTAGACTCAAAATTTTTGCTGTATTTAGTGTATTCTAGCATCCTGAAGATTATTCCAGCATTAATTTCATTGTGCTTATGCTCATTTTGAAGATTTTGACATTTTCACCTAAAGTGCACAATCAGGCTGAAAACGCATTTAAAGCAATAAAAAGTTCATTTTGGCTCTCACACCTAAACTAAACGTTGTAGACTCAAAATTTTTGCTGTATTTAGTGTATTCTAGCATCCTGAAGATGATTCCAGCATTCATTTCATTGTGCTTATGCTCATTTTGAAGATTTTGACATTTTCACCTTAAGTGTACAATCAGGGGCTGAAAACGCGTTTAAAGCAATAAAAAGTTCATTTTGGCTCTCACACCTAAACTAAACGTTGTAGACTCAAAATTTTTGCTGTATTTAGTGTATTCTAGCATCCTGAAGATGATTCCAGCATTAATTTCATTGTGCTTATGCTCATTTTTAAGATTTTGACATTTTCACCTAAAGTGCACAATCAGGCTGAAAACGCATTTAAAGCAATAAAAAGTTCATTTTGGCTCTCACACCTAAACTAAACGATGTAGACTCAAAATTTTTGATGTATTTAGTGTATTCTAGCATCCTGAAGATGATTCCAGCATTCATTTCATTGTGCTTATGCTCATTTTGAAGATTTTGACATTTTCACCTTAAGTGTACAATCAGGGGCTGAAAACGCGTTTAAAGCATAAAGGAATATAAGAGTTTGTGTGCGTGGGGGTGAAATACAGGATGTGTGTGATGGACGTGGGCGTGTTAGGAATGGAATGTTGCCAACAAAGGATGCTAATTGCAGGGGGAGATGCAGAACCGTGATAAGATCAAAGTATGTTATAAACCACATTTGTTTGAGACCGTGGCGGAAAAGTACAAAACAGGAGAAGCCACCCAGTGACGCTGCGGATGAAGATCGGCCAATGAAAAGCAAGCTAAAGTTAAACTGCAGAAAACACATAGCCAATAGAATAATGCCAGGATGCCTTTGTTTCTGTGTCATTTAAATATTGTGTAGTATAACTATTCACTGGGGCAACTCGGATGAGACTACTACGTTGGCTGCTTGAGACAGAGACGTATAGCATTGTATGGGTAGGAAACCGGGACCCCAGCTGTGATGTATTAGATTTGAGTGTTAGGAATAAATCCACTCGTGTGTGAAAATGCCGGCTTCCTGATACCTTTCTATTGCAGAACGAGCATGCTATTGTTGGATGAGTGATAGTTTGGTAAGGTCACAAATTGGAGTCAGATTATTAACTTAAATTTATATTAATATAGAAATAAATTCCAACAAGCAATAAAAAGTTCATTTTGGCTCTCACACCTAAACTAAACGTTGTAGACTCAAAATTTTTGCTGTATTCAGTGTATTCTAGCATCCTGAAGATGATTCCAGCATTAATTTCATCGTGCTTATGCTCATTTTGAAGATTTTGACATTTTCACCTAAAGTGCACAATCAGGCTGAAAACGCATTTAAAGCAATAAAAAGTTCATTTTGGCTCTCACACCTAAACTAAACGTTGTAGACTCAAAATTTTTGCTGTATTTAGTGTATTCTAGCATCCTGAAGATGATTCCAGCATTAATTTCATTGTGCTTATGCTCATTTTGAAGATTTTGACATTTTCACCTTAAGTGTACAATCAGGGGCTGAAAACGCGTTTAAAGCAATAAAAAGTTCATTTTGGCTCTCACACCTATAAACGTTGTAGACTCAAAATTTTTGCTGTATTTAGTGTATTCTAGCATCCTGAAGATGATTCCAGCATTAATTTCATTGTGCTTATGCTCATTTTTAAGATTTTGACATTTTCACCTAAAGTGCACAATCAGGCTGAAAACGCATTTAAAGCCATAAAAAGTTCATTTTGGCTCACACACCTAAACTAAACGATGTAGACTCAAAATTTTTGATGTATTTAGTGTATTCTAGCATCCTGAAGATTATTCCAGCATTCATTTCATTGTGCTTATGCTCATTTTGAAGATTTTGACATTTTCACCTTAAGTGTACAATCAGGGGCTGAAAACGCGTTTAAAGCAATAAAAAGTTCATTTTGGCTCTCACACCTAATCTAAACGTTGTAGACTCAAAATTTTTGCTGTATTCAGTGTATTCTAGCATCCTGAAGATGATTCCAGCATTAATTTCATCGTGCTTATGCTCATTTTGAAGATTTTGACATTTTCACCTAAAGTGCACAATCAGGCTGAAAACGCATTTAAAGCAATAAAAAGTTAATTTTGGCTCACACACCTAAAATAAACGTTGTAGACTCAAAATTTTTGCTGTATTTAGTGTATTCTAGCATCCTGAAGATGATTCCAGCATTAATTTCATTGTGCTTATGCTCATTTTGAAGTTTTTGACATTTTCACCTTAAGTGTACAATCAGGGGCTGAAAACGCGTTTAAAGCAATAAAAAGTTCATTTTGGCTCTCACACCTAAACTAAACGTTGTAGACTCAAAATTTTTGCTGTATTCAGTGTATTCTAGCATCCTGAAGATGATTCCAGCATTAATTTCATCGTGCTTATGCTCATTTTGAAGATTTTGACATTTTCACCTAAAGTGCACAATCAGGCTGAAAACGCATTTAAAGCAATAAAAAGTTCATTTTGGCTCACACACCTAAAATAAACTTTGTAGACTCAAAATTGTTGCTGTATTTAGTGTATTCTAGCATCCTGAAGATGATTCCAGCATTAATTTCATTGTGCTTATGCTCATTTTGAAGATTTTGACATTTTCACCTTAAGTGTACAATCAGGGGCTGAAAACGCGTTTAAAGCAATAAAAAGTTCATTTTGGCTCTCACACCTAAACTAAACGTTGTAGACTCAAAATTTTTGCTGTATTTAGTGTATTCTAGCATCCTGAAGATGATTCCAGCATTAATTTCATTGTGCTTATGCTCATTTTTAAGATTTTGACATTTTCACCTAAAGTGCACAATCAGGCTGAAAACGCATTTAAAGCAATAAAAAGTTCATTTTGGCTCTCACACCTAAACTAAACGTTGTAGACTCAAAATTTTTGCTGTATTTAGTGTATTCTAGCATCCTGAAGATGATTCCAGCATTAATTTCATTGTGCTTATGCTCATTTTTAAGATTTTGACATTTTCACCTAAAGTGCACAATCAGGCTGAAAACGCATTTAAAGCAATAAAAAGTTCATTTTGGCTCTCACACCTAAACTAAACGTTGTAGACTCAAAATTTTTGCTGTATTTAGTTTATTCTAGCATCCTGAAGATGATTCCAGCATTAATTTCATTGTGCTTATGCTCATTTTTAAGATTTTGACATTTTCACCTAAAGTGCACAATCAGGCTGAAAACGCATTTAAAGCAATAAAAAGTTCATTTTGGCTCTCACACCTAAACTAAACGTTGTAGACTCAAAATTTTTGCTGTATTTAGTGTATTCTAGCATCCTGAAGATGATTCCAGCATTAATTTCATTGTGCTTATGCTCATTTTGAAGATTTTGACATTTTCACCTAAAGTGCACAATCAGGCTGAAAACGCATTTAAAGCCATAAAAAGTTCATTTTGGCTCACACACCTAAACTAAACGATGTAGACTCAAAATTTTTGATGTATTTAGTGTATTCTAGCATCCTGAAGATGATTCCAGCATTCATTTCATTGTGCTTATGCTCATTTTGAAGATTTTGACATTTTCACCTTAAGTGTACAATCAGGGGCTGAAAACGCGTTTAAAGCAATAAAAAGTTCATTTTGGCTCTCACACCTAAACTAAACGTTGTAGACTCAAAATTTTTGCTGTATTCAGTGTATTCTAGCATCCTGAAGATGATTCCAGCATTAATTTCATCGTGCTTATGCTCATTTTGAAGATTTTGACATTTTCACCTAAAGTGCACAATCAGGCTGAAAACGCATTTAAAGCAATAAAAAGTTCATTTTGGCTGACACACCTAAAATAAACTTTGTAGACTCAAAATTTTTGCTGTATTTAGTGTATTCTAGCATCCTGAAGATGATTCCAGCATTAATTTCATTGTGCTTATGCTCATTTTGAAGATTTTGACATTTTCACCTTAAGTGTACAATCAGGGGCTGAAAACGCGTTTAAAGCAATAAAAAGTTCATTTTGGCTCTCACACCTAAACTAAACGTTGTAGACTCAAAATTTTTGCTGTATTTAGTGTATTCTAGCATCCTGAAGATGATTCCAGCATTAATTTCATTGTGCTTATGCTCATTTTTAAGATTTTGACATTTTCACCTAAAGTGCACAATCAGGCTGAAAACGCATTTAAAGCAATAAAAAGTTCATTTTGGCTCTCACACCTAAACTAAACGTTGTAGACTCAAAATTTTTGCTGTATTTAGTGTATTCTAGCATCCTGAAGATGATTCCAGCATTAATTTCATTGTGCTTATGCTCATTTTGAAGATTTTGACATTTTCACCTTAAGTGTACAATCAGGGGCTGAAAACGCGTTTAAAGCAATAAAAAGTTCATTTTGGCTCTCATACCTAAACTAAACGTTGTAGACTCAAAATTTTTGCTGTATTTAGTGTATTCTAGCATCCTGAAGATGATTCCAGCATTAATTTCACTGTGCTTATGCTCATTTTTAAGATTTTGACATTTTCACCTAAAGTGCACAATCAGGCTGAAAACGCATTTAAAGCAATAAAAAGTTCATTTTGGCTCTCACACCTAAACTAAACGTTGTAGACTCAAAATTTTTGCTGTATTTAGTGTATTCTAGCATCCTGAAGATGATTCCAGCATTAATTTCATTGTGCTTATGCTCATTTTGAAGATTTTGACATTTTCACCTTAAGTGTACAATCAGGGGCTGAAAACGCGTTTAAAGCAATAAAAAGTTCATTTTGGCTCTCACACCTAAACTAAACGTTGTAGACTCAAAATTTTTGCTGTATTTAGTGTATTCTAGCATCCTGAAGATGATTCCAGCATTAATTTCATTGTGCTTTTGCTCATTTTGAAGATTTTGACATTTTCACCTTAAGTGTACAATCAGGGGCTGAAAACGCGTTTAAAGCAATAAAAAGTTCATTTTGGCTCTCACACCTAAACTAAACGTTGTAGACTCAAAATTTTTGCTGTATTCAGTGTATTCTAGCATCCTGAAGATGATTCCAGCATTAATTTCATCGTGCTTATGTTCATTTTGAAGATTTTGACATTTTCACCTAAAGTGCACAATCAGGCTGAAAACGCATTTAAAGCAATAAAAAGTTCATTTTGGCTCACACACCTAAAATAAATGTTGTAGACTCAAAATTTTTGCTGTATTTAGTGTATTCTAGCATCCTGAAGATGAATCCAGCATTAATTTCATTGTGCTTAAGCTCATTTTGAAGATTTTGACATTTTCACCTTAAGTGTACAATCAGGGGCTGAAAACGCGTTTAAAGCAATAAAAAGTTCATTTTGGCTCTCACACCTAAAATAAACTTTGTAGACTCAAAATTTTTGCTGTATTTAGTGTATTCTAGCATCCTGAAGATGATTCCAGCATTAATTTCATTGTGCTTATGCTCATTTTTAAGATTTTGACATTTTCACCTTAAGTGTACAATCAGGGGCTGAAAACGCGTTTAAAGCAATAAAAAGTTCATTTTGGCTCTCACACCTGAACTAAACGTTGTAGACTCAAAATTTTTGCTGTATTTAGTGTATTTTAGCATCCTGAAGATGATTCCAGCATTAATTTCATTGTGCTTATGCTCATTTTTAAGATTTTGACATTTTCACCTTAAGTGTACAATCAGGGGCTGAAAACGCGTTTAAAGCAATAAAAAGTTCATTTTGGCTCTCACACCTAAACTAAACGTTGTAGACTCAAAATTTTTGCTGTAT
This sequence comes from Vanacampus margaritifer, assembly GCF_051991255.1. Lineage (NCBI taxonomy): Eukaryota > Metazoa > Chordata > Actinopteri > Syngnathiformes > Syngnathidae > Vanacampus > Vanacampus margaritifer. Next base: position 22,466,779 of record NC_135445.1, on the reverse strand, counting down.
TTAGTGTATTCTAGCATCCTGAAGATGATTCCAGCATTAATTTCATTGTGCTTATGCTCATTTTTAAGATTTTGACATTTTCACCTAAAGTGCACAATCAGGCTGAAAACGCATTTAAAGCAATAAAAAGTTCATTTTGGCTCTCACACCTAAACTAAACGTTGTAGACTCAAAATTTTTGCTGTATTTAGTGTATTCTAGCATCCTGAAGATGATTCCAGCATTAATTTCATTGTGCTTATGCTCATTTTTAAGATTTTGACATTTTCACCTAAAGTGCACAATCAGGCTGAAAACGCATTTAAAGCAATAAAAAGTTCATTTTGGCTCTCACACCTAAACTAAACGTTGTAGACTCAAAATTTTTGCTGTATTTAGTGTATTCTAGCATCCTGAAGATGATTCCAGCATTAATTTCATTGTGCTTATGCTCATTTTGAAGATTTTGACATTTTCACCTTAAGTGTACAATCAGGGGCTGAAAACGCGTTTAAAGCAATAAAAAGATCATTTTGGCTCTCAGACCTAAACTAAACGTTGTAGACTCAAAATTTTTGCTGTATTTAGTGTATTCTAGCATCCTGAAGATGATTCCAGCATTAATTTCACTGTGCTTATGCTCATTTTTAAGATTTTGACATTTTCACCTAAAGTGCACAATCAGGCTGAAAACGCATTTAAAGCAATAAAAAGTTCATTTTGGCTCTCACACCTAAACTAAACGTTGTAGACTCAAAATTTTTGCTGTATTTAGTGTATTCTAGCATCCTGAAGATGATTCCAGCATTAATTTAATTGTGCTTATGCTCATTTTGAAGATTTTGACATTTTCACCTTAAGTGTACAATCAGGGGCTGAAAACGCGTTTAAAGCAATAAAAAGTTCATTTTGGCTCTCACACCTAAACTAAACGTTGTAGACTCAAAATTTTTGCTGTATTTAGTGTATTCTAGCATCCTGAAGATGATTCCAGCATTAATTTCATTGTGCTTATGCTCATTTTTAAGATTTTGACATTTTCACCTAAAGTGCACAATCAGGCTGAAAAACGCATTTAAAGCAATAAAAAGTTCATTTTGGCTCTCACACCTAAACTAAACGATGTAGACTCAAAATTTTTGATGTATTTAGTGTATTCTAGCATCCTGAAGATGATTCCAGCATTCATTTCATTGTGCTTATGCTCATTTTGAAGATTTTGACATTTTCACCTTAAGTGTACAATCAGGGGCTGAAAACGCGTTTAAAGCAATAAAAAGTTCATTTTGGCTCTCACACCTAAACTAAACGTTGTAGACTCAAAATTTTTGCTGTATTCAGTGTATTCTAGCATCCTGAAGATGATTCCAGCATTAATTTCATCGTGCTTATGCTCATTTTGAAGATTTTGACATTTTCACCTAAAGTGCACAATCAGGCTGAAAACGCATTCAAAGCAATAAAAAGTTCATTTTGGCTCACACACCTAAAATAAACTTTGTAGACTCAAAATTTTTGCTGTATTTAGTGTATTCTAGCATCCTGAAGATGATTCCAGCATTAATTTCATTGTGCTTATGCTCATTTTGAAGATTTTGACATTTTCACCTTAAGTGTACAATCAGGGGCTGAAAACGCGTTTAAAGCAATAAAAAGTTCATTTTGGCTCTCACACCTAAACTAAACGTTGTAGACTCAAAATTTTTGCTGTATTTAGTGTATTCTAGCATCCTGAAGATGATTCCAGCATTAATTTAATTGTGCTTATGCTCATTTTGAAGATTTTGACATTTTCACCTTAAGTGTACAATCAGGGGCTGAAAACGCGTTTAAAGCAATAAAAAGTTCATTTTGGCTCTCACACCTAAACTAAACGTTGTAGACTCAAAATTTTTGCTGTATTTAGTGTATTCTAGCATCCTGAAGATGATTCCAGCATTAATTTCATTGTGCTTATGCTCATTTTTAAGATTTTGACATTTTCACCTAAAGTGCACAATCAGGCTGAAAAACGCATTTAAAGCAATAAAAAGTTCATTTTGGCTCTCACACCTAAACTAAACGATGTAGACTCAAAATTTTTGATGTATTTAGTGTATTCTAGCATCCTGAAGATGATTCCAGCATTCATTTCATTGTGCTTATGCTCATTTTGAAGATTTTGACATTTTCACCTTAAGTGTACAATCAGGGGCTGAAAACGCGTTTAAAGCAATAAAAAGTTCATTTTGGCTCTCACACCTAAACTAAACGTTGTAGACTCAAAATTTTTGCTGTATTCAGTGTATTCTAGCATCCTGAAGATGATTCCAGCATTAATTTCATCGTGCTTATGCTCATTTTGAAGATTTTGACATTTTCACCTAAAGTGCACAATCAGGCTGAAAACGCATTCAAAGCAATAAAAAGTTCATTTTGGCTCACACACCTAAAATAAACTTTGTAGACTCAAAATTTTTGCTGTATTTAGTGTATTCTAGCATCCTGAAGATGATTCCAGCATTAATTTCATTGTGCTTATGCTCATTTTGAAGATTTTGACATTTTCACCTTAAGTGTACAATCAGGGGCTGAAAACGCGTTTAAAGCAATAAAAAGTTCATTTTGGCTCTCACACCTAAACTAAACGTTGTAGACTCAAAATTTTTGCTGTATTTAGTGTATTCTAGCATCCTGAAGATGATTCCAGCATTAATTTCATTGTGCTTATGCTCATTTTGAAGATTTTGACATTTTCACCTAAAGTGCACAATCAGGCTGAAAACGCATTTAAAGCAATAAAAAGTTCATTTTGGCTCTCACACCTAAACTAAACGTTGTAGACTCAAAATTTTTGCTGTATTTAGTGTATTCTAGCATCCTGAAGATGATTCCAGCATTAATTTCATTGTGCTTATGCTCATTTTGAAGATTTTGACATTTTCACCTAAAGTGCACAATCAGGCTGAAAACGCATTTAAAGCAATAAAAAGTTCATTTTGGCTCTCACACCTAAACTAAACGTTGTAGACTCAAAATTTTTGCTGTATTTAGTGTATTCTAGCATCCTGAAGATGATTCCAGCATTAATTTCATTGTGCTTATGCTCATTTTGAAGATTTTGACATTTTCACCTAAAGTGCACAATCAGGCTGAAAACGCATTTAAAGCAATAAAAAGTTCATTTTGGCTCTCACACCTAAACTAAACGTTGTAGACTCAAAATTTTTGCTGTATTTAGTGTATTCTAGCATCCTGAAGATGATTCCAGCATTAATTTCATTGTGCTTATGCTCATTTTGAAGATTTTGACATTTTCACCTTAAGTGTATAATCAGGGGCTGAAAACGCGTTTAAAGCAATAAAAAGTTCATTTTGGCTCTCACACCTATAAACGTTGTAGACTCAAAATTTTTGCTGTATTTAGTGTATTCTAGCATCCTGAAGATGATTCCAGCATTAATTTCATTGTGCTTATGCTCATTTTTAAGATTTTGACATTTTCACCTTAAGTGTACAATCAGGGGCTGAAAACGCGTTTAAAGCAATAAAAAGTTCATTTTGGCTCTCACACCTAAACTAAACGTTGTAGACTCAAAATTTTTGCTGTATTCAGTGTATTCTAGCATCCTGAAGATGATTCCAGCATTAATTTCATCGTGCTTATGCTCATTTTGAAGATTTTGACATTTTCACCTAAAGTGCACAATCAGGCTGAAAACGCATTTAAAGCAATAAAAAGTTCATTTTGGCTCACACACCTAAAATAAACTTTGTAGACTCAAAATTTTTGCTGTATTTAGTGTATTCTAGCATCCTGAAGATGATTCCAGCATTAATTTCATTGTGCTTATGCTCATTTTGAAGATTTTGACATTTTCACCTTAAGTGTACAATCAGGGGCTGAAAACGCGTTTAAAGCAATAAAAAGTTCATTTTGGCTCTCACACCTAAACTAAACGTTGTAGACTCAAAATTTTTGCTGTATTTAGTGTATTCTAGCATCCTGAAGATGATTCCAGCATTAATTTCATTGTGCTTATGCTCATTTTGAAGATTTTGACATTTTCACCTTAAGTGTACAATCAGGGGCTGAAAACGCGTTTAAAGCAATAAAAAGTTAATTTTGGCTCTCACACCTAATCTAAACGTTGTAGACTCAAAATTTTTGCTGTATTCAGTGTATTCTAGCATCCTGAAGATGATTCCAGCATTAATTTCATCGTGCTTATGCTCATTTTGAAGATTTTGACATTTTCACCTAAAGTGCACAATCAGGCTGAAAACGCATTTAAAGCAATAAAAAGTTCATTTTGGCTCACACACCTAAAATAAACGTTGTAGACTCAAAATTTTTGCTGTATTTAGTGTATTCTAGCATCCTGAAGATGATTCCAGCATTAATTTCATTGTGCTTATGCTCATTTTGAAGATTTTGACATTTTCACCTTAAGTGTACAATCAGGGGCTGAAAACGCGTTTAAAGCAATAAAAAGTTCATTTTGGCTCTCACACCTAAACTAAACGTTGTAGACTCAAAATTTTTGCTGTATTCAGTGTATTCTAGCATCCTGAAGATGATTCCAGCATTAATTTCATCGTGCTTATGCTCATTTTGAAGATTTTGACATTTTCACCTAAAGTGCACAATCAGGCTGAAAAACGCATTTAAAGCAATAAAAAGTTCATTTTGGCTCTCACACCTAAACTAAACGATGTAGACTCAAAATTTTTGATGTATTTAGTGTATTCTAGCATCCTGAAGATGATTCCAGCATTCATTTCATTGTGCTTATGCTCATTTTGAAGATTTTGACATTTTCACCTTAAGTGTACAATCAGGGGCTGAAAACGCGTTTAAAGCAATAAAAAGTTCATTTTGGCTCTCACACCTAAACTAAACGTTGTAGACTCAAAATTTTTGCTGTATTCAGTGTATTCTAGCATCCTGAAGATGATTCCAGCATTAATTTCATCGTGCTTATGCTCATTTTGAAGATTTTGACATTTTCACCTAAAGTGCACAATCAGGCTGAAAACGCATTCAAAGCAATAAAAAGTTCATTTTGGCTCACACACCTAAAATAAACTTTGTAGACTCAAAATTTTTGCTGTATTTAGTGTATTCTAGCATCCTGAAGATGATTCCAGCATTAATTTCATTGTGCTTATGCTCATTTTGAAGATTTTGACATTTTCACCTTAAGTGTACAATCAGGGGCTGAAAACGCGTTTAAAGCAATAAAAAGTTCATTTTGGCTCTCACACCTAAACTAAACGTTGTAGACTCAAAATTTTTGCTGTATTTAGTGTATTCTAGCATCCTGAAGATGATTCCAGCATTAATTTCATTGTGCTTATGCTCATTTTGAAGATTTTGACATTTTCACCTAAAGTGCACAATCAGGCTGAAAACGCATTTAAAGCAATAAAAAGTTCATTTTGGCTCTCACACCTAAACTAAACGTTGTAGACTCAAAATTTTTGCTGTATTTAGTGTATTCTAGCATCCTGAAGATGATTCCAGCATTAATTTCATTGTGCTTATGCTCATTTTGAAGATTTTGACATTTTCACCTAAAGTGCACAATCAGGCTGAAAACGCATTTAAAGCAATAAAAAGTTCATTTTGGCTCTCACACCTAAACTAAACGTTGTAGACTCAAAATTTTTGCTGTATTTAGTGTATTCTAGCATCCTGAAGATGATTCCAGCATTAATTTCATTGTGCTTATGCTCATTTTGAAGATTTTGACATTTTCACCTTAAGTGTACAATCAGGGGCTGAAAACGCGTTTAAAGCAATAAAAAGTTCATTTTGGCTCTCACACCTATAAACGTTGTAGACTCAAAATTTTTGCTGTATTTAGTGTATTCTAGCATCCTGAAGATGATTCCAGCATTAATTTCATTGTGCTTATGCTCATTTTTAAGATTTTGACATTTTCACCTTAAGTGTACAATCAGGGGCTGAAAACGCGTTTAAAGCAATAAAAAGTTCATTTTGGCTCTCACACCTAAACTAAACGTTGTAGACTCAAAATTTTTGCTGTATTCAGTGTATTCTAGCATCCTGAAGATGATTCCAGCATTAATTTCATCGTGCTTATGCTCATTTTGAAGATTTTGACATTTTCACCTAAAGTGCACAATCAGGCTGAAAACGCATTTAAAGCAATAAAAAGTTCATTTTGGCTCACACACCTAAAATAAACTTTGTAGACTCAAAATTTTTGCTGTATTTAGTGTATTCTAGCATCCTGAAGATGATTCCAGCATTAATTTCATTGTGCTTATGCTCATTTTGAAGATTTTGACATTTTCACCTTAAGTGTACAATCAGGGGCTGAAAACGCGTTTAAAGCAATAAAAAGTTCATTTTGGCTCTCACACCTAAACTAAACGTTGTAGACTCAAAATTTTTGCTGTATTTAGTGTATTCTAGCATCCTGAGGATGATTCCAGCATTAATTTCATTGTGCTTATGCTCATTTTGAAGATTTTGACATTTTCACCTTAAGTGTACAATCAGGGGCTGAAAACGCGTTTAAAGCAATAAAAAGTTAATTTTGGCTCTCACACCTAATCTAAACGTTGTAGACTCAAAATTTTTGCTGTATTCAGTGTATTCTAGCATCCTGAAGATGATTCCAGCATTAATTTCATCGTGCTTATGCTCATTTTGAAGATTTTGACATTTTCACCTAAAGTGCACAATCAGGCTGAAAACGCATTTAAAGCAATAAAAAGTTCATTTTGGCTCACACACCTAAAATAAACGTTGTAGACTCAAAATTTTTGCTGTATTTAGTGTATTCTAGCATCCTGAAGATGATTCCAGCATTAATTTCATTGTGCTTATGCTCATTTTGAAGATTTTGTCATTTTCACCTTAAGTGTATAATCAGGGGCTGAAAACGCGTTTAAAGCAATAAAAAGTTCATTTTGGCTCTCACACCTAAACTAAACGTTGTAGACTCAAAATTTTTGCTGTATTCAGTGTATTCTAGCATCCTGAAGATGATTCCAGCATTAATTTCATCGTGCTTATGCTCATTTTGAAGATTTTGACATTTTCACCTAAAGTGCACAATCAGGCTGAAAACGCGTTTAAAGCAATAAAAAGTTCATTTTGGCTCTCACAACTAAACTAAACGTTGTAGACTCAAAATTTTTGCTGTATTTAGTGTATTTTAGCATCCTGAAGATGATTCCAGCATTAATTTCATTGTGCTTATGCTCATTTTTAAGATTTTGACATTTTCACCTTAAGTGTACAATCAGGGGCTGAAAACGCGTTTAAAGCAATAAAAAGTTCATTTTGGCTCTCACACCTAAACTAAACGTTGTACACTCAAATTTTTTGCTGTATTCAGTGTATTCTAGCATCCTGAAGATGATTCTAGCATTAATTTCATCGTGCTTATGCTCATTTTGAAGATTTTGACATTTTCACCTAAAGTGCACAATCAGGCTGAAAACGCATTTAAAGCAATAAAAAGTTCATTTTGGCTCACACACCTAAAATAAACGTTGTAGACTCAAAATTTTTGCTGTATTTAGTGTATTCTAGCATCCTGAAGATGATTCCAGCATTAATTTCATTGTGCTTATGCTCATTTTGAAGATTTTGACATTTTCGACTTAAGTGTACAATCAGGGGCTGAAAACGCGTTTAAAGCAATAAAAAGTTCATTTTGGCTCTCACACCTAAACTAAACGTTGTAGACTCAAAATTTTTGCTGTATTCAGTGTATTCTAGCATCCTGAAGATGATTCCAGCATTAATTTCATCGTGCTTATGCTCATTTTGAAGATTTTGACATTTTCACCTAAAGTGCACAATCAGGCTGAAAACGCATTTAAAGCAATAAAAAGTTCATTTTGGCTCACACACCTAAAATAAACGTTGTAGACTCAAAATTTTTGCTGTATTTAGTGTATTCTAGCATCCTGAAGATGATTCCAGCATTAATTTCATTGTGCTTATGCTCATTTTGAAGATTTTGACATTTTCACCTTAAGTGTACAATCAGGGGCTGAAAACGCGTTTAAAGCAATAAAAAGTTCATTTTGGCTCTCACACCTAAACTAAACGTTGTAGACTCAAAATTTTTGTTGTATTTCGTGTATTCTAGCATCCTGAAGATGATTCCAGCATTAATTTCATTGTGCTTATGCTCATTTTTAAGATTTTGACATTTTCACCTAAAGTGCACAATCAGGCTGAAAACGCATTTAAAGCAATAAAAAGTTCATTTTGGCTCTCACACCTATACTAAACGTTGTAGACTCAAAATTTTTGCTGTATTTAGTGTATTTTAGCATCCCGAAGATGATTCCAGCATTAATTTCATTGTGCTTATGCTCATTTTTAAGATTTTGACATTTTCATCTTAAGTGTACAATCAGGGGCTGAAAACGCGTTTAAAGCAATAAAAAGTTCATTTTGGCTCTCACACCTAAACTAAACGTTGTAGACTCAAAATTTTTGCTGTATTTAGTGTATTCTAGCATCCTGAAGATGATTCCAGCATTAATTTCATTGTGCTTATGCTCATTTTGAAGATTTTGACATTTTCACCTTAAGTGTACAATCAGGGGCTGAAAACGCGTTTAAAGCAATAAAAAGTTCATTTTGGCTCTCACACCTAAACTAAACGTTGTAGACTCAAATTTTTTGCTGTATTCAGTGTATTCTAGCATCCTGAAGATGATTCCAGCATTAATTTCATCGTGCTTATGCTCATTTTGAAGATTTTGACATTTTCACCTAAAGTGCACAATCAGGCTGAAAACGCATTTAAAGCAATAAAAAGTTCATTTTGGCTCACACACCTAAAATAAACGTTGTAGACTTAAAATTTTTGCTGTATTTAGTGTATTCTAGCATCCTGAAGATGATTCCAGCATTAATTTCATTGTGCTTATGCTCATTTTGAAGATTTTGACATTTTCACCTAAAGTGCACAATCAGGCTGAAAACGCATTTAAAGCAATAAAAAGTTCATTTTGGCTCACACACCTAAAATAAACTTTGTAGACTCAAAATTTTTGCTGTATTTAGTGTATTCTAGCATCCTGAAGATGATTCCAGCATTAATTTCATTGTGCTTATGCTCATTTTGAAGATTTTGACATTTTCACCTAAAGTGCACAATCAGGCTGAAAACGCATTTAAAGCAATAAAAAGTTCATTTTGGCTCACACACCTAAAATAAACGTTGTAGACTCAAAATTTTTGCTGTATTTAGTGTATTCTAGCATCCTGAAGATGATTCCAGCATTAATTTCATTGTGCTTATGCTCATTTTGAAGATTTTGACATTTTCACCTTAAGTGTACAATCAGGGGCTGAAAACGCGTTTAAAGCAATAAAAAGTTCATTTTGGCTCTCACACCTAAACTAAACGTTGTAGACTCAAAATTTTTGCTGTATTCAGTGTATTCTAGCATCCTGAAGATGATTCCAGCATTAATTTCATCGTGCTTATGCTCATTTTGAAGATTTTGACATTTTCACCTAAAGTGCACAATCAGGCTGAAAACGCGTTTAAAGCAATAAAAAGTTCATTTTGGCTCTCACACCTAAACTAAACGTTGTAGACTCAAAATTTTTGCTGTATTTAGTGTATTTTAGCATCCTGAAGATGATTCCAGCATTAATTTCATTGTACTTATGCTCATTTTTAAGATTTTGACATTTTCACCTTAAGTGTACAATCAGGGGCTGAAAACGCGTTTAAAGCAATAAAAAGTTCATTTTGGCTCTCACACCTAAACTAAACGTTGTAGACTCAAAATTTTTGCTGTATTCAGTGTATTCTAGCATCCTGAAGATGATTCCAGCATTAATTTCATCGTGCTTATGCTCATTTTGAAGATTTTGACATTTTCACCTAAAGTGCACAATAAGGCTGAAAACGCATTTAAAGCAATAAAAAGTTCATTTTGGCTCACACACCTAAAATAAACGTTGTAGACTCAAAATTTTTGCTGTATTTAGTGTATTCTAGCATCCTGAAGATGATTCCAGCATTAATTTCATTGTGCTTATGCTCATTTTGAAGATTTTGACATTTTCACCTTAAGTGTACAATCAGGGGCTGAAAACGCGTTTAAAGCAATAAAAAGTTCATTTTGGCTCTCACACCTAAACTAAACGTTGTAGAATCAAAATTTTTGCTGTATTTAGTGTATTCTAGCATCCTGAAGATGATTCCAGCATTAATTTCATTGTGCTTATGCTCATTTTTAAGATTTTGACATTTTCACCTAAAGTGCACAATCAGGCTGAAAACGCATTTAAAGCAATAAAAAGTTCATTTTTGGCTCTCACACCTAAACTAAACGTTGTAGACTCAAAATTTTTGCTGTATTTAGTCTATTCTAGCATCCTGAAGATGATTCCAGCATTAATTTCATTGTGCTTATGCTCATTTTGAAGATTTTGACATTTTCACCTTAAGTGTACAATCAGGGGCTGAAAACGCGTTTAAAGCAATAAAAAGTTCATTTTGGCTCTCACACCTAAACTAAACGTTGTAGACTCAAAATTTTTGCTGTATTTAGTGTATTCTAGCATCCTGAAGATGATTCCAGCATTAATTTCATCGTGCTTATGCTCATTTTGAAGATTTTGACATTTTCACCTAAAGTGCACAATCAGGCTGAAAACGCATTTAAAGCAATAAAAAGTTCATTTTGGCTCACACACCTAAAATAAACGTTGTAAGACTCAAATTTTTTGCTGTATTTAGTGTATTTTAGCATCCCGAAGATGATTCCAGCATTAATTTCATTGTGCTTATGCTCATTTTTAAGATTTTGACATTTTCATCTTAAGTGTACAATCAGGGGCTGAAAACGCGTTTAAAGCAATAAAAAGTTCATTTTGGCTCTCACACCTAAACTAAACGTTGTAGACTCAAAATTTTTGCTGTATTTAGTGTATTCTAGCATCCTGAAGATGATTCCAGCATTAATTTCATCGTGCTTATGCTCATTTTGAAGATTTTGACATTTTCACCTAAAGTGCACAATCAGGCTGAAAACGCGTTTAAAGCAATAAAAAGTTCATTTTGGCTCTCACACCTAAACTAAACGTTGTAGACTCAAAATTTTTGCTGTATTTAGTGTATTTTAGCATCCTGAAGATGATTCCAGCATTAATTTCATCGTGCTTATGCTCATTTTGAAGATTTTGACATTTTCACCTAAAGTGCACAATCAGGCTGAAAACGCATTTAAAGCAATAAAAAGTTCATTTTGGCTCACACACCTAAAATAAACGTTGTAGACTTAAAATTTTTGCTGTATTTAGTGTATTCTAGCATCCTGAAGATGATTCCAGCATTAATTTCATTGTGCTTATGCTCATTTTGAAGATTTTGACATTTTCACCTAAAGTGCACAATCAGGCTGAAAACGCATTTAAAGCAATAAAAAGTTCATTTTGGCTCTCACACCTAAACTAAACGTTGTAGACTCAAAAATTTTGCTGTATTTAGTGTATTCTAGCATCCTGAAGATGATTCCAGCATTAATTTCATTGTGCTTATGCTCATTTTGAAGATTTTGACATTTTCACCTTAAGTGTACAATCAGGGGCTGAAAACGCGTTTAAAGCAATAAAAAGTTCATTTTGGCTCTCACACCTAAACTAAACGTTGTAGACTCAAAATTTTTGCTGTATTCAGTATATTCTAGCATCCTGAAGATGATTCCAGCATTAATTTCATCGTGCTTATGCTCATTTTGAAGATTTTGACATTTTCACCTAAAGTGCACAATCAGGCTGAAAACGCGTTTAAAGCAATAAAAAGTTCATTTTGGCTCTCACACCTAAACTAAACGTTGTAGACTCAAAATTTTTGCTGTATTTAGTGTATTTTAGCATCCTGAAGATGATTCCAGCATTAATTTCATTGTGCTTATGCTCATTTTTAAGATTTTGACATTTTCACCTTAAGTGTACAATCAGGGGCTGAAAACGCGTTTAAAGCAATAAAAAGTTCATTTTGGCTCTCACACCTAAACTAAACGTTGTAGACTCAAAATTTTTGCTGTATTCAGTGTATTCTAGCATCCTGAAGATGATTCTAGCATTAATTTCATCGTGCTTATGCTCATTTTGAAGATTTTGACATTTTCACCTAAAGTGCACAATCAGGCTGAAAACGCATTTAAAGCAATAAAAAGTTCATTTTGGCTCACACACCTAAAATAAACGTTGTAGACTCAAAAATTTTGCTGTATTTAGTGTATTCTAGCATCCTGAAGATGATTCCAGCATTAATTTCATTGTGCTTATGCTCATTTTGAAGATTTTGACATTTTCACCTTAAGTGTACAATCAGGGGCTGAAAACGCGTTTAAAGCAATAAAAAGTTCATTTTGGCTCTCACACCTAAACTAAACGTTGTAGACTCAAAATTTTTGCTGTATTCAGTGTATTCTAGCATCCTGAAGATGATTCCAGCATTAATTTCATCGTGCTTATGCTCATTTTGAAGATTTTGACATTTTCACCTAAAGTGCACAATCAGGCTGAAAACGCATTTAAAGCAATAAAAAGTTCATTTTGGCTCACACACCTAAAATAAACGTTGTAGACTCAAATTTTTTGCTGTATTTAGTGTATTCTAGCATCCTGAAGATGATTCCAGCATTAATTTCATTGTGCTTATGCTCATTGTGAAGATTTTGACATTTTCACCTTAAGTGTACAATCAGGGGCTGAAAACGCGTTTAAAGCAATAAAAAGTTCATTTTGGCTCTCACACCTAAACTAAACGTTGTAGACTCAAAATTTTTGCTGTATTCAGTGTATTCTAGCATCCTGAAGATGATTCCAGCATTAATTTCATCGTGCTTATGCTCATTTTGAAGATTTTGACATTTTCACCTAAAGTGCACAATCAGGCTGAAAACGCATTTAAAGCAATAAAAAGTTCATTTTGGCTCTCACACCTAAACTAAACGTTGTAGACTCAAAATTTTTGCTGTATTCAGTGTATTCTAGCATCCTGAAGATGATTCCAGCATTAATTTCATCGTGCTTATGCTCATTTTTAAGATTTTTACATTTTCACCTAAAGTGCACAATCAGGTTGAAAACGCATTTAAAGCAATAAAAAGTTCATTTTGGCTCTCACACCTAAACTAAACGTTGTAGACTCAAAATTTTTGCTGTATTTAGTGTATTCTAGCATCCTGAAGATGATTCCAGCATTAATTTCATTGTGCTTATGCTCATTTTGAAGATTTTGACATTTTCACCTTAAGTGTACAATCAGGGGCTGAAAACGCGTTTAAAGCAATAAAAAGTTCATTTTGGCTCTCACACCTAAACTAAACGTTGTAGACTCAAAATTTTTGCTGTATTTAGTGTATTCTAGCATCCTGAAGATGATTCCAGCATTAATTTCATTGTGCTTATGCTGATTTTTAAGATTTTGACATTTTCACCTAAAGTGCACAATCAGGCTGAAAACGCATTTAAAGCAATAAAAAGTTCATTTTGGCTCTCACACCTATACTAAACGTTGTAGACTCAAAATTTTTGCTGTATTTAGTGTATTTTAGCATCCCGAAGATGATTCCAGCATTAATTTCATTGTGCTTATGCTCATTTTTAAGATTTTGACATTTTCATCTTAAGTGTACAATCAGGGGCTGAAAACGCGTTTAAAGCAATAAAAAGTTCATTTTGGCTCTCACACCTAAACTAAACGTAGACTCAAAATTTTTGCTGTATTTATCGTATTCTAGCATCCTGAAGATGATTCCAGCATTAATTTCATCGTGCTTATGCTCATTTTGAAGATTTTGACATTTTCACCTAAAGTGCACAATCAGGCTGAAAACGCATTTAAAGCAATAAAAAGTTCATTTTGGCTCACACACCTAAAATAAACGTTGTAGACTTAAAATTTTTGCTATATTTAGTGTATTCTAGCATCCTGAAGATGATTCCAGCATTAATTTCATTGTGCTTATGCTCATTTTGAAGATTTTGACATTTTCACCTAAAGTGCACAATCAGGCTGAAAACGCATTTAAAGCAATAAAAAGTTCATTTTGGCTCTCAGACCTAAACTAAACGTTGTAGACTCAAAATTTTTGCTGTATTTAGTGTATTCTAGCATCCTGAAGATAATTCCAGCATTAATTTCATTGTGCTTATGCTCATTTTGAAGATTTTGACATTTTCACCTTAAGTGTACAATCAGAGGCTGAAAACGCGTTTAAAGCAATAAAAAGTTCATTTTGGCTCTCACACCTAAACTAAACGTTGTAGACTCAAAATTTTTGCTGTATTCAGTGTATTCTAGCATCCTGAAGATGATTCCAGCATTAATTTCATCGTGCTTATGCTCATTTTGAAGATTTTGACATTTTCACCTAAAGTGCACAATCAGGCTGAAAACGTGTTTAAAGCAATAAAAAGTTCATTTTGGCTCTCACACCTAAACTAAACGTTGTAGACTCAAAATTTTTGCTGTATTTAGTGTATTTTAGCATCCTGAAGATGATTCCAGCATTAATTTCATCGTGCTTATGCTCATTTTGAAGATTTTGACATTTTCACCTAAAGTGCACAATCAGGCTGAAAACGCATTTAAAGCAATAAAAAGTTCATTTTGGCTCACACACCTAAAATAAACGTTGTAGACTTAAAATTTTTGCTGTATTTAGTGTATTCTAGCATCCTGAAGATGATTCCAGCATTAATTTCATTGTGCTTATGCTCATTTTGAAGATTTTGACATTTTCACCTAAAGTGCACAATCAGGCTGAAAACGCATTTAAAGCAATAAAAAGTTCATTTTGGCTCTCACACCTAAACTAAACGTTGTAGACTCAAAAATTTTGCTGTATTTAGTGTATTCTAGCATCCTGAAGATGATTCCAGCATTAATTTCATTGTGCTTATGCTCATTTTGAAGATTTTGACATTTTCACCTTAAGTGTACAATCAGGGGCTGAAAACGCGTTTAAAGCAATAAAAAGTTCATTTTGGCTCTCACACCTAAACTAAACGTTGTAGACTCAAAATTTTTGCTGTATTCAGTATATTCTAGCATCCTGAAGATGATTCCAGCATTAATTTCATCGTGCTTATGCTCATTTTGAAGATTTTGACATTTTCACCTAAAGTGCACAATCAGGCTGAAAACGCGTTTAAAGCAATAAAAAGTTCATTTTGGCTCTCACACCTAAACTAAACGTTGTAGACTCAAAATTTTTGCTGTATTTAGTGTATTTTAGCATCCTGAAGATGATTCCAGCATTAATTTCATTGTGCTTATGCTCATTTTTAAGATTTTGACATTTTCACCTTAAGTGTACAATCAGGGGCTGAAAACGCGTTTAAAGCAATAAAAAGTTCATTTTGGCTCTCACACCTAAACTAAACGTTGTAGACTCAAAATTTTTGCTGTATTCAGTGTATTCTAGCATCCTGAAGATGATTCTAGCATTAATTTCATCGTGCTTATGCTCATTTTGAAGATTTTGACATTTTCACCTAAAGTGCACAATCAGGCTGAAAACGCATTTAAAGCAATAAAAAGTTCATTTTGGCTCACACACCTAAAATAAACGTTGTAGACTCAAAATTTTTGCTGTATTTAGTGTATTCTAGCATCCTGAAGATGATTCCAGCATTAATTTCATTGTGCTTATGCTCATTTTGAAGATTTTGACATTTTCACCTTAAGTGTACAATCAGGGGCTGAAAACGCGTTTAAAGCAATAAAAAGTTCATTTTGGCTCTCACACCTAAACTAAACGTTGTAGACTCAAAATTTTTGCTGTATTCAGTGTATTCTAGCATCCTGAAGATGATTCCAGCATTAATTTCATCGTGCTTATGCTCATTTTGAAGATTTTGACATTTTCACCTAAAGTGCACAATCAGGCTGAAAACGCATTTAAAGCAATAAAAAGTTCATTTTGGCTCACACACCTAAAATAAACGTTGTAGACTCAAATTTTTTGCTGTATTTAGTGTATTCTAGCATCCTGAAGATGATTCCAGCATTAATTTCATTGTGCTTATGCTCATTGTGAAGATTTTGACATTTTCACCTTAAGTGTACAATCAGGGGCTGAAAACGCGTTTAAAGCAATAAAAAGTTCATTTTGGCTCTCACACCTAAACTAAACGTTGTAGACTCAAAATTTTTGCTGTATTCAGTGTATTCTAGCATCCTGAAGATGATTCCAGCATTAATTTCATCGTGCTTATGCTCATTTTGAAGATTTTGACATTTTCACCTAAAGTGCACAATCAGGCTGAAAACGCGTTTAAAGCAATAAAAAGTTCATTTTGGTTCTCACAACTAAACTAAACGTTGTAGACTCAAAATATTTGCTGTATTTAGTGTATTTTAGCATCCTGAAGATGATTCCAGCATTAATTTCATTGTGCTTATGCTCATTTTTAAGATTTTGACATTTTCACCTTAAGTGTACAATCAGGGGCTGAAAACGCGTTTAAAGCAATAAAAAGTTCATTTTAGCTCTCACACCTAAACTAAACGTTGTACACTCAAATTTTTTGCTGTATTCAGTGTATTCTAGCATCCTGAAGATGATTCTAGCATTAATTTCATCGTGCTTATGCTCATTTTGAAGATTTTGACATTTTCACCTAAAGTGCACAATCAGGCTGAAAACGCATTTAAAGCAATAAAAAGTTCATTTTGGCTCACACACCTAAAATAAACGTTGTAGACTCAAAATTTTTGCTGTATTTAGTGTATTCTAGCATCCTGAAGATGATTCCAGCATTAATTTCATTGTGCTTATGCTCATTTTGAAGATTTTGACATTTTCACCTAAAGTGCACAATCAGGCTGAAAACGCATTTAAAGCAATAAAAAGTTCATTTTGGCTCTCACACCTAAACTAAACGTTGTAGACTCAAAATTTTTGCTGTATTTAGTGTATTCTAGCATCCTGAAGATGATTCCAGCATTAATTTCATTGTGCTTATGCTCATTTTGAAGATTTTGACATTTTCACCTTAAGTGTACAATCAGGGGCTGAAAACGCGTTTAAAGCAATAAAAAGTTCATTTTGGCTCTCACACCTAAACTAAACGTTGTAGACTCAAAATTTTTGCTGTATTCAGTGTATTCTAGCATCCTGAAGATGATTCCAGCATTAATTTCATCGTGCTTATGCTCATTTTGAAGATTTTGACATTTTCACCTAAAGTGCACAATCAGGCTGAAAACGCGTTTAAAGCAATAAAAAGTTCATTTTGGCTCTCACACCTAAACTAAACGTTGTAGACTCAAAATTTTTGCTGTATTTAGTGTATTTTAGCATCCTGAAGATGATTCCAGCATTAATTTCATTGTGCTTATGCTCATTTTTAAGATTTTGACATTTTCACCTTAAGTGTACAATCAGGGGCTGAAACCGCGTTTAAAGCAATAAAAAGTTCATTTTGGCTCTCACACCTAAACTAAACGTTGTAGACTCAAAATTTTTGCTGTATTCAGTGTATTCTAGCATCCTGAAGATGATTCTAGCATTAATTTCATCGTGCTTATGCTCATTTTGAAGATTTTGACATTTTCACCTAAAGTGCACAATCAGGCTTAAAACGCATTTAAAGCAATAAAAAGTTCATTTTGGCTCACACACCTAAAATAAACGTTGTAGACTCAAAATTTTTGCTGTATTTAGTGTATTCTAGCATCCTGAAGATGATTCCAGCATTAATTTCATTGTGCTTATGCTCATTTTGAAGATTTTGACATTTTCACCTTAAGTGTACAATCAGGGGCTGAAAACGCGTTTAAAGCAATAAAAAGTTCATTTTGGCTCTCACACCTAAACTAAACGTTGTAGACTCAAAATTTTTGCTGTATTCAGTGTATTCTAGCATCCTGAAGATGATTCCAGCATTAATTTCATCGTGCTTATGCTCATTTTGAAGATTTTGACATTTTCACCTAAAGTGCACAATCAGGCTGAAAACGTATTTAAAGCAATAAAAAGTTCATTTTGGCTCACACACCTAAAATAAACGTTGTAGACTTAAAATTTTTGCTGTATTTAGTGTATTCTAGCATCCTGAAGATGATTCCAGCATTAATTTCATTGTGCTTATGCTCATTTTGAAGATTTTGACATTTTCACCTTAAGTGTACAATCAGGGGCTGAAAACGCGTTTAAAGCAATAAAAAGTTCATTTTGGCTCTCACACCTAAACTAAACGTTGTAGACTCAAAATTTTTGCTGTATTCAGTGTATTCTAGCATCCTGAAGATGATTCCAGCATTAATTTCATCGTGCTTATGCTCATTTTGAAGATTTTGACATTTTCACCTAAAGTGCACAATCAGGCTTAAAACGCATTTAAAGCAATAAAAAGTTCATTTTGGCTCACACACCTAAAATAAACGTTGTAGACTCAAAATTTTTGCTGTATTTAGTGTATTCTAGCATCCTGAAGATGATTCCAGCATTAATTTCATTGTGCTTATGCTCATTTTGAGAATTTTGACATTTTCACCTTAAGTGTACAATCAGGGGCTGAAAACGCGTTTAAAGCAATAAAAAGTTCATTTTGGCTCTCACACCTAAACTAAACGTTGTAGACTCAAAATTTTTTCTGTATTCAGTGTATTCTAGCATCCTGAAGATGATTCCAGCATTAATTTCATCGTGCTTATGCTCATTTTGAAGATTTTGACATTTTCACCTAAAGTGCACAATCAGGCTGAAAACGTATTTAAAGCAATAAAAAGTTCATTTTGGCTCACACACCTAAAATAAACGTTGTAGACTTAAAATTTTTGCTGTATTTAGTGTATTCTAGCATCCTGAAGATGATTCCAGCATTAATTTCATTGTGCTTATGCTCATTTTGAAGATTTTGACATTTTCACCTTAAGTGTACAATCAGGGGCTGAAAACGCGTTTAAAGCAATAAAAAGTTCATTTTGGCTCTCACACCTAAACTAAACGTTGTAGACTCAAAATTTTTGCTGTATTCAGTGTATTCTAGCATCCTGAAGATGATTCCAGCATTAATTTCATCGTGCTTATGCTCATTTTGAAGATTTTGACATTTTCACCTAAAGTGCACAATCAGGCTGAAAACGCGTTTAAAGCGATAAAAAGTTCATTTTGGTTCTCACAACTAAACTAAACGTTGTAGACTCAAAATATTTGCTGTATTTAGTGTATTTTAGCATCCTGAAGATGATTCCAGCATTAATTTCATTGTGCTTATGCTCATTTTTAAGATTTTGACATTTTCACCTTAAGTGTACAATCAGGGGCTGAAAACGCGTTTAAAGCAATAAAAAGTTCATTTTGGCTCTCACACCTAAACTAAACGTTGTACACTCAAATTTTTTGCTGTATTCAGTGTATTCTAGCATCCTGAAGATGATTCTAGCATTAATTTCATCGTGCTTATGCTCATTTTGAAGATTTTGACATTTTCACCTAAAGTGCACAATCAGGCTGAAAACGCATTTAAAGCAATAAAAAGTTCATTTTGGCTCACACACCTAAAATAAACGTTGTAGACTTAAAATTTTTGCTGTATTTAGTGTATTCTAGCATCCTGAAGATGATTCCAGCATTAATTTCATTGTGCTTATGCTCATTTTGAAGATTTTGACATTTTCACCTAAAGTGCACAATCAGGCTGAAAACGCATTTAAAGCAATAAAAAGTTCATTTTGGCTCACACACCTAAAATAAACTTTGTAGACTCAAAATTTTTGCTGTATTTAGTGTATTCTAGCATCCTGAAGATGATTCCAGCATTAATTTCATTGTGCTTATGCTCATTTTGAAGATTTTGACATTTTCACCTAAAGTGCACAATCAGGCTGAAAACGCATTTAAAGCAATAAAAAGTTCATTTTGGCTCACACACCTAAAATAAACGTTGTAGACTCAAAATTTTTGCTGTATTTAGTGTATTCTAGCATCCTGAAGATGATTCCAGCATTAATTTCATTGTGCTTATGCTCATTTTGAAGATTTTGACATTTTCACCTTAAGTGTACAATCAGGGGCTGAAAACGCGTTTAAAGCAATAAAAAGTTCATTTTGGCTCTCACACCTAAACTAAACGTTGTAGACTCAAAATTTTTGCTGTATTCAGTGTATTCTAGCATCCTGAAGATGATTCCAGCATTAATTTCATCGTGCTTATGCTCATTTTGAAGATTTTGACATTTTCACCTAAAGTGCACAATCAGGCTGAAAACGCGTTTAAAGCAATAAAAAGTTCATTTTGGCTCTCACACCTAAACTAAACGTTGTAGACTCAAAATTTTTGCTGTATTTAGTGTATTTTAGCATCCTGAAGATGATTCCAGCATTAATTTCATTGTACTTATGCTCATTTTTAAGATTTTGACATTTTCACCTTAAGTGTACAATCAGGGGCTGAAAACGCGTTTAAAGCAATAAAAAGTTCATTTTGGCTCTCACACCTAAACTAAACGTTGTAGACTCAAAATTTTTGCTGTATTCAGTGTATTCTAGCATCCTGAAGATGATTCCAGCATTAATTTCATCGTGCTTATGCTCATTTTGAAGATTTTGACATTTTCACCTAAAGTGCACAATAAGGCTGAAAACGCATTTAAAGCAATAAAAAGTTCATTTTGGCTCACACACCTAAAATAAACGTTGTAGACTCAAAATTTTTGCTGTATTTAGTGTATTCTAGCATCCTGAAGATGATTCCAGCATTAATTTCATTGTGCTTATGCTCATTTTGAAGATTTTGACATTTTCACCTTAAGTGTACAATCAGGGGCTGAAAACGCGTTTAAAGCAATAAAAAGTTCATTTTGGCTCTCACACCTAAACTAAACGTTGTAGAATCAAAATTTTTGCTGTATTTAGTGTATTCTAGCATCCTGAAGATGATTCCAGCATTAATTTCATTGTGCTTATGCTCATTTTTAAGATTTTGACATTTTCACCTAAAGTGCACAATCAGGCTGAAAACGCATTTAAAGCAATAAAAAGTTCATTTTTGGCTCTCACACCTAAACTAAACGTTGTAGACTCAAAATTTTTGCTGTATTTAGTGTATTCTAGCATCCTGAAGATGATTCCAGCATTAATTTCATTGTGCTTATGCTCATTTTGAAGATTTTGACATTTTCACCTTAAGTGTACAATCAGGGGCTGAAAACGCGTTTAAAGCAATAAAAAGTTCATTTTGGCTCTCACACCTAAACTAAACGTTGTAGACTCAAAATTTTTGCTGTATTTAGTGTATTCTAGCATCCTGAAGATGATTCCAGCATTAATTTCATCGTGCTTATGCTCATTTTGAAGATTTTGACATTTTCACCTAAAGTGCACAATCAGGCTGAAAACGCATTTAAAGCAATAAAAAGTTCATTTTGGCTCACACACCTAAAATAAACGTTGTAAGACTCAAATTTTTTGCTGTATTTAGTGTATTTTAGCATCCCGAAGATGATTCCAGCATTAATTTCATTGTGCTTATGCTCATTTTTAAGATTTTGACATTTTCATCTTAAGTGTACAATCAGGGGCTGAAAACGCGTTTAAAGCAATAAAAAGTTCATTTTGGCTCTCACACCTAAACTAAACGTTGTAGACTCAAAATTTTTGCTGTATTTAGTGTATTCTAGCATCCTGAAGATGATTCCAGCATTAATTTCATCGTGCTTATGCTCATTTTGAAGATTTTGACATTTTCACCTAAAGTGCACAATCAGGCTGAAAACGCGTTTAAAGCAATAAAAAGTTCATTTTGGCTCTCACACCTAAACTAAACGTTGTAGACTCAAAATTTTTGCTGTATTTAGTGTATTTTAGCATCCTGAAGATGATTCCAGCATTAATTTCATCGTGCTTATGCTCATTTTGAAGATTTTGACATTTTCACCTAAAGTGCACAATCAGGCTGAAAACGCATTTAAAGCAATAAAAAGTTCATTTTGGCTCACACACCTAAAATAAACGTTGTAGACTTAAAATTTTTGCTGTATTTAGTGTATTCTAGCATCCTGAAGATGATTCCAGCATTAATTTCATTGTGCTTATGCTCATTTTGAAGATTTTGACATTTTCACCTAAAGTGCACAATCAGGCTGAAAACGCATTTAAAGCAATAAAAAGTTCATTTTGGCTCTCACACCTAAACTAAACGTTGTAGACTCAAAAATTTTGCTGTATTTAGTGTATTCTAGCATCCTGAAGATGATTCCAGCATTAATTTCATTGTGCTTATGCTCATTTTGAAGATTTTGACATTTTCACCTTAAGTGTACAATCAGGGGCTGAAAACGCGTTTAAAGCAATAAAAAGTTCATTTTGGCTCTCACACCTAAACTAAACGTTGTAGACTCAAAATTTTTGCTGTATTCAGTATATTCTAGCATCCTGAAGATGATTCCAGCATTAATTTCATCGTGCTTATGCTCATTTTGAAGATTTTGACATTTTCACCTAAAGTGCACAATCAGGCTGAAAACGCGTTTAAAGCAATAAAAAGTTCATTTTGGCTCTCACACCTAAACTAAACGTTGTAGACTCAAAATTTTTGCTGTATTTAGTGTATTTTAGCATCCTGAAGATGATTCCAGCATTAATTTCATTGTGCTTATGCTCATTTTTAAGATTTTGACATTTTCACCTTAAGTGTACAATCAGGGGCTGAAAACGCGTTTAAAGCAATAAAAAGTTCATTTTGGCTCTCACACCTAAACTAAACGTTGTAGACTCAAAATTTTTGCTGTATTCAGTGTATTCTAGCATCCTGAAGATGATTCTAGCATTAATTTCATCGTGCTTATGCTCATTTTGAAGATTTTGACATTTTCACCTAAAGTGCACAATCAGGCTGAAAACGCATTTAAAGCAATAAAAAGTTCATTTTGGCTCACACACCTAAAATAAACGTTGTAGACTCAAAATTTTTGCTGTATTTAGTGTATTCTAGCATCCTGAAGATGATTCCAGCATTAATTTCATTGTGCTTATGCTCATTTTGAAGATTTTGACATTTTCACCTTAAGTGTACAATCAGGGGCTGAAAACGCGTTTAAAGCAATAAAAAGTTCATTTTGGCTCTCACACCTAAACTAAACGTTGTAGACTCAAAATTTTTGCTGTATTCAGTGTATTCTAGCATCCTGAAGATGATTCCAGCATTAATTTCATCGTGCTTATGCTCATTTTGAAGATTTTGACATTTTCACCTAAAGTGCACAATCAGGCTGAAAACGCATTTAAAGCAATAAAAAGTTCATTTTGGCTCACACACCTAAAATAAACGTTGTAGACTCAAATTTTTTGCTGTATTTAGTGTATTCTAGCATCCTGAAGATGATTCCAGCATTAATTTCATCGTGCTTATGCTCATTGTGAAGATTTTGACATTTTCACCTAAAGTGCACAATCAGGCTGAAAACGCATTTAAAGCAATAAAAAGTTCATTTTGGCTCTCACACCTAAACTAAACGTTGTAGACTCAAAATTTTTGCTGTATTCAGTGTATTCTAGCATCCTGAAGATGATTCCAGCATTAATTTCATCGTGCTTATGCTCATTTTTAAGATTTTTACATTTTCACCTAAAGTGCACAATCAGGCTGAAAACGCATTTAAAGCAATAAAAAGTTCATTTTGGCTCTCACACCTAAACTAAACGTTGTAGACTCAAAATTTTTGCTGTATTTAGTGTATTCTAGCATCCTGAAGATGATTCCAGCATTAATTTCATTGTGCTTATGCTCATTTTGAAGATTTTGACATTTTCACCTTAAGTGTACAATCAGGGGCTGAAAACGCGTTTAAAGCAATAAAAAGTTCATTTTGGCTCTCACACCTAAACTAAACGTTGTAGACTCAAAATTTTTGCTGTATTTAGTGTATTCTAGCATCCTGAAGATGATTCCAGCATTAATTTCATTGTGCTTATGCTGATTTTTAAGATTTTGACATTTTCACCTAAAGTGCACAATCAGGCTGAAAACGCATTTAAAGCAATAAAAAGTTCATTTTGGCTCTCACACCTATACTAAACGTTGTAGACTCAAAATTTTTGCTGTATTTAGTGTATTTTAGCATCCCGAAGATGATTCCAGCATTAATTTTATTGTGCTTATGCTCATTTTTAAGATTTTGACATTTTCATCTTAAGTGTACAATCAGGGGCTGAAAACGCGTTTAAAGCAATAAAAAGTTCATTTTGGCTCTCACACCTAAACTAAACGTTGTAGACTCAAAATTTTTGCTGTATTTATCGTATTCTAGCATCCTGAAGATGATTCCAGCATTAATTTCATCGTGCTTATGCTCATTTTGAAGATTTTGACATTTTCACCTAAAGTGCACAATCAGGCTGAAAACGCATTTAAAGCAATAAAAAGTTCATTTTGGCTCACACACCTAAAATAAACGTTGTAGACTTAAAATTTTTGCTATATTTAGTGTATTCTAGCATCCTGAAGATGATTCCAGCATTAATTTCATTGTGCTTATGCTCATTTTGAAGATTTTGACATTTTCACCTAAAGTGCACAATCAGGCTGAAAACGCATTTAAAGCAATAAAAAGTTCATTTTGGCTCTCAGACCTAAACTAAACGTTGTAGACTCAAAATTTTTGCTGTATTTAGTGTATTCTAGCATCCTGAAGATAATTCCAGCATTAATTTCATTGTGCTTATGCTCATTTTGAAGATTTTGACATTTTCACCTTAAGTGTACAATCAGAGGCTGAAAACGCGTTTAAAGCAATAAAAAGTTCATTTTGGCTCTCACACCTAAACTAAACGTTGTAGACTCAAAATTTTTGCTGTATTCAGTGTATTCTAGCATCCTGAAGATGATTCCAGCATTAATTTCATCGTGCTTATGCTCATTTTGAAGATTTTGACATTTTCACCTAAAGTGCACAATCAGGCTGAAAACGTGTTTAAAGCAATAAAAAGTTCATTTTGGCTCTCACACCTAAACTAGACGTTGTAGACTCAAAATTTTTGCTGTATTTAGTGTATTTTAGCATCCTGAAGATGATTCCAGCATTAATTTCATCGTGCTTATGCTCATTTTGAAGATTTTGACATTTTCACCTAAAGTGCACAATCAGGCTGAAAACGCATTTAAAGCAATAAAAAGTTCATTTTGGCTCACACACCTAAAATAAACGTTGTAGACTTAAAATTTTTGCTGTATTTAGTGTATTCTAGCATCCTGAAGATGATTCCAGCATTAATTTCATTGTGCTTATGCTCATTTTGAAGATTTTGACATTTTCACCTAAAGTGCACAATCAGGCTGAAAACGCATTTAAAGCAATAAAAAGTTCATTTTGGCTCTCACACCTAAACTAAACGTTGTAGACTCAAAAATTTTGCTGTATTTAGTGTATTCTAGCATCCTGAAGATGATTCCAGCATTAATTTCATTGTGCTTATGCTCATTTTGAAGATTTTGACATTTTCACCTTAAGTGTACAATCAGGGGCTGAAAACGCGTTTAAAGCAATAAAAAGTTCATTTTGGCTCTCACACCTAAACTAAACGTTGTAGACTCAAAATTTTTGCTGTATTCAGTATATTCTAGCATCCTGAAGATGATTCCAGCATTAATTTCATCGTGCTTATGCTCATTTTGAAGATTTTGACATTTTCACCTAAAGTGCACAATCAGGCTGAAAACGCGTTTAAAGCAATAAAAAGTTCATTTTGGCTCTCACACCTAAACTAAACGTTGTAGACTCAAAATTTTTGCTGTATTTAGTGTATTTTAGCATCCTGAAGATGATTCCAGCATTAATTTCATTGTGCTTATGCTCATTTTTAAGATTTTGACATTTTCACCTTAAGTGTACAATCAGGGGCTGAAAACGCGTTTAAAGCAATAAAAAGTTCATTTTGGCTCTCACACCTAAACTAAACGTTGTAGACTCAAAATTTTTGCTGTATTCAGTGTATTCTAGCATCCTGAAGATGATTCTAGCATTAATTTCATCGTGCTTATGCTCATTTTGAAGATTTTGACATTTTCACCTAAAGTGCACAATCAGGCTGAAAACGCATTTAAAGCAATAAAAAGTTCATTTTGGCTCACACACCTAAAATAAACGTTGTAGACTCAAAATTTTTGCTGTATTTAGTGTATTCTAGCATCCTGAAGATGATTCCAGCATTAATTTCATTGTGCTTATGCTCATTTTGAAGATTTTGACATTTTCACCTTAAGTGTACAATCAGGGGCTGAAAACGCGTTTAAAGCAATAAAAAGTTCATTTTGGCTCTCACACCTAAACTAAACGTTGTAGACTCAAAATTTTTGCTGTATTCAGTGTATTCTAGCATCCTGAAGATGATTCCAGCATTAATTTCATCGTGCTTATGCTCATTTTGAAGATTTTGACATTTTCACCTAAAGTGCACAATCAGGCTGAAAACGCATTTAAAGCAATAAAAAGTTCATTTTGGCTCACACACCTAAAATAAACGTTGTAGACTCAAATTTTTTGCTGTATTTAGTGTATTCTAGCATCCTGAAGATGATTCCAGCATTAATTTCATTGTGCTTATGCTCATTGTGAAGATTTTGACATTTTCACCTTAAGTGTACAATCAGGGGCTGAAAACGCGTTTAAAGCAATAAAAAGTTCATTTTGGCTCTCACACCTAAACTAAACGTTGTAGACTCAAAATTTTTGCTGTATTCAGTGTATTCTAGCATCCTGAAGATGATTCCAGCATTAATTTCATCGTGCTTATGCTCATTTTGAAGATTTTGACATTTTCACCTAAAGTGCACAATCAGGCTGAAAACGCGTTTAAAGCAATAAAAAGTTCATTTTGGTTCTCACAACTAAACTAAACGTTGTAGACTCAAAATATTTGCTGTATTTAGTGTATTTTAGCATCCTGAAGATGATTCCAGCATTAATTTCATTGTGCTTATGCTCATTTTTAAGATTTTGACATTTTCACCTTAAGTGTACAATCAGGGGCTGAAAACGCGTTTAAAGCAATAAAAAGTTCATTTTAGCTCTCACACCTAAACTAAACGTTGTACACTCAAATTTTTTGCTGTATTCAGTGTATTCTAGCATCCTGAAGATGATTCTAGCATTAATTTCATCGTGCTTATGCTCATTTTGAAGATTTTGACATTTTCACCTAAAGTGCACAATCAGGCTGAAAACGCATTTAAAGCAATAAAAAGTTCATTTTGGCTCACACACCTAAAATAAACGTTGTAGACTCAAAATTTTTGCTGTATTTAGTGTATTCTAGCATCCTGAAGATGATTCCAGCATTAATTTCATTGTGCTTATGCTCATTTTGAAGATTTTGACATTTTCACCTAAAGTGCACAATCAGGCTGAAAACGCATTTAAAGCAATAAAAAGTTCATTTTGGCTCTCACACCTAAACTAAACGTTGTAGACTCAAAATTTTTGCTGTATTTAGTGTATTCTAGCATCCTGAAGATGATTCCAGCATTAATTTCATTGTGCTTATGCTCATTTTGAAGATTTTGACATTTTCACCTTAAGTGTACAATCAGGGGCTGAAAACGCGTTTAAAGCAATAAAAAGTTCATTTTGGCTCTCACACCTAAACTAAACGTTGTAGACTCAAAATTTTTGCTGTATTCAGTGTATTCTAGCATCCTGAAGATGATTCCAGCATTAATTTCATCGTGCTTATGCTCATTTTGAAGATTTTGACATTTTCACCTAAAGTGCACAATCAGGCTGAAAACGCGTTTAAAGCAATAAAAAGTTCATTTTGGCTCTCACACCTAAACTAAACGTTGTAGACTCAAAATTTTTGCTGTATTTAGTGTATTTTAGCATCCTGAAGATGATTCCAGCATTAATTTCATTGTGCTTATGCTCATTTTTAAGATTTTGACATTTTCACCTTAAGTGTACAATCAGGGGCTGAAACCGCGTTTAAAGCAATAAAAAGTTCATTTTGGCTCTCACACCTAAACTAAACGTTGTAGACTCAAAATTTTTGCTGTATTCAGTGTATTCTAGCATCCTGAAGATGATTCTAGCATTAATTTCATCGTGCTTATGCTCATTTTGAAGATTTTGACATTTTCACCTAAAGTGCACAATCAGGCTGAAAACGCATTTAAAGCAATAAAAAGTTCATTTTGGCTCACACACCTAAAATAAACGTTGTAGACTCAAAATTTTTGCTGTATTTAGTGTATTCTAGCATCCTGAAGATGATTCCAGCATTAATTTCATTGTGCTTATGCTCATTTTGAAGATTTTGACATTTTCACCTTAAGTGTACAATCAGGGGCTGAAAACGCGTTTAAAGCAATAAAAAGTTCATTTTGGCTCTCACACCTAAACTAAACGTTGTAGACTCAAAATTTTTGCTGTATTCAGTGTATTCTAGCATCCTGAAGATGATTCCAGCATTAATTTCATCGTGCTTATGCTCATTTTGAAGATTTTGACATTTTCACCTAAAGTGCACAATCAGGCTGAAAACGTATTTAAAGCAATAAAAAGTTCATTTTGGCTCACACACCTAAAATAAACGTTGTAGACTCAAAATTTTTGCTGTATTTAGTGTATTCTAGCATCCTGAAGATGATTCCAGCATTAATTTCATTGTGCTTATGCTCATTTTTAAGATTTTGACATTTTCACCTAAAGTGCACAATCAGGCTGAAAACGCATTTAAAGCAATAAAAAGTTCATTTTGGCTCTCACACCTAAACTAAACGTTGTAGACTCAAAATTTTTGCTGTATTTAGTGTATTCTAGCATCCTGAAGATGATTCTAGCATTAATTTAATTGTGCTTATGCTCATTTTTAAGATTTTGACATTTTCACCTTAAGTGTACAATCAGGGGCTGAAAACGCGTTTAAAGCAATAAAAAGTTCATTTTGGCTCTCACACCTAAACTAAACGTTGTAGACTCAAAATTTTTGCTGTATTCAGTGTATTCTAGAATCCTGAAGATGATTCCAGCATTAATTTCATCGTGCTTATGCTCATTTTGAAGATTTTGACATTTTCACCTAAAGTGCACAATCAGGCTGAAAACGCATTTAAAGCAATAAAAAGTTCATTTTGGCTCACACACCTAAAATAAACGTTGTAGACTCAAAATTTTTGCTGTATTTAGTGTATTCTAGCATCCTGAAGATGATTCCAGCATTAATTTCATTGTGCTTATGCTCATTTTGAAGATTTTGACATTTTCACCTTAAGTGTACAATCAGGGGCTGAAAACGCGTTTAAAGCAATAAAAAGTTCATTTTGGCTCTCACACCTAAACTAAACATTGTAGAATCAAAATTTTTGCTGTATTTAGTGTATTCTAGCATCCTGAAGATGATTCCAGCATTAATTTCATTGTGCTTATGCTCATTTTTAAGATTTTGACATTTTCATTTAAAGTGCACAATCAGGCTGAAAACGCATTTAAAGCAATAAAAAGTTCATTTTTGGCTCTCACACCTAAACTAAACGTTGTAGACTCAAAATTTTTGCTGTATTTAGTGTATTCTAGCATCCTGAAGATGATTCCAGCATTAATTTCATTGTGCTTATGCTCATTTTGAAGATTTTGACATTTTCACCTTAAGTGTACAATCAGGGGCTGAAAACGCGTTTAAAGCAATAAAAAGTTCATTTTGGCTCTCACACCTATAAACGTTGTAGACTCAAAATTTTTGCTGTATTTAGTGTATTCTAGCATCCTGAAGATGATTCCAGCATTAATTTCATTGTGCTTATGCTCATTTTGAAGATTTTGACATTTTCACCTTAAGTGTACAATCAGGGGCTGAAAACGCGTTTAAAGCAATAAAAAGTTCATTTTGGCTCTCACACCTAAACTAAACGTTGTAGACTCAAAATTTTTGCTGTATTCAGTGTATTCTAGCATCCTGAAGATGATTCCAGCATTAATTTCATCGTGCTTATGCTCATTTTGAAGATTTTGACATTTTCACCTAAAGTGCACAATCAGGCTGAAAACGTATTTAAAGCAATAAAAAGTTCATTTTGGCTCACACACCTAAAATAAACGTTGTAGACTCAAAATTTTTGCTGTATTTAGTGTATTCTAGCATCCTGAAGATGATTCCAGCATTAATTTCATTGTGCTTATGCTCATTTTTAAGATTTTGACATTTTCACCTAAAGTGCACAATCAGGCTGAAAACGCATTTAAAGCAATAAAAAGTTCATTTTGGCTCACACACCTAAAATAAACGTTGTAGACTCAAAATTTTTGCTGTATTTAGTGTATTCTAGCATCCTGAAGATGATTCCAGCATTAATTTCATTGTGCTTATGCTCATTTTGAAGATTTTGACATTTTCACCTTAAGTGTACAATCAGGGGCTGAAAACGCGTTTAAAGCAATAAAAAGTTCATTTTGGCTCTCACACCTAAACTAAACATTGTAGAATCAAAATTTTTGCTGTATTTAGTGTATTCTAGCATCCTGAAGATGATTCCAGCATTAATTTCATTGTGCTTATGCTCATTTTTAAGATTTTGACATTTTCATTTAAAGTGCACAATCAGGCTGAAAACGCATTTAAAGCAATAAAAAGTTCATTTTTGGCTCTCACACCTAAACTAAACGTTGTAGACTCAAAATTTTTGCTGTATTTAGTGTATTCTAGCATCCTGAAGATGATTCCAGCATTAATTTCATTGTGCTTATGCTCATTTTGAAGATTTTGACATTTTCACCTTAAGTGTACAATCAGGGGCTGAAAACGCGTTTAAAGCAATAAAAAGTTCATTTTGGCTCTCACACCTATAAACGTTGTAGACTCAAAATTTTTGCTGTATTTAGTGTATTCTAGCATCCTGAAGATGATTCCAGCATTAATTTCATTGTGCTTATGCTCATTTTGAAGATTTTGACATTTTCACCTAAAGTGCACAATCAGGCTGAAAACGCATTTAAAGCCATAAAAAGTTCATTTTGGCTCACACACCTAAACTAAACGATGTAGACTCAAAATTTTTGATGTATTTAGTGTATTCTAGCATCCTGAAGATGATTCCAGCATTCATTTCATTGTGCTTATGCTCATTTTGAAGATTTTGACATTTTCACCTAAAGTGCACAATCAGGCTGAAAACGCATTTAAAGCAATAAAAAGTTCATTTTGGCTCACACACCTAAAATAAACGTTGTAAGACTCAAAATTTTTGCTGTATTTAGTGTATTCTAGCATCCTGAAGATGATTCCAGCATTAATTTAATAGTGCTTATGCTCATTTTTAAGATTTTGACATTTTCACCTAAAGTGCACAATCAGGCTGAAAACGCATTTAAAGCAATAAAAAGTTCATTTTGGCTCTCACACCTAAACTAAACGTTGTAGACTCAAAATTTTTGCTGTATTTAGTGTATTCTAGCATCCTGAAGATGATTCCAGCATTAATTTCATTGTGCTTATGCTCATTTTGAAGATTTTGACATTTTCACCTTAAGTGTACAATCAGGGGCTGAAAACGCGTTTAAAGCAATAAAAAGTTCATTTTGGCTCTCACACCTAAACTAAACGTTGTAGACTCAAAATTTTTGCTGTATTTAGTGTA
Organism: Vanacampus margaritifer; assembly: GCF_051991255.1. Taxonomy (NCBI): domain Eukaryota; kingdom Metazoa; phylum Chordata; class Actinopteri; order Syngnathiformes; family Syngnathidae; genus Vanacampus; species Vanacampus margaritifer. Next base: position 22,435,212 of record NC_135445.1, on the reverse strand, counting down.
TTCTAGCATCCTGAAGATGATTCCAGCATTAATTTCATTGTGCTTATGCTCATTTTGAAGATTTTGACATTTTCACCTTAAGTGTACAATCAGGGGCTGAAAACGCGTTTAAAGCAATAAAAAGTTCATTTTGGCTCTCACACCTAAACTAAACGTTGTAGAATCAAAATTTTTGCTGTATTTAGTGTATTCTAGCATCCTGAAGATGATTCCAGCATTAATTTCATTGTGCTTATGCTCATTTTTAAGATTTTGACATTTTCACCTAAAGTGCACAATCAGGCTGAAAACGCATTTAAAGCAATAAAAAGTTCATTTTGGCTCACACACCTAAAATAAACGTTGTAGACTCAAATTTTTTGCTGTATTTAGTGTATTTTAGCATCCTGAAGATGATTCCAGCATTAATTTCATTGTGCTTATGCTCATTTTTAAGATTTTGACATTTTCACCTTAAGTGTACAATCAGGGGCTGAAAACGCGTTTAAAGCAATAAAAAGTTCATTTTGGCTCTCACACCTAAACTAAACGTTGTAGACTCAAAATTTTTGCTGTATTCAGTGTATTCTAGCATCCTGAAGATGATTCCAGCATTAATTTCATCGTGCTTATGCTCATTTTGAAGATTTTGACATTTTCACCTAAAGTGCACAATCAGGCTGAAAACGCATTTAAAGCAATAAAAAGTTCATTTTGGCTCACACACCTAAAATAAACGTTGTAGACTCAAAATTTTTGCTGTATTTAGTGTATTCTAGCATCCTGAAGATGATTCCAGCATTAATTTCATTGTGCTTATGCTCATTTTGAAGATTTTGACATTTTCACCTTAAGTGTACAATCAGGGGCTGAAAACGCGTTTAAAGCAATAAAAAGTTCATTTTGGCTCTCACACCTAAACTAAACGTTGTAGAATCAAAATTTTTGCTGTATTTAGTGTATTCTAGCATCCTGAAGATGATTCCAGCATTAATTTCATTGTGCTTATGCTCATTTTTAAGATTTTGACATTTTCACCTAAAGAGCACAATCAGGCAGAAAACGCATTTAAAGCAATAAAAAGTTCATTTTTGGCTCTCACACCTAAACTAAACGTTGTAGACTCAAAATTTTTGCTGTATTTAGTGTATTCTAGCATCCTGAAGATGATTCCAGCATTAATTTCATTGTGCTTATGCTCATTTTGAAGATTTTGACATTTTCACCTTAAGTGTACAATCAGGGGCTGAAAACGCGTTTAAAGCAATAAAAAGTTCATTTTGGCTCTCACACCTAAACTAAACGTTGTAGACTCAAAATTTTTGCTGTATTTAGTGTATTCTAGCATCCTGAAGATGATTCTAGCATTAATTTCATTGTGCTTATGCTCATTTTTAAGATTTTGACATTTTCACCTTAAGTGTACAATCAGGGGCTGAAAACGCGTTTAAAGCAATAAAAAGTTCATTTTGGCTCTCACACCTAAACTAAACGTTGTAGACTCAAAATTTTTGCTGTATTTAGTGTATTCTAGCATCCTGAAGATGATTCTAGCATTAATTTAATTGTGCTTATGCTCATTTTTAAGATTTTGACATTTTCACCTTAAGTGTACAATCAGGGGCTGAAAACGCGTTTAAAGCAATAAAAAGTTCATTTTGGCTCTCACACCTAAACTAAACGTTGTAGACTCAAAATTTTTGCTGTATTCAGTGTATTCTAGAATCCTGAAGATGATTCCAGCATTAATTTCATCGTGCTTATGCTCATTTTGAAGATTTTGACATTTTCACCTAAAGTGCACAATCAGGCTGAAAACGCATTTAAAGCAATAAAAAGTTCATTTTGGCTCACACACCTAAAATAAACGTTGTAGACTCAAAATTTTTGCTGTATTTAGTGTATTCTAGCATCCTGAAGATGATTCCAGCATTAATTTCATTGTGCTTATGCTCATTTTGAAGATTTTGACATTTTCACCTTAAGTGTACAATCAGGGGCTGAAAACGCGTTTAAAGCAATAAAAAGTTCATTTTGGCTCTCACACCTAAACTAAACATTGTAGAATCAAAATTTTTGCTGTATTTAGTGTATTCTAGCATCCTGAAGATGATTCCAGCATTAATTTCATTGTGCTTATGCTCATTTTTAAGATTTTGACATTTTCATTTAAAGTGCACAATCAGGCTGAAAATGCATTTAAAGCAATAAAAAGTTCATTTTTGGCTCTCACACCTAAACTAAACGTTGTAGACTCAAAATTTTTGCTGTATTTAGTGTATTCTAGCATCCTGAAGATGATTCCAGCATTAATTTCATTGTGCTTATGCTCATTTTGAAGATTTTGACATTTTCACCTTAAGTGTACAATCAGGGGCTGAAAACGCGTTTAAAGCAATAAAAAGTTCATTTTGGCTCTCACACCTAAACTAAACGTTGTAGACTCAAAATTTTTGCTGTATTCAGTGTATTCTAGCATCCTGAAGATGATTCCAGCATTAATTTCATCGTGCTTATGCTCATTTTGAAGATTTTGACATTTTCACCTAAAGTGCACAATCAGGCTGAAAACGCATTTAAAGCAATAAAAAGTTCATTTTGGCTCACACACCTAAAATAAACGTTGTAAGACTCAAAATTTTTGCTGTATTTAGTGTATTCTAGCATCCTGAAGATGATTCCAGCATTAATTTCATTGTGCTTATGCTCATTTTGAAGATTTTGACATTTTCACCTTAAGTGTACAATCAGGGGCTGAAAACGCGTTTAAAACAATAAAAAGTTCATTTTGGCTCTCACACCTAAACTAAACGTTGTAGACTCAAAATTTTTGCTGTATTTAGTGTATTCTAGCATCCTGAAGATGATTCCAGCATTAATTTAATAGTGCTTATGCTCATTTTTAAGATTTTGACATTTTCACCTAAAGTGCACAATCAGGCTGAAAACGCATTTAAAGCAATAAAAAGTTCATTTTGGCTCTCACACCTAAACTAAACGTTGTAGACTCAAAATTTTTGCTGTATTTAGTGTATTCTAGCATCCTGAAGATGATTCCAGCATTAATTTCATTGTGCTTATGCTCATTTTGAAGATTTTGACATTTTCACCTTAAGTGTACAATCAGGGGCTGAAAACGCGTTTAAAGCAATAAAAAGTTCATTTTGGCTCTCACACCTAAACTAAACGTTGTAGACTCAAAATTTTTGCTGTATTTAGTGTATTCTAGCATCCTGAAGATGATTCCAGCATTAATTTCATTGTGCTTATGCTCATTTTGAAGATTTTGACATTTTCACCTTAAGTGTACAATCAGGGGCTGAAAACGCGTTTAAAGCAATAAAAAGTTCATTTTGGCTCTCACACCTAAACTAAACGTTGTAGAATCAAAATTTTTGCTGTATTTAGTGTATTCTAGCATCCTGAAGATGAGTCCAGCATTAATTTCATTGTGCTTATGCTCATTTTTAAGATTTTGACATTTTCACCTAAAGTGCACAATCAGGCTGAAAACGCATTTAAAGCAATAAAAAGTTCATTTTGGCTCACACACCTAAAATAAACGTTGTAGACTCAAATTTTTTGCTGTATTTAGTGTATTTTAGCATCCTGAAGATGATTCCAGCATTAATTTCATTGTGCTTATGCTCATTTTTAAGATTTTGACATTTTCACCTTAAGTGTACAATCAGGGGCTGAAAACGCGTTTAAAGCAATAAAAAGTTCATTTTGGCTCTCACACCTAAACTAAACGTTGTAGACTCAAAATTTTTGCTGTATTCAGTGTATTCTAGCATCCTGAAGATGATTCCAGCATTAATTTCATCGTGCTTATGCTCATTTTGAAGATTTTGACATTTTCACCTAAAGTGCACAATGAGGCTGAAAATGCATTTAAAGCAATAAAAAGTTCATTTTGGCTCACACACCTAAAATAAACGTTGTAGACTCAAAATTTTTGCTGTATTTAGTGTATTCTAGCATCCTGAAGATGATTCCAGCATTAATTTCATTGTGCTTATGCTCATTTTGAAGATTTTGACATTTTCACCTTAAGTGTACAATCAGGGGCTGAAAACGCGTTTAAAGCAATAAAAAGTTCATTTTGGCTCTCACACCTAAACTAAACGTTGTAGAATCAAAATTTTTGCTGTATTTAGTGTATTCTAGCATCCTGAAGATGATTCCAGCATTAATTTCATTGTGCTTATGCTCATTTTTAAGATTTTGACATTTTCACCTAAAGAGCACAATCAGGCTGAAAACGCATTTAAAGCAATAAAAAGTTCATTTTTGGCTCTCACACCTAAACTAAACGTTGTAGACTCAAAATTTTTGCTGTATTTAGTGTATTCTAGCATCCTGAAGATGATTCCAGCATTAATTTCATTGTGCTTATGCTCATTTTGAAGATTTTGACATTTTCACCTTAAGTGTACAATCAGGGGCTGAAAACGCGTTTAAAGCAATAAAAAGTTCATTTTGGCTCTCACACCTAAACTAAACGTTGTAGACTCAAAATTTTTGCTGTATTCAGTGTATTCTAGCATCCTGAAGATGATTCCAGCATTAATTTCATCGTGCTTATGCTCATTTTGAAGATTTTGACATTTTCACCTAAAGTGCACAATCAGGCTGAAAACGCATTTAAAGCAATAAAAAGTTCATTTTGGCTCACACACCTAAAATAAACGTTGTAAGACTCAAAATTTTTGCTGTATTTAGTGTATTCTAGCATCCTGAAGATGATTCCAGCATTAATTTCATTGTGCTTATGCTCATTTTGAAGATTTTGACATTTTCACCTTAAGTGTACAATCAGGGGCTGAAAACGCGTTTAAAGCAATAAAAAGTTCATTTTGGCTCTCACACCTAAACTAAACGTTGTAGACTCAAAATTTTTGCTGTATTTAGTGTATTCTAGCATCCTGAAGATGATTCCAGCATTAATTTAATAGTGCTTATGCTCATTTTTAAGATTTTGACATTTTCACCTAAAGTGCACAATCAGGCTGAAAACGCATTTAAAGCAATAAAAAGTTCATTTTGGCTCTCACACCTAAACTAAACGTTGTAGACTCAAAATTATTGCTGTATTTAGTGTATTCTAGCATCCTGAAGATGATTCCAGCATTAATTTCATTGTGCTTATGCTCATTTTGAAGATTTTGACATTTTCACCTTAAGTGTACAATCAGGGGCTGAAAACGCGTTTAAAGCAATAAAAAGTTCATTTTGGCTCTCACACCTAAACTAAACGTTGTAGACTCAAAGTTTTTGCTGTATTTAGTGTATTCTAGCATCCTGAAGATGATTCCAGCATTAATTTCATTGTGCTTATGCTCATTTTTAAGATTTTGACATTTTCACCTAAAGTGTACAATCAGGGGCTGAAAACGCGTTTAAAGCAATAAAAAGTTCATTTTGGCTCTCACACCTAAACTAAACGTTGTAGACTCAAAATTTTTGCTGTATTCAGTGTATTCTAGCATCCTGAAGATGATTCCAGCATTAATTTCATCGTGCTTATGCTCATTTTGAAGATTTTGACATTTTCACCTAAAGTGCACAATCAGGCTGAAAACGCATTTAAAGCAATAAAAAGTTCATTTTGGCTCACACACCTAAAATAAACGTTGTAGACTCAAATTTTTTGCTGTATTTAGTGTATTCTAGCATCCTGAAGATGATTCCAGCATTAATTTCATTGTGCTTATGCTCATTTTGAAGATTTTGACATTTTCACCTTAAGTGTACAATCAGGGGCTGAAAACGCGTTTAAAGCAATAAAAAGTTCATTTTGGCTCTCACACCTAAACTAAACGTTGTAGAATCAAATTTTTTGCTGTATTTAGTGTATTCTAGCATCCTGAAGATGATTCCAGCATTAATTTCATTGTGCTTATGCTCATTTTTAAGATTTTGACATTTTCACCTAAAGTGCACAATCAGGCTGAAAACGCATTTAAAGCAATAAAAAGTTCATTTTGGCTCTCACACCTATACTAAACGTTGTAGACTCAAAGATTTTGCTGTATTTAGTGTATTTTAGCATCCCGAAGATGATTCCAGCATTAATTTCATTGTGCTTATGCTCATTTTTAAGATTTTGACATTTTCATCTTAAGTGTACAATCAGGGGCTGAAAACGCGTTTAAAGCAATAAAAAGTTCATTTTGGCTCTCACACCTAAACTAAACGTTGTAGACTCAAAATTTTTGCTGTATTCAGTGTATTCTAGCATCCTGAAGATGATTCCAGCATTAATTTCATCGTGCTTATGCTCATTTTGAAGATTTTGACATTTTCACCTAAAGTGCACAATCAGGCTGAAAACGCATTTAAAGCAATAAAAAGTTCATTTTGGCTCACACACCTAAAATAAACGTTGTAGACTCAAAATTTTTGCTGTATTTAGTGTATTCTAGCATCCTGAAGATGATTCCAGCATTAATTTCATTGTGCTTATGCTCATTTTGAAGATTTTGACATTTTCACCTTAAGTGTACAATCAGGGGCTGAAAACGCGTTTAAAGCAATACAAAGTTCATTTTGGCTCTCACACCTAAACTAAACGTTGTAGACTCAAAATTTTTGCTGTATTTAGTGTATTCTAGCATCCTGAAGATGATTCCAGCATTAATTTAATAGTGCTTATGCTCATTTTTAAGATTTTGACATTTTCACCTAAAGTGCACAATCAGGCTGAAAACGCATTTAAAGCAATAAAAAGTTCATTTTGGCTCACACACCTAAAATAAACGTTGTAGACTCAAATTTTTTGCTGTATTTAGTGTATTTTAGCATCCTGAAGATGATTCCAGCATTAATTTCATTGTGCTTATGCTCATTTTTAAGATTTTGACATTTTCACCTTAAGTGTACAATCAGGGGCTGAAAACGCGTTTAAAGCAATAAAAGGTTCATTTTGGCTCTCACACCTAAACTAAACGTTGTAGACTCAAAATTTTTGCTGTATTCAGTGTATTCTAGCATCCTGAAGATGATTCCAGCATTAATTTCATCGTGCTTATGCTCATTTTGAAGATTTTGACATTTTCACCTAAAGTGCACAATCAGGCTGAAAACGCATTTAAAGCAATAAAAAGTTCATTTTGGCTCACACACCTAAAATAAACGTTGTAGACTCAAAATTTTTGCTGTATTTAGTGTATTCTAGCATCCTGAAGATGATTCCAGCATTAATTTCATTGTGCTTATGCTCATTTTGAAGATTTTGACATTTTCACCTTAAGTGTACAATCAGGGGCTGAAAACGCGTTTAAAGCAATAAAAAGTTCATTTTGGCTCTCACACCTAAACTAAACGTTGTAGACTCAAAATTTTTGCTGTATTCAGTGTATTCTAGCATCCTGAAGATGATTCCAGCATTAATTTCATCGTGCTTATGCTCATTTTGAAGATTTTGACATTTTCACCTAAAGTGCACAATCAGGCTGAAAACGCATTTAAAGCAATAAAAAGTTCATTTTGGCTCACACACCTAAAATAAACGTTGTAAGACTCAAAATTTTTGCTGTATTTAGTGTATTCTAGCATCCTGAAGATGATTCCAGCATTAATTTCATTGTGCTTATGCTCATTTTGAAGATTTTGACATTTTCACCTTAAGTGTACAATCAGGGGCTGAAAACGCGTTTAAAGCAATAAAAAGTTCATTTTGGCTCTCACACCTAAACTAAACGTTGTAGACTCAAAATTTTTGCTGTATTTAGTGTATTCTAGCATCCTGAAGATGATTCCAGCATTAATTTAATAGTGCTTATGCTCATTTTTAAGATTTTGACATTTTCACCTAAAGTGCACAATCAGGCTGAAAACGCATTTAAAGCAATAAAAAGTTCATTTTGGCTCTCACACCTAAATTAAACGTTGTAGACTCAAAATTTTTGCTGTATTTAGTGTATTCTAGCATCCTGAAGATGATTCCAGCATTAATTTCATTGTGCTTATGCTCATTTTGAAGATTTTGACATTTTCACCTTAAGTGTACAATCAGGGGCTGAAAACGCGTTTAAAGCAATAAAAAGTTCATTTTGGCTCTCACACCTAAACTAAACGTTGTAGACTCAAAATTTTTGCTGTATTTAGTGTATTCTAGCATCCTGAAGATGATTCCAGCATTAATTTCATTGTGCTTATGCTCATTTTTAAGATTTTGACATTTTCACCTAAAGTGTACAATCAGGGGCTGAAAACGCGTTTAAAGCAATAAAAAGTTCATTTTGGCTCTCACACCTAAACTAAACGTTGTAGACTCAAAATTTTTGCTGTATTCAGTGTATTCTAGCATCCTGAAGATGATTCCAGCATTAATTTCATCGTGCTTATGCTCATTTTGAAGATTTTGACATTTTCACCTAAAGTGCACAATCAGGCTGAAAACGCATTTAAAGCAATAAAAAGTTCATTTTGGCTCACACACCTAAAATAAACGTTGTAGACTCAAAATTTTTGCTGTATTTAGTTTATTCTAGCATCCTGAAGATGATTCCAGCATTAATTTCATTGTGCTTATGCTCATTTTGAAGATTTTGACATTTTCACCTTAAGTGTACAATCAGGGGCTGAAAACGCGTTTAAAGCAATAAAAAGTTCATTTTGGCTCTCACACCTAAACTAAACGTTGTAGAATCAAAATTTTTGCTGTATTTAGTGTATTCTAGCATCCTGAAGATGATTCCAGCATTAATTTCATTGTGCTTATGCTCATTTTTAAGATTTTGACATTTTCACCTAAAGTGCACAATCAGGCTGAAAACGCATTTAAAGCAATAAAAAGTTCATTTTGGCTCACACACCTAAAATAAACGTTGTAGACTCAAATTTTTTGCTGTATTTAGTGTATTTTAGCATCCTGAAGATGATTCCAGCATTAATTTCATTGTGCTTATGCTCATTTTTAAGATTTTGACATTTTCACCTTAAGTGTACAATCAGGGGCTGAAAACGCGTTTAAAGCAATAAAAAGTTCATTTTGGCTCTCACACCTAAACTAAACGTTGTAGACTCAAAATTTTTGCTGTATTCAGTGTATTCTAGCATCCTGAAGATGATTCCAGCATTAATTTCATTGTGCTTATGCTCATTTTTAAGATTTTGACATTTTCACCTAAAGTGTACAATCAGGGGCTGAAAACGCGTTTAAAGCAATAAAAAGTTCATTTTGGCTCTCACACCTAAACTAAACGTTGTAGACTCAAAATTTTTGCTGTATTCAGTGTATTCTAGCATCCTGAAGATGATTCCAGCATTAATTTCATCGTGCTTATGCTCATTTTGAAGATTTTGACATTTTCACCTAAAGTGCACAATCAGGCTGAAAACGCATTTAAAGCAATAAAAAGTTCATTTTGGCTCACACACCTAAAATAAACGTTGTAGACTCAAAATTTTTGCTGTATTTAGTTTATTCTAGCATCCTGAAGATGATTCCAGCATTAATTTCATTGTGCTTATGCTCATTTTGAAGATTTTGACATTTTCACCTTAAGTGTACAATCAGGGGCTGAAAACGCGTTTAAAGCAATAAAAAGTTCATTTTGGCTCTCACACCTAAACTAAACGTTGTAGAATCAAAATTTTTGCTGTATTTAGTGTATTCTAGCATCCTGAAGATGATTCCAGCATTAATTTCATTGTGCTTATGCTCATTTTTAAGATTTTGACATTTTCACCTAAAGTGCACAATCAGGCTGAAAACGCATTTAAAGCAATAAAAAGTTCATTTTGGCTCTCACACCTAAAATAAACGTTGTAGACTCAAATTTTTTGCTGTATTTAGTGTATTTTAGCATCCTGAAGATGATTCCAGCATTAATTTCATTGTGCTTATGCTCATTTTTAAGATTTTGACATTTTCACCTTAAGTGTACAATCAGGGGCTGAAAACGCGTTTAAAGCAATAAAAAGTTCATTTTGGCTCTCACACCTAAACTAAACGTTGTAGACTCAAAATTTTTGCTGTATTCAGTGTATTCTAGCATCCTGAAGATGATTCCAGCATTAATTTCATCGTGCTTATGCTCATTTTGAAGATTTTGACATTTTCACCTAAAGTGCACAATCAGGCTGAAAACGCATTTAAAGCAATAAAAAGTTCATTTTGGCTCACACACCTAAAATAAACGTTGTAGACTCAAAATTTTTGCTGTATTTAGTGTATTCTAGCATCCTGAAGATGATTCCAGCATTAATTTCATTGTGCTTATGCTCATTTTGAAGATTTTGACATTTTCACCTTAAGTGTACAATCAGGGGCTGAAAACGCGTTTAAAGCAATAAAAAGTTCATTTTGGCTCTCACACCTAAACTAAACGTTGTAGAATCAAAATTTTTGCTGTATTTAGTGTATTCTAGCATCCTGAAGATGATTCCAGCATTAATTTCATTGTGCTTATGCTCATTTTTAAGATTTTGACATTTTCACCTAAAGTGCACAATCAGGCTGAAAACGCATTTAAAGCAATAAAAAGTTCATTTTTGGCTCTCACACCTAAACTAAACGTTGTAGACTCAAAATTTTTGCTGTATTTAGTGTATTCTAGCATCCTGAAGATGATTCCAGCATTAATTTCATTGTGCTTATGCTCATTTTGAAGATTTTGACATTTTCACCTTAAGTGTACAATCAGGGGCTGAAAACGCGTTTAAAGCAATAAAAAGTTCATTTTGGCTCTCACACCTAAACTAAACGTTGTAGACTCAAAATTTTTGCTGTATTCAGTGTATTCTAGCATCCTGAAGATGATTCCAGCATTAATTTCATCGTGCTTATGCTCATTTTGAAGATTTTGACATTTTCACCTAAAGTGCACAATCAGGCTGAAAACGCATTTAAAGCAATAAAAAGTTCATTTTGGCTCACACACCTAAAATAAACGTTGTAAGACTCAAAATTTTTGCTGTATTTAGTGTATTCTAGCATCCTGAAGATGATTCCAGCATTAATTTCATTGTGCTTATGCTCATTTTGAAGATTTTGACATTTTCACCTTAAGTGTACAATCAGGGGCTGAAAACGCGTTTAAAGCAATAAAAAGTTCATTTTGGCTCTCACACCTAAACTAAACGTTGTAGACTCAAAATTTTTGCTGTATTCAGTGTATTCTAGCATCCTGAAGATGATTCCAGCATTAATTTCATCGTGCTTATGCTCATTTTGAAGATTTTGACATTTTCACCTAAAGTGCACAATCAGGCTGAAAACGCATTTAAAGCAATAAAAAGTTCATTTTGGCTCACACACCTAAAATAAACGTTGTAAGACTCAAAATTTTTGCTGTATTTAGTGTATTCTAGCATCCTGAAGATGATTCCAGCATTAATTTCATTGTGCTTATGCTCATTTTGAAGATTTTGACATTTTCACCTTAAGTGTACAATCAGGGGCTGAAAACGCGTTTAAAGCAATAAAAAGTTCATTTTGGCTCTCACACCTAAACTAAACGTTGTAGACTCAAAATTTTTGCTGTATTTAGTGTATTCTAGCATCCTGAAGATGATTCCAGCATTAATTTAATAGTGCTTATGCTCATTTTTAAGATTTTGACATTTTCACCTAAAGTGCACAATCAGGCTGAAAACGCATTTAAAGCAATACAAAGTTCATTTTGGCTCTCACACCTAAATTAAACGTTGTAGACTCAAAATTTTTGCTGTATTTAGTGTATTCTAGCATCCTGAAGATGATTCCAGCATTAATTTCATTGTGCTTATGCTCATTTTGAAGATTTTGACATTTTCACCTTAAGTGTACAATCAGGGGCTGAAAACGCGTTTAAAGCAATAAAAAGTTCATTTTGGCTCTCACACCTAAACTAAACGTTGTAGACTCAAAATTTTTGCTGTATTTAGTGTATTCTAGCATCCTGAAGATGATTCCAGCATTAATTTCATTGTGCTTATGCTCATTTTTAAGATTTTGACATTTTCACCTAAAGTGTACAATCAGGGGCTGAAAACGCGTTTAAAGCAATAAAAAGTTCATTTTGGCTCTCACACCTAAACTAAACGTTGTAGACTCAAAATTTTTGCTGTATTCAGTGTATTCTAGCATCCTGAAGATGATTCCAGCATTAATTTCATCGTGCTTATGCTCATTTTGAAGATTTTGACATTTTCACCTAAAGTGCACAATCAGGCTGAAAACGCATTTAAAGCAATAAAAAGTTCATTTTGGCTCACACACCTAAAATAAACGTTGTAGACTCAAAATTTTTGCTGTATTTAGTGTATTCTAGCATCCTGAAGATGATTCCAGCATTAATTTCATTGTGCTTATGCTCATTTTGAAGATTTTGACATTTTCACCTTAAGTGTACAATCAGGGGCTGAAAACGCGTTTAAAGCAATAAAAAGTTCATTTTGGCTCTCACACCTAAACTAAACGTTGTAGAATCAAAATTTTTGCTGTATTTAGTGTATTCTAGCATCCTGAAGATGATTCCAGCATTAATTTCATTGTGCTTATGCTCATTTTTAAGATTTTGACATTTTCACCTAAAGTGCACAATCAGGCTGAAAACGCATTTAAAGCAATAAAAAGTTCATTTTGGCTCACACACCTAAAATAAACGTTGTAGACTCAAATTTTTTGCTGTATTTAGTGTATTTTAGCATCCTGAAGATGATTCCAGCATTAATTTCATTGTGCTTATGCTCATTTTTAAGATTTTGACATTTTCACCTTAAGTGTACAATCAGGGGCTGAAAACGCGTTTAAAGCAATAAAAAGTTCATTTTGGCTCTCACACCTAAACTAAACGTTGTAGACTCAAAATTTTTGCTGTATTCAGTGTATTCTAGCATCCTGAAGATGATTCCAGCATTAATTTCATCGTGCTTATGCTCATTTTGAAGATTTTGACATTTTCACCTAAAGTGCACAATCAGGCTGAAAACGCATTTAAAGCAATAAAAAGTTCATTTTGGCTCACACACCTAAAATAAACGTTGTAGACTCAAAATTTTTGCTGTATTTAGTGTATTCTAGCATCCTGAAGATGATTCCAGCATTAATTTCATTGTGCTTATGCTCATTTTGAAGATTTTGACATTTTCACCTTAAGTGTACAATCAGGGGCTGAAAACGCGTTTAAAGCAATAAAAAGTTCATTTTGGCTCTCACACCTAAACTAAACGTTGTAGAATCAAAATTTTTGCTGTATTTAGTGTATTCTAGCATCCTGAAGATGATTCCAGCATTAATTTCATTGTGCTTATGCTCATTTTTAAGATTTTGACATTTTTACCTAAAGTGCACAATCAGGCTGAAAACGCATTTAAAGCAATAAAAAGTTCATTTTTGGCTCTCACACCTAAACTAAACGTTGTAGACTCAAAATTTTTGCTGTATTTAGTGTATTCTAGCATCCTGAAGATGATTCCAGCATTAATTTCATTGTGCTTATGCTCATTTTGAAGATTTTGACATTTTCACCTTAAGTGTACAATCAGGGGCTGAAAACGCGTTTAAAGCAATAAAAAGTTCATTTTGGCTCTCACACCTAAACTAAACGTTGTAGACTCAAAATTTTTGCTGTATTCAGTGTATTCTAGCATCCTGAAGATGATTCCAGCATTAATTTCATCGTGCTTATGCTCATTTTGAAGATTTTGACATTTTCACCTAAAGTGCACAATCAGGCTGAAAACGCATTTAAAGCAATAAAAAGTTCATTTTGGCTCACACACCTAAAATAAACGTTGTAAGACTCAAAATTTTTGCTGTATTTAGTGTATTCTAGCATCCTGAAGATGATTCCAGCATTAATTTCATTGTGCTTATGCTCATTTTGAAGATTTTGACATTTTCACCTTAAGTGTACAATCAGGGGCTGAAAACGCGTTTAAAGCAATAAAAAGTTCATTTTGGCTCTCACACCTAAACTAAACGTTGTAGACTCAAAATTTTTGCTGTATTTAGTGTATTCTAGCATCCTGAAGATGATTCCAGCATTAATTTAATAGTGCTTATGCTCATTTTTAAGATTTTGACATTTTCACCTAAAGTGCACAATCAGGCTGAAAACGCATTTAAAGCAATAAAAAGTTCATTTTGGCTCTCACACCTAAACTAAACGTTGTAGACTCAAAATTTTTGCTGTATTTAGTGTATTCTAGCATCCTGAAGATGATTCCAGCATTAATTTCATTGTGCTTATGCTCATTTTGAAGATTTTGACATTTTCACCTTAAGTGTACAATCAGGGGCTGAAAACGCGTTTAAAGCAATAAAAAGTTCATTTTGGCTCTCACACCTAAACTAAACGTTGTAGACTCAAAATTTTTGCTGTATTTAGTGTATTCTAGCATCCTGAAGATGATTCCAGCATTAATTTCATTGTGCTTATGCTCATTTTGAAGATTTTGACATTTTCACCTTAAGTGTACAATCAGGGGCTGAAAACGCGTTTAAAGCAATAAAAAGTTCATTTTGGCTCTCACACCTAAACTAAACGTTGTAGAATCAAAATTTTTGCTGTATTTAGTGTATTCTAGCATCCTGAAGATGATTCCAGCATTAATTTCATTGTGCTTATGCTCATTTTTAAGATTTTGACATTTTCACCTAAAGTGCACAATCAGGCTGAAAACGCATTTAAAGCAATAAAAAGTTCATTTTGGCTCACACACCTAAAATAAACGTTGTAGACTCAAATTTTTTGCTGTATTTAGTGTATTTTAGCATCCTGAAGATGATTCCAGCATTAATTTCATTGTGCTTATGCTCATTTTTAAGATTTTGACATTTTCACCTTAAGTGTACAATCAGGGGCTGAAAACGCGTTTAAAGCAATAAAAAGTTCATTTTGGCTCTCACACCTAAACTAAACGTTGTAGACTCAAAATTTTTGCTGTATTCAGTGTATTCTAGCATCCTGAAGATGATTCCAGCATTAATTTCATCGTGCTTATGCTCATTTTGAAGATTTTGACATTTTCACCTAAAGTGCACAATCAGGCTGAAAACGCATTTAAAGCAATAAAAAGTTCATTTTGGCTCACACACCTAAAATAAACGTTGTAGACTCAAAATTTTTGCTGTATTTAGTGTATTCTAGCATCCTGAAGATGATTCCAGCATTAATTTCATTGTGCTTATGCTCATTTTTAAGATTTTGAGATTTTCACCTAAAGAGCACAATCAGGCTGAAAACGCATTTAAAGCAATAAAAAGTTCATTTTTGGCTCTCACACCTAAACTAAACGTTGTAGACTCAAAATTTTTGCTGTATTTAGTGTATTCTAGCATCCTGAAGATGATTCCAGCATTAATTTCATTGTGCTTATGCTCATTTTGAAGATTTTGACATTTTCACCTTAAGTGTACAATCAGGGGCTGAAAACGCGTTTAAAGCAATAAAAAGTTCATTTTGGCTCTCACACCTAAACTAAACGTTGTAGACTCAAAATTTTTGCTGTATTCAGTGTATTCTAGCATCCTGAAGATGATTCCAGCATTAATTTCATCGTGCTTATGCTCATTTTGAAGATTTTGACATTTTCACCTAAAGTGCACAATCAGGCTGAAAACGCATTTAAAGCAATAAAAAGTTCATTTTGGCTCACACACCTAAAATAAACGTTGTAAGACTCAAAATTTTTGCTGTATTTAGTGTATTCTAGCATCCTGAAGATGATTCCAGCATTAATTTCATTGTGCTTATGCTCATTTTGAAGATTTTGACATTTTCACCTTAAGTGTACAATCAGGGGCTGAAAACGCGTTTAAAGCAATAAAAAGTTCATTTTGGCTCTCACACCTAAACTAAACGTTGTAGACTCAAAATTTTTGCTGTATTTAGTGTATTCTAGCATCCTGAAGATGATTCCAGCATTAATTTAATAGTGCTTATGCTCATTTTTAAGATTTTGACATTTTCACCTAAAGTGCACAATCAGGCTGAAAACGCATTTAAAGCAATAAAAAGTTCATTTTGGCTCTCACACCTAAACTAAACGTTGTAGACTCAAAATTATTGCTGTATTTAGTGTATTCTAGCATCCTGAAGATGATTCCAGCATTAATTTCATTGTGCTTATGCTCATTTTGAAGATTTTGACATTTTCACCTTAAGTGTACAATCAGGGGCTGAAAACGCGTTTAAAGCAATAAAAAGTTCATTTTGGCTCTCACACCTAAACTAAACGTTGTAGACTCAAAGTTTTTGCTGTATTTAGTGTATTCTAGCATCCTGAAGATGATTCCAGCATTAATTTCATTGTGCTTATGCTCATTTTTAAGATTTTGACATTTTCACCTAAAGTGTACAATCAGGGGCTGAAAACGCGTTTAAAGCAATAAAAAGTTCATTTTGGCTCTCACACCTAAACTAAACGTTGTAGACTCAAAATTTTTGCTGTATTCAGTGTATTCTAGCATCCTGAAGATGATTCCAGCATTAATTTCATCGTGCTTATGCTCATTTTGAAGATTTTGACATTTTCACCTAAAGTGCACAATCAGGCTGAAAACGCATTTAAAGCAATAAAAAGTTCATTTTGGCTCACACACCTAAAATAAACGTTGTAGACTCAAATTTTTTGCTGTATTTAGTGTATTCTAGCATCCTGAAGATGATTCCAGCATTAATTTCATTGTGCTTATGCTCATTTTGAAGATTTTGACATTTTCACCTTAAGTGTACAATCAGGGGCTGAAAACGCGTTTAAAGCAATAAAAAGTTCATTTTGGCTCTCACACCTAAACTAAACGTTGTAGAATCAAATTTTTTGCTGTATTTAGTGTATTCTAGCATCCTGAAGATGATTCCAGCATTAATTTCATTGTGCTTATGCTCATTTTTAAGATTTTGACATTTTCACCTAAAGTGCACAATCAGGCTGAAAACGCATTTAAAGCAATAAAAAGTTCATTTTGGCTCTCACACCTATACTAAACGTTGTAGACTCAAAATTTTTGCTGTATTTAGTGTATTTTAGCATCCCGAAGATGATTCCAGCATTAATTTCATTGTGCTTATGCTCATTTTTAAGATTTTGACATTTTCATCTTAAGTGTACAATCAGGGGCTGAAAACGCGTTTAAAGCAATAAAAAGTTCATTTTGGCTCTCACACCTAAACTAAACGTTGTAGACTCAAAATTTTTGCTGTATTCAGTGTATTCTAGCATCCTGAAGATGATTCCAGCATTAATTTCATCGTGCTTATGCTCATTTTGAAGATTTTGACATTTTCACCTAAAGTGCACAATCAGGCTGAAAACGCATTTAAAGCAATAAAAAGTTCATTTTGGCTCACACACCTAAAATAAACGTTGTAGACTCAAAATTTTTGCTGTATTTAGTGTATTCTAGCATCCTGAAGATGATTCCAGCATTAATTTCATTGTGCTTATGCTCATTTTGAAGATTTTGACATTTTCACCTTAAGTGTACAATCAGGGGCTGAAAACGCGTTTAAAGCAATAAAAAGTTCATTTTGGCTCTCACACCTAAACTAAACGTTGTAGACTCAAAATTTTTGCTGTATTTAGTGTATTCTAGCATCCTGAAGATGATTCCAGCATTAATTTAATAGTGCTTATGCTCATTTTTAAGATTTTGACATTTTCACCTAAAGTGCACAATCAGGCTGAAAACGCATTTAAAGCAATAAAAAGTTCATTTTGGCTCACACACCTAAACTAAACGTTGTAGACTCAAAGTTTTTGCTGTATTTAGTGTATTTTAGCATCCTGAAGATGATTCCAGCATTAATTTCATTGTGCTTATGCTCATTTTTAAGATTTTGACATTTTCACCTTAAGTGTACAATCAGGGGCTGAAAACGCGTTTAAAGCAATAAAAAGTTCATTTTGGCTCTCACACCTAAACTAAACGTTGTAGACTCAAAATTTTTGCTGTATTCAGTGTATTCTAGCATCCTGAAGATGATTCCAGCATTAATTTCATCGTGCTTATGCTCATTTTGAAGATTTTGACATTTTCACCTAAAGTGCACAATCAGGCTGAAAACGCATTTAAAGCAATAAAAAGTTCATTTTGGCTCACACACCTAAAATAAACGTTGTAGACTCAAAATTTTTGCTGTATTTAGTGTATTCTAGCATCCTGAAGATGATTCCAGCATTAATTTCATTGTGCTTATGCTCATTTTGAAGATTTTGACATTTTCACCTTAAGTGTACAATCAGGGGCTGAAAACGCGTTTAAAGCAATAAAAAGTTCATTTTGGCTCTCACACCTAAACTAAACGTTGTAGACTCAAAATTTTTGCTGTATTCAGTGTATTCTAGCATCCTGAAGATGATTCCAGCATTAATTTCATCGTGCTTATGCTCATTTTGAAGATTTTGACATTTTCACCTAAAGTGCACAATCAGGCTGAAAACGCATTTAAAGCAATAAAAAGTTCATTTTGGCTCACACACCTAAAATAAACGTTGTAAGACTCAAAATTTTTGCTGTATTTAGTGTATTCTAGCATCCTGAAGATGATTCCAGCATTAATTTCATTGTGCTTATGCTCATTTTGAAGATTTTGACATTTTCACCTTAAGTGTACAATCAGGGGCTGAAAACGCGTTTAAAGCAATAAAAAGTTCATTTTGGCTCTCACACCTAAACTAAACGTTGTAGACTCAAAATTTTTGCTGTATTTAGTGTATTCTAGCATCCTGAAGATGATTCCAGCATTAATTTAATAGTGCTTATGCTCATTTTTAAGATTTTGACATTTTCACCTAAAGTGCACAATCAGGCTGAAAACGCATTTAAAGCAATACAAAGTTCATTTTGGCTCTCACACCTAAATTAAACGTTGTAGACTCAAAATTTTTGCTGTATTTAGTGTATTCTAGCATCCTGAAGATGATTCCAGCATTAATTTCATTGTGCTTATGCTCATTTTGAAGATTTTGACATTTTCACCTTAAGTGTACAATCAGGGGCTGAAAACGCGTTTAAAGCAATAAAAAGTTCATTTTGGCTCTCACACCTAAACTAAACGTTGTAGACTCAAAATTTTTGCTGTATTTAGTGTATTCTAGCATCCTGAAGATGATTCCAGCATTAATTTCATTGTGCTTATGCTCATTTTTAAGATTTTGACATTTTCACCTAAAGTGTACAATCAGGGGCTGAAAACGCGTTTAAAGCAATAAAAAGTTCATTTTGGCTCTCACACCTAAACTAAACGTTGTAGACTCAAAATTTTTGCTGTATTCAGTGTATTCTAGCATCCTGAAGATGATTCCAGCATTAATTTCATCGTGCTTATGCTCATTTTGAAGATTTTGACATTTTCACCTAAAGTGCACAATCAGGCTGAAAACGCATTTAAAGCAATAAAAAGTTCATTTTGGCTCACACACCTAAAATAAACGTTGTAGACTCAAAATTTTTGCTGTATTTAGTGTATTCTAGCATCCTGAAGATGATTCCAGCATTAATTTCATTGTGCTTATGCTCATTTTGAAGATTTTGACATTTTCACCTTAAGTGTACAATCAGGGGCTGAAAACGCGTTTAAAGCAATAAAAAGTTCATTTTGGCTCTCACACCTAAACTAAACGTTGTAGAATTTAAAATTTTTGCTGTATTTAGTGTATTCTAGCATCCTGAAGATGATTCCAGCATTAATTTCATTGTGCTTATGCTCATTTTTAAGATTTTGACATTTTCACCTAAAGTGCACAATCAGGCTGAAAACGCATTTAAAGCAATAAAAAGTTCATTTTGGCTCACACACCTAAAATAAACGTTGTAGACTCAAATTTTTTGCTGTATTTAGTGTATTTTAGCATCCTGAAGATGATTCCAGCATTAATTTCATTGTGCTTATGCTCATTTTTAAGATTTTGACATTTTCACCTTAAGTGTACAATCAGGGGCTGAAAACGCGTTTAAAGCAATAAAAAGTTCATTTTGGCTCTCACACCTAAACTAAACGTTGTAGACTCAAAATTTTTGCTGTATTCAGTGTATTCTAGCATCCTGAAGATGATTCCAGCATTAATTTCATCGTGCTTATGCTCATTTTGAAGATTTTGACATTTTCACCTAAAGTGCACAATCAGGCTGAAAACGCATTTAAAGCAATAAAAAGTTCATTTTGGCTCACACACCTAAAATAAACGTTGTAGACTCAAAATTTTTGCTGTATTTAGTGTATTCTAGCATCCTGAAGATGATTCCAGCATTAATTTCATTGTGCTTATGCTCATTTTGAAGATTTTGACATTTTCACCTTAAGTGTACAATCAGGGGCTGAAAACGCGTTTAAAGCAATAAAAAGTTCATTTTGGCTCTCACACCTAAACTAAACGTTGTAGAATCAAAATTTTTGCTGTATTTAGTGTATTCTAGCATCCTGAAGATGATTCCAGCATTAATTTCATTGTGCTTATGCTCATTTTTAAGATTTTGACATTTTCACCTAAAGTGCACAATCAGGCTGAAAACGCATTTAAAGCAATAAAAAGTTCATTTTTGGCTCTCACACCTAAACTAAACGTTGTAGACTCAAAATTTTTGCTGTATTTAGTGTATTCTAGCATCCTGAAGATGATTCCAGCATTAATTTCATTGTGCTTATGCTCATTTTGAAGATTTTGACATTTTCACCTTAAGTGTACAATCAGGGGCTGAAAACGCGTTTAAAGCAATAAAAAGTTCATTTTGGCTCTCACACCTAAACTAAACGTTGTAGACTCAAAATTTTTGCTGTATTCAGTGTATTCTAGCATCCTGAAGATGATTCCAGCATTAATTTCATCGTGCTTATGCTCATTTTGAAGATTTTGACATTTTCACCTAAAGTGCACAATCAGGCTGAAAACGCATTTAAAGCAATAAAAAGTTCATTTTGGCTCACACACCTAAAATAAACGTTGTAAGACTCAAAATTTTTGCTGTATTTAGTGTATTCTAGCATCCTGAAGATGATTCCAGCATTAATTTCATTGTGCTTATGCTCATTTTGAAGATTTTGACATTTTCACCTTAAGTGTACAATCAGGGGCTGAAAACGCGTTTAAAGCAATAAAAAGTTCATTTTGGCTCTCACACCTAAACTAAACGTTGTAGACTCAAAATTTTTGCTGTATTCAGTGTATTCTAGCATCCTGAAGATGATTCCAGCATTAATTTCATCGTGCTTATGCTCATTTTGAAGATTTTGACATTTTCACCTAAAGTGCACAATCAGGCTGAAAACGCATTTAAAGCAATAAAAAGTTCATTTTGGCTCACACACCTAAAATAAACGTTGTAAGACTCAAAATTTTTGCTGTATTTAGTGTATTCTAGCATCCTGAAGATGATTCCAGCATTAATTTCATTGTGCTTATGCTCATTTTGAAGATTTTGACATTTTCACCTTAAGTGTACAATCAGGGGCTGAAAACGCGTTTAAAGCAATAAAAAGTTCATTTTGGCTCTCACACCTAAACTAAACGTTGTAGACTCAAAATTTTTGCTGTATTTAGTGTATTCTAGCATCCTGAAGATGATTCCAGCATTAATTTAATAGTGCTTATGCTCATTTTTAAGATTTTGACATTTTCACCTAAAGTGCACAATCAGGCTGAAAACGCATTTAAAGCAATACAAAGTTCATTTTGGCTCTCACACCTAAATTAAACGTTGTAGACTCAAAATTTTTGCTGTATTTAGTGTATTCTAGCATCCTGAAGATGATTCCAGCATTAATTTCATTGTGCTTATGCTCATTTTGAAGATTTTGACATTTTCACCTTAAGTGTACAATCAGGGGCTGAAAACGCGTTTAAAGCAATAAAAAGTTCATTTTGGCTCTCACACCTAAACTAAACGTTGTAGACTCAAAATTTTTGCTGTATTTAGTGTATTCTAGCATCCTGAAGATGATTCCAGCATTAATTTCATTGTGCTTATGCTCATTTTTAAGATTTTGACATTTTCACCTAAAGTGTACAATCAGGGGCTGAAAACGCGTTTAAAGCAATAAAAAGTTCATTTTGGCTCTCACACCTAAACTAAACGTTGTAGACTCAAAATTTTTGCTGTATTCAGTGTATTCTAGCATCCTGAAGATGATTCCAGCATTAATTTCATCGTGCTTATGCTCATTTTGAAGATTTTGACATTTTCACCTAAAGTGCACAATCAGGCTGAAAACGCATTTAAAGCAATAAAAAGTTCATTTTGGCTCACACACCTAAAATAAACGTTGTAAGACTCAAAATTTTTGCTGTATTTAGTGTATTCTAGCATCCTGAAGATGATTCCAGCATTAATTTCATTGTGCTTATGCTCATTTTGAAGATTTTGACATTTTCACCTTAAGTGTACAATCAGGGGCTGAAAACGCGTTTAAAGCAATAAAAAGTTCATTTTGGCTCTCACACCTAAACTAAACGTTGTAGACTCAAAATTTTTGCTGTATTCAGTGTATTCTAGCATCCTGAAGATGATTCCAGCATTAATTTCATCGTGCTTATGCTCATTTTGAAGATTTTGACATTTTCACCTAAAGTGCACAATCAGGCTGAAAACGCATTTAAAGCAATAAAAAGTTCATTTTGGCTCACACACCTAAAATAAACGTTGTAAGACTCAAAATTTTTGCTGTATTTAGTGTATTCTAGCATCCTGAAGATGATTCCAGCATTAATTTCATTGTGCTTATGCTCATTTTGAAGATTTTGACATTTTCACCTTAAGTGTACAATCAGGGGCTGAAAACGCGTTTAAAGCAATAAAAAGTTCATTTTGGCTCTCACACCTAAACTAAACGTTGTAGACTCAAAATTTTTGCTGTATTTAGTGTATTCTAGCATCCTGAAGATGATTCCAGCATTAATTTAATAGTGCTTATGCTCATTTTTAAGATTTTGACATTTTCACCTAAAGTGCACAATCAGGCTGAAAACGCATTTAAAGCAATACAAAGTTCATTTTGGCTCTCACACCTAAATTAAACGTTGTAGACTCAAAATTTTTGCTGTATTTAGTGTATTCTAGCATCCTGAAGATGATTCCAGCATTAATTTCATTGTGCTTATGCTCATTTTGAAGATTTTGACATTTTCACCTTAAGTGTACAATCAGGGGCTGAAAACGCGTTTAAAGCAATAAAAAGTTCATTTTGGCTCTCACACCTAAACTAAACGTTGTAGACTCAAAATTTTTGCTGTATTTAGTGTATTCTAGCATCCTGAAGATGATTCCAGCATTAATTTCATTGTGCTTATGCTCATTTTTAAGATTTTGACATTTTCACCTAAAGTGTACAATCAGGGGCTGAAAACGCGTTTAAAGCAATAAAAAGTTCATTTTGGCTCTCACACCTAAACTAAACGTTGTAGACTCAAAATTTTTGCTGTATTCAGTGTATTCTAGCATCCTGAAGATGATTCCAGCATTAATTTCATCGTGCTTATGCTCATTTTGAAGATTTTGACATTTTCACCTAAAGTGCACAATCAGGCTGAAAACGCATTTAAAGCAATAAAAAGTTCATTTTGGCTCACACACCTAAAATAAACGTTGTAGACTCAAAATTTTTGCTGTATTTAGTGTATTCTAGCATCCTGAAGATGATTCCAGCATTAATTTCATTGTGCTTATGCTCATTTTGAAGATTTTGACATTTTCACCTTAAGTGTACAATCAGGGGCTGAAAACGCGTTTAAAGCAATAAAAAGTTCATTTTGGCTCTCACACCTAAACTAAACGTTGTAGAATCAAAATTTTTGCTGTATTTAGTGTATTCTAGCATCCTGAAGATGATTCCAGCATTAATTTCATTGTGCTTATGCTCATTTTTAAGATTTTGACATTTTCACCTAAAGTGCACAATCAGGCTGAAAACGCATTTAAAGCAATAAAAAGTTCATTTTGGCTCACACACCTAAAATAAACGTTGTAGACTCAAATTTTTTGCTGTATTTAGTGTATTTTAGCATCCTGAAGATGATTCCAGCATTAATTTCATTGTGCTTATGCTCATTTTTAAGATTTTGACATTTTCACCTTAAGTGTACAATCAGGGGCTGAAAACGCGTTTAAAGCAATAAAAAGTTCATTTTGGCTCTCACACCTAAACTAAACGTTGTAGACTCAAAATTTTTGCTGTATTCAGTGTATTCTAGCATCCTGAAGATGATTCCAGCATTAATTTCATCGTGCTTATGCTCATTTTGAAGATTTTGACATTTTCACCTAAAGTGCACAATCAGGCTGAAAACGCATTTAAAGCAATAAAAAGTTCATTTTGGCTCACACACCTAAAATAAACGTTGTAGACTCAAAATTTTTGCTGTATTTAGTGTATTCTAGCATCCTGAAGATGATTCCAGCATTAATTTCATTGTGCTTATGCTCATTTTGAAGATTTTGACATTTTCACCTTAAGTGTACAATCAGGGGCTGAAAACGCGTTTAAAGCAATAAAAAGTTCATTTTGGCTCTCACACCTAAACTAAACGTTGTAGAATCAAAATTTTTGCTGTATTTAGTGTATTCTAGCATCCTGAAGATGATTCCAGCATTAATTTCATTGTGCTTATGCTCATTTTTAAGATTTTGACATTTTCACCTAAAGTGCACAATCAGGCTGAAAACGCATTTAAAGCAATAAAAAGTTCATTTTTGGCTCTCACACCTAAACTAAACGTTGTAGACTCAAAATTTTTGCTGTATTTAGTGTATTCTAGCATCCTGAAGATGATTCCAGCATTAATTTCATTGTGCTTATGCTCATTTTGAAGATTTTGACATTTTCACCTTAAGTGTACAATCAGGGGCTGAAAACGCGTTTAAAGCAATAAAAAGTTCATTTTGGCTCTCACACCTAAACTAAACGTTGTAGACTCAAAATTTTTGCTGTATTCAGTGTATTCTAGCATCCTGAAGATGATTCCAGCATTAATTTCATCGTGCTTATGCTCATTTTGAAGATTTTGACATTTTCACCTAAAGTGCACAATCAGGCTGAAAACGCATTTAAAGCAATAAAAAGTTCATTTTGGCTCACACACCTAAAATAAACGTTGTAAGACTCAAAATTTTTGCTGTATTTAGTGTATTCTAGCATCCTGAAGATGATTCCAGCATTAATTTCATTGTGCTTATGCTCATTTTGAAGATTTTGACATTTTCACCTTAAGTGTACAATCAGGGGCTGAAAACGCGTTTAAAGCAATAAAAAGTTCATTTTGGCTCTCACACCTAAACTAAACGTTGTAGACTCAAAATTTTTGCTGTATTTAGTGTATTCTAGCATCCTGAAGATGATTCCAGCATTAATTTAATAGTGCTTATGCTCATTTTTAAGATTTT
The DNA here is from genome assembly GCF_051991255.1 of Vanacampus margaritifer. Lineage (NCBI taxonomy): Eukaryota > Metazoa > Chordata > Actinopteri > Syngnathiformes > Syngnathidae > Vanacampus > Vanacampus margaritifer. The sequence goes on along the minus strand of NC_135445.1, from coordinate 22,409,921 downwards.
GACATTTTCACCTAAAGTGCACAATCAGGCTGAAAACGCATTTAAAGCAATAAAAAGTTCATTTTGGCTCTCACACCTAAACTAAACGTTGTAGACTCAAAATTTTTGCTGTATTTAGTGTATTCTAGCATCCTGAAGATGATTCCAGCATTAATTTCATTGTGCTTATGCTCATTTTGAAGATTTTGACATTTTCACCTTAAGTGTACAATCAGGGGCTGAAAACGCGTTTAAAGCAATAAAAAGTTCATTTTGGCTCTCACACCTAAACTAAACGTTGTAGACTCAAAATTTTTGCTGTATTTAGTGTATTCTAGCATCCTGAAGATGATTCCAGCATTAATTTCATTGTGCTTATGCTCATTTTGAAGATTTTGACATTTTCACCTTAAGTGTACAATCAGGGGCTGAAAACGCGTTTAAAGCAATAAAAAGTTCATTTTGGCTCTCACACCTAAACTAAACGTTGTAGAATCAAAATTTTTGCTGTATTTAGTGTATTCTAGCATCCTGAAGATGATTCCAGCATTAATTTCATTGTGCTTATGCTCATTTTTAAGATTTTGACATTTTCACCTAAAGTGCACAATCAGGCTGAAAACGCATTTAAAGCAATAAAAAGTTCATTTTGGCTCTCACACCTAAACTAAACGTTGTAGACTCAAAATTTTTGCTGTATTTAGTGTATTCTAGCATCCTGAAGATGATTCCAGCATTAATTTCATTGTGCTTATGCTCATTTTGAAGATTTTGACATTTTCACCTTAAGTGTACAATCAGGGGCTGAAAACGCGTTTAAAGCAATAAAAAGTTCATTTTGGCTCTCACACCTAAACTAAACGTTGTAGACTCAAAATTTTTGCTGTATTTAGTGTATTCTAGCATCCTGAAGATGATTCCAGCATTAATTTCATTGTGCTTATGCTCATTTTGAAGATTTTGACATTTTCACCTAAAGTGCACAATCAGGCTGAAAACGCATTTAAAGCAATAAAAAGTTCATTTTGGCTCTCACACCTAAACTAAACGTTGTAGACTCAAAATTATTGCTGTATTTAGTGTATTCTAGCATCCTGAAGATGATTCCAGCATTAATTTCATTGTGCTTATGCTCATTTTGAAGATTTTGACATTTTCACCTTAAGTGTACAATCAGGGGCTGAAAACGCGTTTAAAGCAATAAAAAGTTCATTTTGGCTCTCACACCTAAACTAAACGTTGTAGACTCAAAATTTTTGCTGTATTTAGTGTATTCTAGCATCCTGAAGATAATTCCAGCATTAATTTCATTGTGCTTATGCTCATTTTTAAGTTTTTGACATTTTCACCTAAAGTGTACAATCAGGGGCTGAAAACGCGTTTAAAGCAATAAAAAGTTCATTTTGGCTCTCACACCTAAACTAAACGTTGTAGACTCAAAATTTTTGCTGTATTCAGTGTATTCTAGCATCCTGAAGATGATTCCAGCATTAATTTCATCGTGCTTATGCTCATTTTGAAGATTTTGACATTTTCACCTAAAGTGCACAATCAGGCTGAAAACGCATTTAAAGCAATAAAAAGTTCATTTTGGCTCACACACCTAAAATAAACGTTGTAGACTCAAAATTTTTGCTGTATTTAGTGTATTCTAGCATCCTGAAGATGATTCCAGCATTAATTTCATTGTGCTTATGCTCATTTTGAAGATTTTGACATTTTCACCTTAAGTGTACAATCAGGGGCTGAAAACGCGTTTAAAGCAATAAAAAGTTAATTTTGGCTCTCACACCTAAACTAAACGTTGTAGAATCAAAATTTTTGCTGTATTTAGTGTATTCTAGCATCCTGAAGATGATTCCAGCATTAATTTCATTGTGCTTATGCTCATTTTTAAGATTTTGACATTTTCACCTAAAGTGCACAATCAGGCTGAAAACGCATTTAAAGCAATAAAAAGTTCATTTTGGCTCACACACCTAAAATAAACGTTGTAGACTCAAATTTTTTGCTGTATTTAGTGTATTTTAGCATCCTGAAGATGATTCCAGCATTAATTTCATTGTGCTTATGCTCATTTTTAAGATTTTGACATTTTCACCTTAAGTGTACAATCAGGGGCTGAAAACGCGTTTAAAGCAATAAAAAGTTCATTTTGGCTCTCACACCTAAACTAAACGTTGTAGACTCAAAATTTTTGCTGTATTCAGTGTATTCTAGCATCCTGAAGATGATTCCAGCATTAATTTCATCGTGCTTATGCTCATTTTGAAGATTTTGACATTTTCACCTAAAGTGCACAATCAGGCTGAAAACGCATTTAAAGCAATAAAAAGTTCATTTTGGCTCACACACCTAAAATAAACGTTGTAGACTCAAAATTTTTGCTGTATTTAGTGTATTCTAGCATCCTGAAGATGATTCCAGCATTAATTTCATTGTGCTTATGCTCATTTTGAAGATTTTGACATTTTCACCTTAAGTGTACAATCAGGGGCTGAAAACGCGTTTAAAGCAATAAAAAGTTCATTTTGGCTCTCACACCTAAACTAAACGTTGTAGAATCAAAATTTTTGCTGTATTTAGTGTATTCTAGCATCCTGAAGATGATTCCAGCATTAATTTCATTGTGCTTATGCTCATTTTTAAGATTTTGACATTTTCACCTAAAGTGCACAATCAGGCTGAAAACGCATTTAAAGCAATAAAAAGTTCATTTTTGGCTCTCACACCTAAACTAAACGTTGTAGACTCAAAATTTTTGCTGTATTTAGTGTATTCTAGCATCCTGAAGATGATTCCAGCATTAATTTCATCGTGCTTATGCTCATTTTGAAGATTTTGACATTTTCACCTAAAGTGCACAATCAGGCTGAAAACGCATTTAAAGCAATAAAAAGTTCATTTTGGCTCACACACCTAAAATAAACGTTGTAAGACTCAAAATTTTTGCTGTATTTAGTGTATTCTAGCATCCTGAAGATGATTCCAGCATTAATTTCATTGTGCTTATGCTCATTTTGAAGATTTTGACATTTTCACCTTAAGTGTACAATCAGGGGCTGAAAACGCGTTTAAAGCAATAAAAAGTTCATTTTGGCTCTCACACCTAAACTAAACGTTGTAGACTCAAAATTTTTGCTGTATTTAGTGTATTCTAGCATCCTGAAGATGATTCCAGCATTAATTTAATAGTGCTTATGCTCATTTTTAAGATTTTGACATTTTCACCTAAAGTACACAATCAGGCTGAAAACGCATTTAAAGCAATAAAAAGTTCATTTTGGCTCTCACACCTAAACTAAACGTTGTAGACTCAAAATTATTGCTGTATTTAGTGTATTCTAGCATCCTGAAGATGATTCCAGCATTAATTTCATTGTGCTTATGCTCATTTTGAAGATTTTGACATTTTCACCTTAAGTGTACAATCAGGGGCTGAAAACGCGTTTAAAGCAATAAAAAGTTCATTTTGGCTCTCACACCTAAACTAAACGTTGTAGACTCAAAATTTTTGCTGTATTTAGTGTATTCTAGCATCCTGAAGATGATTCCAGCATTAATTTCATTGTGCTTATGCTCATTTTTAAGATTTTGACATTTTCACCTAAAGTGTACAATCAGGGGCTGAAAACGCGTTTAAAGCAATAAAACGTTCATTTTGGCTCTCACACCTAAACTAAACGTTGTAGACTCAAAATTTTTGCTGTATTTAGTGTATTCTAGCATCCTGAAGATGATTCCAGCATTAATTTCATCGTGCTTATGCTCATTTTGAAGATTTTGACATTTTCACCTAAAGTGCACAATCAGGCTGAAAACGCATTTAAAGCAATAAAAAGTTCATTTTGGCTCACACACCTAAAATAAACGTTGTAAGACTCAAAATTTTTGCTGTATTTAGTGTATTCTAGCATCCTGAAGATGATTCCAGCATTAATTTCATTGTGCTTATGCTCATTTTGAAGATTTTGACATTTTCACCTTAAGTGTACAATCAGGGGCTGAAAACGCGTTTAAAGCAATAAAAAGTTCATTTTGGCTCTCACACCTAAACTAAACGTTGTAGACTCAAAATTTTTGCTGTATTTAGTGTATTCTAGCATCCTGAAGATGATTCCAGCATTAATTTAATAGTGCTTATGCTCATTTTTAAGATTTTGACATTTTCACCTAAAGTGCACAATCAGGCTGAAAACGCATTTAAAGCAATAAAAAGTTCATTTTGGCTCTCACACCTAAACTAAACGTTGTAGACTCAAAATTATTGCTGTATTTAGTGTATTCTAGCATCCTGAAGATGATTCCAGCATTAATTTCATTGTGCTTATGCTCATTTTGAAGATTTTGACATTTTCACCTTAAGTGTACAATCAGGGGCTGAAAACGCGTTTAAAGCAATAAAAAGTTCATTTTGGCTCTCACACCTAAACTAAACGTTGTAGACTCAAAATTTTTGCTGTATTTAGTGTATTCTAGCATCCTGAAGATGATTCCAGCATTAATTTCATTGTGCTTATGCTCATTTTTAAGATTTTGACATTTTCACCTAAAGTGTACAATCAGGGGCTGAAAACGCGTTTAAAGCAATAAAACGTTCATTTTGGCTCTCACACCTAAACTAAACGTTGTAGACTCAAAATTTTTGCTGTATTCAGTGTATTCTAGCATCCTGAAGATGATTCCAGCATTAATTTCATCGTGCTTATGCTCATTTTGAAGATTTTGACATTTTCACCTAAAGTGCACAATCAGGCTGAAAACGCATTTAAAGCAATAAAAAGTTCATTTTGGCTCACACACCTAAAATAAACGTTGTAGACTCAAATTTTTTGCTGTATTTAGTGTATTCTAGCATCCTGAAGATGATTCCAGCATTAATTTCATTGTGCTTATGCTCATTTTGAAGATTTTGACATTTTCACCTTAAGTGTACAATCAGGGGCTGAAAACGCGTTTAAAGCAATAAAAAGTTCATTTTGGCTCTCACACCTAAACTAAACGTTGTAGAATCAAAATTTTTATTGTATTTAGTGTATTCTAGCATCCTGAAGATGATTCCAGCATTAATTTCATTGTGCTTATGCTCATTTTTAAGATTTTGACATTTTCACCTAAAGTGCACAATCAGGCTGAAAACGCATTTAAAGCAATAAAAAGTTCATTTTGGCTCTCACACCTATACTAAACGTTGTAGACTCAAAATTTTTGCTGTATTTAGTGTATTTTAGCATCCCGAAGATGATTCCAGCATTAATTTCATTGTGCTTATGCTCATTTTTAAGATTTTGACATTTTCATCTTAAGTGTACAATCAGGGGCTGAAAACGCGTTTAAAGCAATAAAAAGTTCATTTTGGCTCTCACACCTAAACTAAACGTTGTAGACTCAAAATTTTTGCTGTATTCAGTGTATTCTAGCATCCTGAAGATGATTCCAGCATTAATTTCATCGTGCTTATGCTCATTTTGAAGATTTTGACATTTTCACCTAAAGTGCACAATCAGGCTGAAAACGCATTTAAAGCAATAAAAAGTTCATTTTGGCTCACACACCTAAAATAAACGTTGTAGACTCAAAATTTTTGCTGTATTTAGTGTATTCTAGCATCCTGAAGATGATTCCAGCATTAATTTCATTGTGCTTATGCTCATTTTGAAGATTTTGACATTTTCACCTTAAGTGTACAATCAGGGGCTGAAAACGCGTTTAAAGCAATAAAAAGTTCATTTTGGCTCTCACACCTAAACTAAACGTTGTAGACTCAAAATTTTTGCTGTATTTAGTGTATTCTAGCATCCTGAAGATGATTCCAGCATTAATTTCATTGTGCTTATGCTCATTTTGAAGATTTTGACATTTTCACCTTAAGTGTACAATCAGGGGCTGAAAACGCGTTTAAAGCAATAAAAAGTTCATTTTGGCTCTCACACCTAAACTAAACGTTGTAGACTCAAAATTTTTGCTGTATTCAGTGTATTCTAGCATCCTGAAGATGATTCCAGCATTAATTTCATCGTGCTTATGCTCATTTTGAAGATTTTGACATTTTCACCTAAAGTGCACAATCAGGCTGAAAACGCATTTAAAGCAATAAAAAGTTCATTTTGGCTCACACACCTAAAATAAACGTTGTAAGACTCAAAATTTTTGCTGTATTTAGTGTATTCTAGCATCCTGAAGATGATTCCAGCATTAATTTCATTGTGCTTATGCTCATTTTTAAGATTTTGACATTTTCACCTAAAGTGCACAATCAGGCTGAAAACGCATTTAAAGCAATAAAAAGTTCATTTTGGCTCTCACACCTAAACTAAACGTTGTAGACTCAAAATTTTTGCTGTATTCAGTGTATTCTAGCATCCTGAAGATGATTCCAGCATTAATTTCATCGTGCTTATGCTCATTTTGAAGATTTTGACGTTTTCACCTAAAGTGCACAATCAGGCTGAAAACGCATTTAAAGCAATAAAAAGTTCATTTTGGCTCACACACCTAAAATAAACGTTGTAAGACTCAAAATTTTTGCTGTATTTAGTGTATTCTAGCATCCTGAAGATGATTCCAGCATTAATTTCATTGTGCTTATGCTCATTTTGAAGATTTTGACATTTTCACCTTAAGTGTACAATCAGGGGCTGAAAACGCGTTTAAAGCAATAAAAAGTTCATTTTGGCTCTCACACCTAAACTAAACGTTGTAGACTCAAAATTTTTGCTGTATTCATTGTATTCTAGCATCCTGAAGATGATTCCAGCATTAATTTCATCGTGCTTATGCTCATTTTGAAGATTTTGACATTTTCACCTAAAGTGCACAATCAGGCTGAAAACGCATTTAAAGCAATAAAAAGTTCATTTTGGCTCACACACCTAAAATAAACGTTGTAAGACTCAAAATTTTTGCTGTATTTAGTGTATTCTAGCATCCTGAAGATGATTCCAGCATTAATTTCATTGTGCTTATGCTCATTTTGAAGATTTTGACATTTTCACCTTAAGTGTACAATCAGGGGCTGAAAACGCGTTTAAAGCAATAAAAAGTTCATTTTGGCTCTCACACCTAAACTAAACGTTGTAGACTCAAAATTATTGCTGTATTTAGTGTATTCTAGCATCCTGAAGATGATTCCAGCATTAATTTCATTGTGCTTATGCTCATTTTGAAGATTTTGACATTTTCACCTTAAGTGTACAATCAGGGGCTGAAAACGCGTTTAAAGCAATAAAAAGTTCATTTTGTCTCTCACACCTAAACTAAACGTTGTAGACTCAAAATTTTTGCTGTATTTAGTGTATTCTAGCATCCTGAAGATGATTCCAGCATTAATTTCATTGTGCTTATGCTCATTTTTAAGATTTTGACATTTTCACCTAAAGTGTACAATCAGGGGCTGAAAACGCGTTTAAAGCAATAAAAAGTTCATTTTGGCTCTCACACCTAAACTAAACGTTGTAGACTCAAAATTTTTGCTGTATTCAGTGTATTCTAGCATCCTGAAGATGATTCCAGCAATAATTTCATCGTGCTTATGCTCATTTTGAAGATTTTGACATTTTCACCTAAAGTGCACAATCAGGCTGAAAACGCATTTAAAGCAATAAAAAGTTCATTTTGGCTCACACACCTAAAATAAACGTTGTAGACTCAAATTTTTTGCTGTATTTAGTGTATTCTAGCATCCTGAAGATGATTCCAGCATTAATTTCATTGTGCTTATGCTCATTTTGAAGATTTTGACATTTTCACCTTAAGTGTACAATCAGGGGCTGAAAACGCGTTTAAAGCAATAAAAAGTTTATTTTGGCTCTCACACCTAAACTAAACGTTGTAGAATCAAAATTTTTGCTGTATTTAGTGTATTCTAGCATCCTGAAGATGATTCCAGCATTAATTTCATTGTGCTTATGCTCATTTTTAAGATTTTGACATTTTCACCTAAAGTGCACAATCAGGCTGAAAATGCATTTAAAGCAATAAAAAGTTCATTTTGGCTCTCACACCTATACTAAACGTTGTAGACTCAAAATTTTTGCTGTATTTAGTGTATTTTAGCATCCCGAAGATGATTCCAGCATTAATTTCATTGTGCTTATGCTCATTTTTAAGATTTTGACATTTTCATCTTAAGTGTACAATCAGGGGCTGAAAACGCGTTTAAAGCAATAAAAAGTTCATTTTGGCTCTCACACCTAAACTAAACGTTGTAGACTCAAAATTTTTGCTGTATTCAGTGTATTCTAGCATCCTGAAGATGATTCCAGCATTAATTTCATCGTGCTTATGCTCATTTTGAAGATTTTGACATTTTCACCTAAAGTGCACAATCAGGCTGAAAACGCATTTAAAGCAATAAAAAGTTCATTTTGGCTCACACACCTAAAATAAACGTTGTAGACTCAAAATTTTTGCTGTATTTAGTGTATTCTAGCATCCTGAAGATGATTCCAGCATTAATTTCATTGTGCTTATGCTCATTTTGAAGATTTTGACATTTTCACCTTAAGTGTACAATCAGGGGCTGAAAACGCGTTTAAAGCAATAAAAAGTTCATTTTGGCTCTCACACCTAAACTAAACGTTGTAGACTCAAAATTTTTGCTGTATTTAGTGTATTCTAGCATCCTGAAGATGATTCCAGCATTAATTTCATTGTGCTTATGCTCATTTTGAAGATTTTGACATTTTCACCTTAAGTGTACAATCAGGGGCTGAAAACGCGTTTAAAGCAATAAAAAGTTCATTTTGGCTCTCACACCTAAACTAAACGTTGTAGACTCAAAATTTTTGCTGTATTCAGTGTATTCTAGCATCCTGAAGATGATTCCAGCATTAATTTCATCGTGCTTATGCTCATTTTGAAGATTTTGACATTTTCACCTAAAGTGCACAATCAGGCTGAAAACGCATTTAAAGCAATAAAAAGTTCATTTTGGCTCACACACCTAAAATAAACGTTGTAAGACTCAAAATTTTTGCTGTATTTAGTGTATTCTAGCATCCTGAAGATGATTCCAGCATGAATTTCATTGTGCTTATGCTCATTTTGAAGATTTTGACATTTTCACCTTAAGTGTACAATCAGGGGCTGAAAACGCGTTTAAAGCAATAAAAAGTTCATTTTGGCTCTCACACCTAAACTAAACGTTGTTGACTCAAAATTTTTGCTGTATTTAGTGTATTCTAGCATCCTGAAGATGATTCCAGCATTAATTTCATTGTGCTTATGCTCATTTTTAAGATTTTGACATTTTCACCTAAAGTGCACAATCAGGCTGAAAACGCATTTAAAACAATACAAAGTTCATTTTGGCTCTCACACCTAAACTAAACGTTGTAGACTCAAAATTATTGCTGTATTTAGTGTATTCTAGCATCCTGAAGATGATTCCAGCATTAATTTCATTGTGCTTATGCTCATTTTGAAGATTTTGACATTTTCACCTTAAGTGTACAATCAGGGGCTGAAAACGCGTTTAAAGCAATAAAAAGTTCATTTTGGCTCTCACACCTAAACTAAACGTTGTAGACTCAAAATTTTTGCTGTATTTAGTGTATTTTAGCATCCTGAAGATGATTCCAGCATTAATTTCATTGTGCTTATGCTCATTTTTAAGATTTTGACATTTTCACCTTAAGTGTACAATCAGGGGCTGAAAACGCGTTTAAAGCAATAAAAAGTTCATTTTGGCTCTCACACCTAAACTAAACGTTGTAGACTCAAAATTTTTGCTGTATTCAGTGTATTCTAGCATCCTGAAGATGATTCCAGCATTAATTTCATTGTGCTTATGCTCATTTTTAAGATTTTGACATTTTCACCTTAAGTGTACAATCAGGGGCTGAAAACGCGTTTAAAGCAATAAAAAGTTCATTTTGGCTCTCACACCTAAACTAAACGTTGTAGACTCAAAATTTTTGCTGTATTCAGTGTATTCTAGCATCCTGAAGATGATTCCAGCATTAATTTCATCGTGCTTATGCTCATTTTGAAGATTTTGACATTTTCACCTAAAGTGCACAATCAGGCTGAAAACGCATTTAAAGCAATAAAAAGTTCAATTTGGCTCACACACCTAAAATAAACGTTGTAGACTCAAAATTTTTGCTGTATTTAGTGTATTCTAGCATCCTGAAGATGATTCCAGCATTAATTTCATTGTGCTTATGCTCATTTTTAAGATTTTGACATTTTCACCTTAAGTGTACAATCAGGGGCTGAAAACGCGTTTAAAGCAATAAAAAGTTCATTTTGGCTCTCACACCTAAACTAAACGTTGTAGACTCAAAATTTTTGCTGTATTTAGTGTATTTTAACATCCTGAAGATGATTCCAGCATTAATTTCATTGTGCTTATCCTCATTTTTAAGATTTTGACATTTTCATCTTAAGTGTACAATCAGGGGCTGAAAACGCGTTTAAAGCAATAAAAAGTTCATTTTGGCTCTCACACCTAAACTAAACGTTGTAGACTCAAAATTGTTGCTGTATTCAGTGTATTCTAGCATCCTGAAGATGATTCCAGCATTAATTTCATCGTGCTTATGCTCATTTTGAAGATTTTGACATTTTCACCTAAAGTGCACAATCAGGCTGAAAACGCATTTAAAGCAATAAAAAGTTCATTTTGGCTCTCACACCTAAACTAAACGTTGTAGACTCAAAATTTTTGCTGTATTTAGTGTATTCTAGCATCCTGAAGATGATTCCAGCATTAATTTCATTGTGCTTATGCTCATTTTTAAGATTTTGACATTTTCACCTAAAGTGCACAATCAGGCTGAAAACGCATTTAAAGCAATAAAAAGTTCATTTTGGCTCTCACACCTAAACTAAACGTTGTAGACTCAAAATTATTGCTGTATTTAGTGTATTCTAGCATCCTGAAGATGATTCCAGCATTAATTTCATTGTGCTTATGCTCATTTTGAAGATTTTGACATTTTCACCTTAAGTGTACAATCAGGGGCTGAAAACGCGTTTAAAGCAATAAAAAGTTCATTTTGGCTCTCACACCTAAACTAAACGTTGTAGACTCAAAATTTTTGCTGTATTTAGTGTATTTTAGCATCCTGAAGATGATTCCAGCATTAATTTCATTGTTCTTATGCTCATTTTTAAGATTTTGACATTTTCACCTTAAGTGTACAATCAGGGGCTGAAAACGCGTTTAAAGCAATAAAAAGTTCATTTTGGCTCTCACACCTAAACTAAACGTTGTAGACTCAAAATTTTTGCTGTATTCAGTGTATTCTAGCATCCTGAAGATGATTCCAGCATTAATTTCATTGTGCTTATGCTCATTTTTAAGATTTTGACATTTTCACCTTAAGTGTACAATCAGGGGCTGAAAACGTGTTTAAAGCAATAAAAAGTTCATTTTGGCTCTCACACCTAAACTAAACGTTGTAGACTCAAAATTTTTGCTGTATTTAGTGTATTCTAGCATCCTGAAGATGATTCCAGCATTAATTTCATTGTGCTTATGCTCATTTTGAAGATTTTGACATTTTCACCTAAAGTGCACAATCAGGCTGAAAATGCATTTAAAGCAATAAAAAGTTCATTTTGGCTCTCACACCTAAACTAAACGTTGTAGACTCAAAATTTTTGCTGTATTTAGTGTATTCTAGCATCCTGAAGATGATTCCAGCATTAATTTCATTGTGCTTATGCTCATTTTTAAGATTTTGACATTTTCACCTTAAGTGTACAATCAGGGGCTGAAAACGCGTTTAAAGCAATAAAAAGTTCATTTTGGCTCTCACACCTAAACTAAACGTTGTAGACTCAAAATTTTTGCTGTATTCAGTGTATTCTAGCATCCTGAAGATGATTCCAGCATTAATTTCATCGTGCTTATGCTCATTTTGAAGATTTTGACATTTTCACCTAAAGTGCACAATCAGGCTGAAAACGCATTTAAAGCAATAAAAAGTTCATTTTGGCTCTCACACCTAAACTAAACGTTGTAGACTCAAAATTTTTGCTGTATTTAGTGTATTCTAGCATCCTGAAGATGATTCCAGCATTAATTTCATTGTGCTTATGCTCATTTTTAAGATTTTGACATTTTCACCTAAAGTGCACAATCAGGCTGAAAACGCATTTAAAGCAATAAAAAGTTCATTTTGGCTCTCACACCTAAACTAAACGTTGTAGACTCAAAATTATTGCTGTATTTAGTGTATTCTAGCATCCTGAAGATGATTCCAGCATTAATTTCATTGTGCTTATGCTCATTTTGAAGATTTTGACATTTTCACCTTAAGTGTACAATCAGGGGCTGAAAACGCGTTTAAAGCAATAAAAAGTTCATTTTGGCTCTCACACCTAAACTAAACGTTGTAGACTCAAAATTTTTGCTGTATTTAGTGTATTTTAGCATCCTGAAGATGATTCCAGCATTAATTTCATTGTTCTTATGCTCATTTTTAAGATTTTGACATTTTCACCTTAAGTGTACAATCAGGGGCTGAAAACGCGTTTAAAGCAATAAAAAGTTCATTTTGGCTCTCACACCTAAACTAAACGTTGTAGACTCAAAATTTTTGCTGTATTCAGTGTATTCTAGCATCCTGAAGATGATTCCAGCATTAATTTCATTGTGCTTATGCTCATTTTTAAGATTTTGACATTTTCACCTTAAGTGTACAATCAGGGGCTGAAAACGTGTTTAAAGCAATAAAAAGTTCATTTTGGCTCTCACACCTAAACTAAACGTTGTAGACTCAAAATTTTTGCTGTATTTAGTGTATTTTAGCATCCTGAAGATGATTCCAGCATTAATTTCATTGTGCTTATGCTCATTTTTAAGATTTTGACATTTTCACCTTAAGTGTACAATCAGGGGCTGAAAACGCGTTTAAAGCAATAAAAAGTTCATTTTGGCTCTCACACCTAAACTAAACGTTGTAGACTCAAAATTTTTGCTGTATTCAGTGTATTCTAGCATCCTGAAGATGATTCCAGCATTAATTTCATCGTGCTTATGCTCATTTTGAAGATTTTGACATTTTCACCTAAAGTGCACAATCAGGCTGAAAACGCATTTAAAGCAATAAAAAGTTCATTTTGGCTCACACACCTAAAATAAACGTTGTAGACTCAAAATTTTTGCTGTATTTAGTGTATTCTAGCATCCTGAAGATGATTCCAGCATTAAATTCATTGTGCTTATGCTCATTTTGAAGATTTTGACATTTTCACCTTAAGTGTACAATCAGGGGCTGAAAACGCGTTTAAAGCAATAAAAAGTTCATTTTGGCTCTCACACCTAAACTAAACGTTGTAGACTCACAATTTTTGCTGTATTTAGTGTATTCTAGCATCCTGAAGATGATTCCAGCATTAATTTAATAGTGCTTATGCTCATTTTTAAGATTTTGACATTTTCACCTAAAGTGCACAATCAGGCTGAAAACGCATTTAAAGCAATAAAAAGTTCATTTTGGCTCTCACACCTAAACTAAACGTTGTAGACTCAAAATTTTTGCTGTATTTAGTGTATTCTAGCATCCTGAAGATGATTCCAGCATTAATTTCATTGTGCTTATGCTCATTTTGAAGATTTTGACATTTTCACCTTAAGTGTACAATCAGGGGCTGAAAACGCGTTTAAAGCAATAAAAAGTTCATTTTGGCTCTCACACCTAAACTAAACGTTGTAGACTCAAAATTTTTGCTGTATTTAGTGTATTCTAGCATCCTGAAGATGATTCCAGCATTAATTTCATCGTGCTTATGCTCATTTTGAAGATTTTGACATTTTCACCTAAAGTGCACAATCAGGCTGAAAACGCATTTAAAGCAATAAAAAGTTCATTTTGGCTCACACACCTAAAATAAACGTTGTAGACTCAAAATTTTTGCTGTATTTAGTGTATTCTAGCATCCTGAAGATGATTCCAGCATTAATTTCATTGTGCTTATGCTCATTTTGAAGATTTTGACATTTTCACCTTAAGTGTACAATCAGGGGCTGAAAACGCGTTTAAAGCAATAAAAAGTTCATTTTGGCTCTCACACCTAAACTAAACATTGTAGAATCAAAATTTTTGCTGTATTTAGTGTATTCTAGCATCCTGAAGATGATTCCAGCATTAATTTCATTGTGCTTATGCTCATTTTTAAGATTTTGACATTTTCACCTAAAGTGCACAATCAGGCTGAAAACGCATTTAAAGCAATAAAAAGTTCATTTTTGGCTCTCACAACTTAACTAAACGTTGTAGACTCAAAATTTTTGCTGTATTTAGTGTATTCTAGCATCCTGAAGATGATTCCAGCATTAATTTCATTGTGCTTATGCTCATTTTGAAGATTTTGACATTTTCACCTTAAGTGTACAATCAGGGGCTGAAAACGCGTTTAAAGCAATAAAAAGTTCATTTTGGCTCTCACACCTAAACTAAACGTTGTAGACTCAAAATTTTTGCTGTATTTAGTGTATTCTAGCATCCTGAAGATGATTCCAGCATTAATTTAATAGTGCTTATGCTCATTTTTAAGATTTTGACATTTTCACCTAAAGTGCACAATCAGGCTGAAAACGCATTTAAAGCAATAAAAAGTTCATTTTGGCTCTCACACCTAAACTAAACGTTGTAGACTAAAAAATTTTTGCTGTATTTAGTGTATTCTAGCATCCTGAAGATGATTCCAGCATTAATTTCATTGTGCTTATGCTCATTTTGAAGATTTTGACATTTTCACCTTAAGTGTGCAATCAGGGGCTGAAAACGCGTTTAAAGCAATAAAAAGTTCATTTTGGCTCTCACACCTAAACTAAACGTTGTAGACTCAAAATTTTTGCTGTATTTAGTGTATTCGAGCATCCTGAAGATGATTCCAGCATTAATTTCATTGTGCTTATGCTCATTTTGAAGATTTTGACATTTTCACCTAAAGTGCACAATCAGGCTGAAAACGCATTTAAAGCAATAAAAAGTTCATTTTGGCTCTCACACCTAAACTAAACGTTGTAGACTCAAAATTATTGCTGTATTTAGTGTATTCTAGCAACCTGAAGATGATTCCAGCATTAATTTCATTGTGCTTATGCTCATTTTGAAGATTTTGACATTTTCACCTTAAGTGTACAATCAGGGGCTGAAAACGCGTTTAAAGCAATAAAAAGTTCATTTTGGCTCTCACACCTAAACTAAACGTTGTAGACTCAAAATTTTTGCTGTATTTAGTGTATTCTAGCATCCTGAAGATGATTCCAGCATTAATTTCATCGTGCTTATGCTCATTTTGAAGATTTTGACATTTTCACCTAAAGTGCACAATCAGGCTGAAAACGCATTTAAAGCAATAAAAAGTTCATTTTGGCTCACACACCTAAAATAAACGTTGTAGACTCAAAATTTTTGCTGTATTTAGTGTATTCTAGCATCCTGAAGATGATTCCAGCATTAATTTCATTGTGCTTATGCTCATTTTGAAGATTTTGACATTTTCACCTTAAGTGTACAATCAGGGGCTGAAAACGCGTTTAAAGCAATAAAAAGTTCATTTTGGCTCTCACACCTAAACTAAACGTTGTAGAATCAAAATTTTTGCTGTATTTAGTGTATTCTAGCATCCTGAAGATGATTCCAGCATTAATTTCATTGTGCTTATGCTCATTTTTAAGATTTTGACATTTTGACCTAAAGTGCACAATCAGGCTGAAAACGCATTTAAAGCAATAAAAAGTTCATTTTTGGCTCTCACACCTAAACTAAACGTTGTAGACTCAAAATTTTTGCTGTATTTAGTGTATTCTAGCATCCTGAAGATGATTCCAGCATTAATTTCATTGTGCTTATGCTCATTTTGAAGATTTTGACATTTTCACCTTAAGTGTACAATCAGGGGCTGAAAACGCGTTTAAAGCAATAAAAAGTTCATTTTGGCTCTCACACCTAAACTAAACGTTGTAGACTCAAAATTTTTGCTGTATTTAGTGTATTCTAGCATCCTGAAGATGATTCCAGCATTAATTTAATAGTGCTTATGCTCATTTTTAAGATTTTGACATTTTCACCTAAAGTGCACAATCAGGCTGAAAACGCATTTAAAGCAATAAAAAGTTCATTTTGGCTCTCACACCTAAACTAAACGTTGTAGACTCAAAATTTTTGCTGTATTTAGTGTATTCTAGCATCCTGAAGATGATTCCAGCATTAATTTCATTGTGCTTATGCTCATTTTGAAGATTTTGACATTTTCACCTTAAGTGTACAATCAGGGGCTGAAAACGCGTTTAAAGCAATAAAAAGTTCATTTTGGCTCTCACACCTAAACTAAACGTTGTAGACTCAAAATTTTTGCTGTATTTAGTGTATTCTAGCATCCTGAAGATGATTCCAGCATTAATTTCATTGTGCTTATGCTCATTTTGAAGATTTTGACATTTTCACCTAAAGTGCACAATCAGGCTGAAAACGCATTTAAAGCAATAAAAAGTTCATTTTGGCTCTCACACCTAAACTAAACGTTGTAGACTCAAAATTATTGCTGTATTTAGTGTATTCTAGCATCCTGAAGATGATTCCAGCATTAATTTCATTGTGCTTATGCTCATTTTGAAGATTTTGACATTTTCACCCTAAGTGTACAATCAGGGGCTGAAAACGCGTTTAAAGCAATAAAAAGTTCATTTTGGCTCTCACACCTAAACTAAACGTTGTAGACTCAAATTTTTTGCTGTATTCAGTGTATTCTAGCATCCTGAAGATGATTCCAGCATTAATTTCATCGTGCTTATGCTCATTTTGAAGATTTTGACATTTTCACCTAAAGTGCACAATCAGGCTGAAAACGCATTTAAAGCAATAAAAAGTTCATTTTGGCTCACACACCTAAAATAAACGTTGTAGACTCAAAATTTTTGCTGTATTTAGTGTATTCTAGCATCCTGAAGATGATTCCAGCATTAATTTCATTGTGCTTATGCTCATTTTGAAGATTTTGACATTTTCACCTTAAGTGTACAATCAGGGGCTGAAAACGCGTTTAAAGCAATAAAAAGTTCATTTTGGCTCTCACACCTAAACTAAACGTTGTAGAATCAAAATTTTTGCTGTATTTAGTGTATTCTAGCATCCTGAAGATGATTCCAGCATTAATTTCATTGTGCTTATGCTCATTTTTAAGATTTTGACATTTTCACCTAAAGTGCACAATCAGGCTGAAAACGCATTTAAAGCAATAAAAAGTTCATTTTTGGCTCTCACACCTAAACTAAACGTTGTAGACTCAAAATTTTTGCTGTATTTAGTGTATTCTAGCATCCTGAAGATGATTCCAGCATTAATTTCATTGTGCTTATGCTCATTTTGAAGATTTTGACATTTTCACCTTAAGTGTACAATCAGGGGCTGAAAACGCGTTTAAAGCAATAAAAAGTTCATTTTGGCTCTCACACCTAAACTAAACGTTGTAGACTCAAAATTTTTGCTGTATTCAGTGTATTCTAAAATCCTGAAGATGATTCCAGCATTAATTTCATTGTGCTTATGCTCATTTTGAAGATTTTGACATTTTCACCTAAAGTGCACAATCAGGCTGAAAACGCATTTAAAGCAATAAAAAGTTCATTTTGGCTCACACACCTAAAATAAACGTTGTAAGACTCAAAATTTTTGCTGTATTTAGTGTATTCTAGCATCCTGAAGATGATTCCAGCATTAATTTCATTGTGCTTATGCTCATTTTGAAGATTTTGACATTTTCACCTTAAGTGTACAATCAGGGGCTGAAAACGCGTTTAAAGCAATAAAAAGTTCATTTTGGCTCTCACACCTAAACTAAACGTTGTAGACTCAAAATTTTTGCTGTATTTAGTGTATTCTAGCATCCTGAAGATGATTCCAGCATTAATTTAATAGTGCTTATGCTCATTTTTAAGATTTTGACATTTTCACCTAAAGTGCACAATCAGGCTGAAAACGCATTTAAAGCAATAAAAAGTTCATTTTGGCTCTCACACCTAAACTAAACGTTGTAGACTCAAAATTATTGCTGTATTTAGTGTATTCTAGCATCCTGAAGATGATTCCAGCATTAATTTCATTGTGCTTATGCTCATTTTGAAGATTTTGACATTTTCACCTTAAGTGTACAATCAGGGGCTGAAAACGCGTTTAAAGCAATAAAAAGTTCATTTTGGCTCTCACACCTAAACTAAACGTTGTAGACTCAAAATTTTTGCTGTATTTAGTGTATTCTAGCATCCTGAAGATGATTCCAGCATTAATTTAATAGTGCTTATGCTCATTTTTAAGATTTTGACATTTTCACCTAAAGTGCACAATCAGGCTGAAAACGCATTTAAAGCAATAAAAAGTTCATTTTGGCTCTCACACCTAAACTAAACGTTGTAGACTCAAAATTATTGCTGTATTTAGTGTATTCTAGCATCCTGAAGATGATTCCAGCATTAATTTCATTGTGCTTATGCTCATTTTGAAGATTTTGACATTTTCACCTTAAGTGTACAATCAGGGGCTGAAAACGCGTTTAAAGCAATAAAAAGTTCATTTTGGCTCTCACACCTAAACTAAACGTTGTAGACTCAAAATTTTTGCTGTATTTAGTGTATTCTAGCATCCTGAAGATGATTCCAGCATTAATTTCATTGTGCTTATGCTCATTTTGAAGATTTTGACATTTTCACCTTAAGTGTACAATCAGGGGCTGAAAACGCGTTTAAAGCAATAAAAAGTTCATTTTGGCTCTCACACCTAAACTAAACATTGTAGAATCAAAATTTTTGCTGTATTTAGTGTATTCTAGCATCCTGAAGATGATTCCAGCATTAATTTCATTGTGCTTATGCTCATTTTTAAGATTTTGACATTTTCACCTAAAGTGCACAATCAGGCTGAAAACGCATTTAAAGCAATAAAAAGTTCATTTTTGGCTCTCACAACTTAACTAAACGTTGTAGACTCAAAATTTTTGCTGTATTTAGTGTATTCTAGCATCCTGAAGATGATTCCAGCATTAATTTCATTGTGCTTATGCTCATTTTGAAGATTTTGACATTTTCACCTTAAGTGTACAATCAGGGGCTGAAAACGCGTTTAAAGCAATAAAAAGTTCATTTTGGCTCTCACACCTAAACTAAACGTTGTAGACTCAAAATTTTTGCTGTATTTAGTGTATTCTAGCATCCTGAAGATGATTCCAGCATTAATTTAATAGTGCTTATGCTCATTTTTAAGATTTTGACATTTTCACCTAAAGTGCACAATCAGGCTGAAAACGCATTTAAAGCAATAAAAAGTTCATTTTGGCTCTCACACCTAAACTAAACGTTGTAGACTCAAAATTTTTGCTGTATTTAGTGTATTCTAGCATCCTGAAGATGATTCCAGCATTAATTTCATTGTGCTTATGCTCATTTTGAAGATTTTGACATTTTCACCTTAAGTGTACAATCAGGGGCTGAAAACGCGTTTAAAGCAATAAAAAGTTCATTTTGGCTCTCACACCTAAACTAAACGTTGTAGACTCAAAATTTTTGCTGTATTTAGTGTATTCGAGCATCCTGAAGATGATTCCAGCATTAATTTCATTGTGCTTATGCTCATTTTGAAGATTTTGACATTTTCACCTAAAGTGCACAATCAGGCTGAAAACGCATTTAAAGCAATAAAAAGTTCATTTTGGCTCTCACACCTAAACTAAACGTTGTAGACTCAAAATTATTGCTGTATTTAGTGTATTCTAGCATCCTGAAGATGATTCCAGCATTAATTTCATTGTGCTTATGCTCATTTTGAAGATTTTGACATTTTCACCTTAAGTGTACAATCAGGGGCTGAAAACGCGTTTAAAGCAATAAAAAGTTCATTTTGGCTCTCACACCTAAACTAAACGTTGTAGACTCAAAATTTTTGCTGTATTTAGTGTATTCTAGCATCCTGAAGATGATTCCAGCATTAATTTCATCGTGCTTATGCTCATTTTGAAGATTTTGACATTTTCACCTAAAGTGCACAATCAGGCTGAAAACGCATTTAAAGCAATAAAAAGTTCATTTTGGCTCACACACCTAAAATAAACGTTGTAGACTCAAAATTTTTGCTGTATTTAGTGTATTCTAGCATCCTGAAGATGATTCCAGCATTAATTTCATTGTGCTTATGCTCATTTTGAAGATTTTGACATTTTCACCTTAAGTGTACAATCAGGGGCTGAAAACGCGTTTAAAGCAATAAAAAGTTCATTTTGGCTCTCACACCTAAACTAAACGTTGTAGAATCAAAATTTTTGCTGTATTTAGTGTATTCTAGCATCCTGAAGATGATTCCAGCATTAATTTCATTGTGCTTATGCTCATTTTTAAGATTTTGACATTTTGACCTAAAGTGCACAATCAGGCTGAAAACGCATTTAAAGCAATAAAAAGTTCATTTTTGGCTCTCACACCTAAACTAAACGTTGTAGACTCAAAATTTTTGCTGTATTTAGTGTATTCTAGCATCCTGAAGATGATTCCAGCATTAATTTCATTGTGCTTATGCTCATTTTGAAGATTTTGACATTTTCACCTTAAGTGTACAATCAGGGGCTGAAAACGCGTTTAAAGCAATAAAAAGTTCATTTTGGCTCTCACACCTAAACTAAACGTTGTAGACTCAAAATTTTTGCTGTATTTAGTGTATTCTAGCATCCTGAAGATGATTCCAGCATTAATTTAATAGTGCTTATGCTCATTTTTAAGATTTTGACATTTTCACCTAAAGTGCACAATCAGGCTGAAAACGCATTTAAAGCAATAAAAAGTTCATTTTTGGCTCTCACACCTAAACTAAACGTTGTAGACTCAAAATTTTTGCTGTATTTAGTGTATTCTAGCATCCTGAAGATGATTCCAGCATTAATTTCATTGTGCTTATGCTCATTTTGAAGATTTTGACATTTTCACCTTAAGTGTACAATCAGGGGCTGAAAACGCGTTTAAAGCAATAAAAAGTTCATTTTGGCTCTCACACCTAAACTAAACGTTGTAGACTCAAAATTTTTGCTGTATTCAGTGTATTCTAAAATCCTGAAGATGATTCCAGCATTAATTTCATCGTGCTTATGCTCATTTTGAAGATTTTGACATTTTCACCTAAAGTGCACAATCAGGCTGAAAACGCATTTAAAGCAATAAAAAGTTCATTTTGGCTCACACACCTAAAATAAACGTTGTAAGACTCAAAATTTTTGCTGTATTTAGTGTATTCTAGCATCCTGAAGATGATTCCAGCATTAATTTCATTGTGCTTATGCTCATTTTGAAGATTTTGACATTTTCACCTTAAGTGTACAATCAGGGGCTGAAAACGCGTTTAAAGCAATAAAAAGTTCATTTTGGCTCTCACACCTAAACTAAACGTTGTAGACTCAAAATTTTTGCTGTATTTAGTGTATTCTAGCATCCTGAAGATGATTCCAGCATTAATTTAATAGTGCTTATGCTCATTTTTAAGATTTTGACATTTTCACCTAAAGTGCACAATCAGGCTGAAAACGCATTTAAAGCAATAAAAAGTTCATTTTGGCTCTCACACCTAAACTAAACGTTGTAGACTCAAAATTATTGCTGTATTTAGTGTATTCTAGCATCCTGAAGATGATTCCAGCATTAATTTCATTGTGCTTATGCTCATTTTGAAGATTTTGACATTTTCACCTTAAGTGTACAATCAGGGGCTGAAAACGCGTTTAAAGCAATAAAAAGTTCATTTTGGCTCTCACACCTAAACTAAACGTTGTAGACTCAAAATTTTTGCTGTATTTAGTGTATTCTAGCATCCTGAAGATGATTCCAGCATTAATTTCATTGTGCTTATGCTCATTTTTAAGATTTTGACATTTTCACCTAAAGTGTACAATCAGGGGCTGAAAACGCGTTTAAAGCAATAAAAAGTTCATTTTGGCTCTCACACCTAAACTAAACGTTGTAGACTCAAAATTTTTGCTGTATTCAGTGTATTCTAGCATCCTGAAGATGATTCCAGCATTAATTTCATCGTGCTTATGCTCATTTTGAAGATTTTGACATTTTCACCTAAAGTGCACAATCAGGCTTAAAACGCATTTAAAGCAATAAAAAGTTCATTTTGGCTCACACACCTAAAATAAACGTTGTAGACTCAAATTTTTTGCTGTATTTAGTGTATTCTAGCATCCTGAAGATGATTCCAGCATTAATTTCATTGTGCTTATGCTCATTTTGAAGATTTTGACATTTTCACCTTAAGTGTACAATCAGGGGCTGAAAACGCGTTTAAAGCAATAAAAAGTTCATTTTGGCTCTCACACCTAAACTAAACGTTGTAGAATCAAAATTTTTGCTGTATTTAGTGTATTCTAGCATCCTGAAGATGATTCCAGCATTAATTTCATTGTGCTTATGCTCATTTTGAAGATTTTGACATTTTCACCTTAAGTGTACAATCAGGGGCTGAAAACGCGTTTAAAGCAATAAAAAGTTCATTTTGGCTCTCACACCTAAACTAAACGTTGTAGACTCAAAATTTTTGCTGTATTCAGTGTATTCTAGCATCCTGAAGATGATTCCAGCATTAATTTCATCGTGCTTATGCTCATTTTGAAGATTTTGACATTTTCACCTAAAGTGCACAATCAGGCTGAAAACGCATTTAAAGCAATAAAAAGTTCATTTTGGCTCACACACCTAAAATAAACGTTGTAGACTCAAAATTTTTGCTGTATTTAGTGTATTCTAGCATCCTGAAGATGATTCCAGCATTAATTTCATTGTGCTTATGCTCATTTTGAAGATTTTGACATTTTCACCTTAAGTGTACAATCAGGGGCTGAAAACGCGTTTAAAGCAATAAAAAGTTCATTTTGGCTCTCACACCTAAACTAAACGTTGTAGACTCAAAATTTTTGCTGTATTTAGTGTATTCTAGCATCCTGAAGATGATTCCAGCATTAATTTCATCGTGCTTATGCTCATTTTGAAGATTTTGACATTTTCACCTAAAGTGCACAATCAGGCTGAAAACGCATTTAAAGCAATAAAAAGTTCATTTTGGCTCACACACCTAAAATAAACGTTGTAGACTCAAAATTTTTGCTGTATTTAGTGTATTCTAGCATCCTGAAGATGATTCCAGCATTAATTTCATTGTGCTTATGCTCATTTTGAAGATTTTGACATTTTCACCTTAAGTGTACAATCAGGGGCTGAAAACGCGTTTAAAGCAATAAAAAGTTCATTTTGGCTCTCACACCTAAACTAAACGTTGTAGAATCAAAATTTTTGCTGTATTTAGTGTATTCTAGCATCCTGAAGATGATTCCAGCATTAATTTCATTGTGCTTATGCTCATTTTTAAGATTTTGACATTTTGACCTAAAGTGCACAATCAGGCTGAAAACGCATTTAAAGCAATAAAAAGTTCATTTTTGGCTCTCACACCTAAACTAAACGTTGTAGACTCAAAATTTTTGCTGTATTTAGTGTATTCTAGCATCCTGAAGATGATTCCAGCATTAATTTCATTGTGCTTATGCTCATTTTGAAGATTTTGACATTTTCACCTTAAGTGTACAATCAGGGGCTGAAAACGCGTTTAAAGCAATAAAAAGTTCATTTTGGCTCTCACACCTAAACTAAACGTTGTAGACTCAAAATTTTTGCTGTATTTAGTGTATTCTAGCATCCTGAAGATGATTCCAGCATTAATTTAATAGTGCTTATGCTCATTTTTAAGATTTTGACATTTTCACCTAAAGTGCACAATCAGGCTGAAAACGCATTTAAAGCAATAAAAAGTTCATTTTTGGCTCTCACACCTAAACTAAACGTTGTAGACTCAAAATTTTTGCTGTATTTAGTGTATTCTAGCATCCTGAAGATGATTCCAGCATTAATTTCATTGTGCTTATGCTCATTTTGAAGATTTTGACATTTTCACCTTAAGTGTACAATCAGGGGCTGAAAACGCGTTTAAAGCAATAAAAAGTTCATTTTGGCTCTCACACCTAAACTAAACGTTGTAGACTCAAAATTTTTGCTGTATTCAGTGTATTCTAAAATCCTGAAGATGATTCCAGCATTAATTTCATCGTGCTTATGCTCATTTTGAAGATTTTGACATTTTCACCTAAAGTGCACAATCAGGCTGAAAACGCATTTAAAGCAATAAAAAGTTCATTTTGGCTCACACACCTAAAATAAACGTTGTAAGACTCAAAATTTTTGCTGTATTTAGTGTATTCTAGCATCCTGAAGATGATTCCAGCATTAATTTCATTGTGCTTATGCTCATTTTGAAGATTTTGACATTTTCACCTTAAGTGTACAATCAGGGGCTGAAAACGCGTTTAAAGCAATAAAAAGTTCATTTTGGCTCTCACACCTAAACTAAACGTTGTAGACTCAAAATTTTTGCTGTATTTAGTGTATTCTAGCATCCTGAAGATGATTCCAGCATTAATTTAATAGTGCTTATGCTCATTTTTAAGATTTTGACATTTTCACCTAAAGTGCACAATCAGGCTGAAAACGCATTTAAAGCAATAAAAAGTTCATTTTGGCTCTCACACCTAAACTAAACGTTGTAGACTCAAAATTATTGCTGTATTTAGTGTATTCTAGCATCCTGAAGATGATTCCAGCATTAATTTCATTGTGCTTATGCTCATTTTGAAGATTTTGACATTTTCACCTTAAGTGTACAATCAGGGGCTGAAAACGCGTTTAAAGCAATAAAAAGTTCATTTTGGCTCTCACACCTAAACTAAACGTTGTAGACTCAAAATTTTTGCTGTATTTAGTGTATTCTAGCATCCTGAAGATGATTCCAGCATTAATTTCATTGTGCTTATGCTCATTTTTAAGATTTTGACATTTTCACCTAAAGTGTACAATCAGGGGCTGAAAACGCGTTTAAAGCAATAAAAAGTTCATTTTGGCTCTCACACCTAAACTAAACGTTGTAGACTCAAAATTTTTGCTGTATTCAGTGTATTCTAGCATCCTGAAGATGATTCCAGCATTAATTTCATCGTGCTTATGCTCATTTTGAAGATTTTGACATTTTCACCTAAAGTGCACAATCAGGCTTAAAACGCATTTAAAGCAATAAAAAGTTCATTTTGGCTCACACACCTAAAATAAACGTTGTAGACTCAAATTTTTTGCTGTATTTAGTGTATTCTAGCATCCTGAAGATGATTCCAGCATTAATTTCATTGTGCTTATGCTCATTTTGAAGATTTTGACATTTTCACCTTAAGTGTACAATCAGGGGCTGAAAACGCGTTTAAAGCAATAAAAAGTTCATTTTGGCTCTCACACCTAAACTAAACGTTGTAGAATCAAAATTTTTGCTGTATTTAGTGTATTCTAGCATCCTGAAGATGATTCCAGCATTAATTTCATTGTGCTTATGCTCATTTTGAAGATTTTGACATTTTCACCTTAAGTGTACAATCAGGGGCTGAAAACGCGTTTAAAGCAATAAAAAGTTCATTTTGGCTCTCACACCTAAACTAAACGTTGTAGACTCAAAATTTTTGCTGTATTCAGTGTATTCTAGCATCCTGAAGATGATTCCAGCATTAATTTCATCGTGCTTATGCTCATTTTGAAGATTTTGACATTTTCACCTAAAGTGCACAATCAGGCTGAAAACGCATTTAAAGCAATAAAAAGTTCATTTTGGCTCACACACCTAAAATAAACGTTGTAGACTCAAAATTTTTGCTGTATTTAGTGTATTCTAGCATCCTGAAGATGATTCCAGCATTAATTTCATTGTGCTTATGCTCATTTTGAAGATTTTGACATTTTCACCTTAAGTGTACAATCAGGGGCTGAAAACGCGTTTAAAGCAATAAAAAGTTCATTTTGGCTCTCACACCTAAACTAAACGTTGTAGACTCAAAATTGTTGCTGTATTCAGTGTATTCTAGCATCCTGAAGATGATTCCAGCATTAATTTCATCGTGCTTATGCTCATTTTGAAGATTTTGACATTTTCACCTAAAGTGCACAATCAGGCTGAAAACGCATTTAAAGCAATAAAAAGTTCATTTTGGCTCACACACCTAAAATAAACGTTGTAAGACTCAAAATTTTTGCTGTATTTAGTGTATTCTAGCATCCTGAAGATGATTCCAGCATTAATTTCATTGTGCTTATGCTCATTTTGAAGATTTTGACATTTTCACCTTAAGTGTACAATCAGGGGCTGAAAACGCGTTTAAAGCAATAAAAAGTTCATTTTGGCTCTCACACCTAAACTAAACGTTGTAGACTCAAAATTTTTGCTGTATTTAGTGTATTCTAGCATCCTGAAGATGATTCCAGCATTAATTTAATAGTGCTTATGCTCATTTTTAAGATTTTGACATTTTCACCTAAAGTGCACAATCAGGCTGAAAACGCATTTAAAGCAATAAAAAGTTCATTTTGGCTCTCACACCTAAACTAAACGTTGTAGACTCAAAATTATTGCTGTATTTAGTGTATTCTAGCATCCTGAAGATGATTCCAGCATTAATTTCATTGTGCTTATGCTCATTTTGAAGATTTTGACATTTTCACCTTAAGTGTACAATCAGGGGCTGAAAACGCGTTTAAAGCAATAAAAAGTTCATTTTGGCTCTCACACCTAAACTAAACGTTGTAGACTCAAAATTTTTGCTGTATTTAGTGTATTCTAGCATCCTGAAGATGATTCCAGCATTAATTTCATTGTGCTTATGCTCATTTTTAAGATTTTGACATTTTCACCTAAAGTGTACAATCAGGGGCTGAAAACGCGTTTAAAGCAATAAAAAGTTCATTTTGGCTCTCACACCTAAACTAAACGTTGTAGACTCAAAATTTTTGCTGTATTCAGTGTATTCTAGCATCCTGAAGATGATTCCAGCATTAATTTCATCGTGCTTATGCTCATTTTGAAGATTTTGACATTTTCACCTAAAGTGCACAATCAGGCTGAAAACGCATTTAAAGCAATAAAAAGTTCATTTTGGCTCACACACCTAAAATAAACGTTGTAGACTCAAATTTTTTGCTGTATTTAGTGTATTCTAGCATCCTGAAGATGATTCCAGCATTAATTTCATTGTGCTTATGCTCATTTTGAAGATTTTGACATTTTCACCTTAAGTGTACAATCAGGGGCTGAAAACGCGTTTAAAGCAATAAAAAGTTCATTTTGGCTCTCACACCTAAACTAAACGTTGTAGAATCAAAATTTTTGCTGTATTTAGTGTATTCTAGCATCCTGAAGATGATTCCAGCATTAATTTCATCGTGCTTATGCTCATTTTGAAGATTTTGACATTTTCACCTAAAGTGCACAATCAGGCTGAAAACGTATTTAAAGCAATAAAAAGTTCATTTTGGCTCACACACCTAAAATAAACGTTGTAGACTTAAAATTTTTGCTGTATTTAGTGTATTCTAGCATCCTGAAGATGATTCCAGCATTAATTTCATTGTGCTTATGCTCATTTTGAAGATTTTGACATTTTCACCTAAAGTGCACAATCAGGCTGAAAACGCATTTAAAGCATTAAAAAGTTCATTTTGGCTCACACACCTAAAATAAACTTTGTAGACTCAAAATTTTTGCTGTATTTAGTGTATTCTAGCATCCTGAAGATGATTCCAGCATTAATTTCATTGTGCTTATGCTCATTTTGAAGATTTTGACATTTTCACCTTAAGTGTACAATCAGGGGCTGAAAACGCGTTTAAAGCAATAAAAAGTTCATTTTGGCTCTCACACCTAAACTAAACGTTGTAGATTCAAAATTTTTGCTGTATTTAGTGTATTCTAGCATCCTGAAGATGATTCCAGCATTAATTTCATTGTGCTTATGCTCATTTTTAAGATTTTGACATTTTCACCTAAAGTGCACAATCAGGCTGAAAACGCATTTAAAGCAATAAAAAGTTCATTTTGGCTCTCACACCTAAACTAAACGTTGTAGACTCAAAATTTTTGCTGTATTTAGTGTATTCTAGCATCCTGAAGATGATTCTAGCATTAATTTAATTGTGCTTATGCTCATTTTTAAGATTTTGACATTTTCACCTTAAGTGTACAATCAGGGGCTGAAAACGCGTTTAAAGCAATAAAAAGTTCATTTTGGCTCTCACACCTAAACTAAACGTTGTAGACTCAAAATTTTTGCTGTATTCAGTGTATTCTAGAATCCTGAAGATGATTCCAGCATTAATTTCATCGTGCTTATGCTCATTTTGAAGATTTTGACATTTTCACCTAAAGTGCACAATCAGGCTGAAAACGCATTTAAAGCAATAAAAAGTTCATTTTGGCTCACACACCTAAAATAAACGTTGTAGACTCAAAATTTTTGCTGTATTTAGTGTATTCTAGCATCCTGAAGATGATTCCAGCATTAATTTCATTGTGCTTATGCTCATTTTGAAGATTTTGACATTTTCACCTTAAGTGTACAATCAGGGGCTGAAAACGCGTTTAAAGCAATAAAAAGTTCATTTTGGCTCTCACACCTAAACTAAACATTGTAGAATCAAAATTTTTGCTGTATTTAGTGTATTCTAGCATCCTGAAGATGATTCCAGCATTAATTTCATTGTGCTTATGCTCATTTTTAAGATTTTGACATTTTCATTTAAAGTGCACAATCAGGCTGAAAACGCATTTAAAGCAATAAAAAGTTCATTTTTGGCTCTCACACCTAAACTAAACGTTGTAGACTCAAAATTTTTGCTGTATTTAGTGTATTCTAGCATCCTGAAGATGATTCCAGCATTAATTTCATTGTGCTTATGCTCATTTTGAAGATTTTGACATTTTCACCTTAAGTGTACAATCAGGGGCTGAAAACGCGTTTAAAGCAATAAAAAGTTCATTTTGGCTCTCACACCTAAACTAAACGTTGTAGAATCAAAATTTTTGCTGTATTTAGTGTATTCTAGCATCCTGAAGATGATTCCAGCATTAATTTCATTGTGCTTATGCTCATTTTTAAGATTTTGACATTTTCACCTAAAGTGCACAATCAGGCTGAAAACGCATTTAAAGCAATAAAAAGTTCATTTTGGCTCACACACCTAAAATAAACGTTGTAGACTCAAATTTTTTGCTGTATTTAGTGTATTTTAGCATCCTGAAGATGATTCCAGCATTAATTTCATTGTGCTTATGCTCATTTTTAAGATTTTGACATTTTCACCTTAAGTGTACAATCAGGGGCTGAAAACGCGTTTAAAGCAATAAAAAGTTCATTTTGGCTCTCACACCTAAACTAAACGTTGTAGACTCAAAATTTTTGCTGTATTCAGTGTATTCTAGCATCCTGAAGATGATTCCAGCATTAATTTCATCGTGCTTATGCTCATTTTGAAGATTTTGACATTTTCACCTAAAGTGCACATTCAGGCTGAAAACGCATTTAAAGCAATAAAAAGTTCATTTTGGCTCACACACCTAAAATAAACGTTGTAGACTCAAAATTTTTGCTGTATTTAGTGTATTCTAGCATCCTGAAGATGATTCCAGCATTAATTTCATTGTGCTTATGCTCATTTTGAAGATTTTGACATTTTCACCTTAAGTGTACAATCAGGGGCTGAAAACGCGTTTAAAGCAATAAAAAGTTCATTTTGGCTCTCACACCTAAACTAAACGTTGTAGAATCAAAATTTTTGCTGTATTTAGTGTATTCTAGCATCCTGAAGATGATTCCAGCATTAATTTCATTGTGCTTATGCTCATTTTTAAGATTTTGACATTTTCACCTAAAGAGCACAATCAGGCAGAAAACGCATTTAAAGCAATAAAAAGTTCATTTTTGGCTCTCACACCTAAACTAAACGTTGTAGACTCAAAATTTTTGCTGTATTTAGTGTATTCTAGCATCCTGAAGATGATTCCAGCATTAATTTCATTGTGCTTATGCTCATTTTGAAGATTTTGACATTTTCACCTTAAGTGTACAATCAGGGGCTGAAAACGCGTTTAAAGCAATAAAAAGTTCATTTTGGCTCTCACACCTAAACTAAACGTTGTAGACTCAAAATTTTTGCTGTATTTAGTGTATTCTAGCATCCTGAAGATGATTCTAGCATTAATTTAATTGTGCTTATGCTCATTTTTAAGATTTTGACATTTTCACCTTAAGTGTACAATCAGGGGCTGAAAACGCGTTTAAAGCAATAAAAAGTTCATTTTGGCTCTCACACCTAAACTAAACGTTGTAGACTCAAAATTTTTGCTGTATTTAGTGTATTCTAGCATCCTGAAGATGATTCCAGCATTAATTTCATTGTGCTTATGCTCATTTTGAAGATTTTGACATTTTCACCTAAAGTGCACAATCAGGCTGAAAACGCATTTAAAGCATTAAAAAGTTCATTTTGGCTCACACACCTAAAATAAACTTTGTAGACTCAAAATTTTTGCTGTATTTAGTGTATTCTAGCATCCTGAAGATGATTCCAGCATTAATTTCATTGTGCTTATGCTCATTTTGAAGATTTTGACATTTTCACCTTAAGTGTACAATCAGGGGCTGAAAACGCGTTTAAAGCAATAAAAAGTTCATTTTGGCTCTCACACCTAAACTAAACGTTGTAGATTCAAATTTTTTGCTGTATTTAGTGTATTCTAGCATCCTGAAGATGATTCCAGCATTAATTTCATTGTGCTTATGCTCATTTTTAAGATTTTGACATTTTCACCTAAAGTGCACAATCAGGCTGAAAACGCATTTAAAGCAATAAAAAGTTCATTTTGGCTCTCACACCTAAACTAAACGTTGTAGACTCAAAATTTTTGCTGTATTTAGTGTATTCTAGCATCCTGAAGATGATTCTAGCATTAATTTAATTGTGCTTATGCTCATTTTTAAGATTTTGACATTTTCACCTTAAGTGTACAATCAGGGGCTGAAAACGCGTTTAAAGCAATAAAAAGTTCATTTTGGCTCTCACACCTAAACTAAACGTTGTAGACTCAAAATTTTTGCTGTATTCAGTGTATTCTAGAATCCTGAAGATGATTCCAGCATTAATTTCATCGTGCTTATGCTCATTTTGAAGATTTTGACATTTTCACCTAAAGTGCACAATCAGGCTGAAAACGCATTTAAAGCAATAAAAAGTTCATTTTGGCTCACACACCTAAAATAAACGTTGTAGACTCAAAATTTTTGCTGTATTTAGTGTATTCTAGCATCCTGAAGATGATTCCAGCATTAATTTCATTGTGCTTATGCTCATTTTGAAGATTTTGACATTTTCACCTTAAGTGTACAATCAGGGGCTGAAAACGCGTTTAAAGCAATAAAAAGTTCATTTTGGCTCTCACACCTAAACTAAACATTGTAGAATCAAAATTTTTGCTGTATTTAGTGTATTCTAGCATCCTGAAGATGATTCCAGCATTAATTTCATTGTGCTTATGCTCATTTTTAAGATTTTGACATTTTCATTTAAAGTGCACAATCAGGCTGAAAACGCATTTAAAGCAATAAAAAGTTCATTTTTGGCTCTCACACCTAAACTAAACGTTGTAGACTCAAAATTTTTGCTGTATTTAGTGTATTCTAGCATCCTGAAGATGATTCCAGCATTAATTTCATTGTGCTTATGCTCATTTTGAAGATTTTGACATTTTCACCTTAAGTGTACAATCAGGGGCTGAAAACGCGTTTAAAACAATAAAAAGTTCATTTTGGCTCTCACACCTAAACTAAACGTTGTAGAATCAAAATTTTTGCTGTATTTAGTGTATTCTAGCATCCTGAAGATGATTCCAGCATTAATTTCATTGTGCTTATGCTCATTTTTAAGATTTTGACATTTTCACCTAAAGTGCACAATCAGGCTGAAAACGCATTTAAAGCAATAAAAAGTTCATTTTGGCTCACACACCTAAAATAAACGTTGTAGACTCAAATTTTTTGCTGTATTTAGTGTATTTTAGCATCCTGAAGATGATTCCAGCATTAATTTCATTGTGCTTATGCTCATTTTTAAGATTTTGACATTTTCACCTTAAGTGTACAATCAGGGGCTGAAAACGCGTTTAAAGCAATAAAAAGTTCATTTTGGCTCTCACACCTAAACTAAACGTTGTAGACTCAAAATTTTTGCTGTATTCAGTGTATTCTAGCATCCTGAAGATGATTCCAGCATTAATTTCATCGTGCTTATGCTCATTTTGAAGATTTTGACATTTTCACCTAAAGTGCACAATCAGGCTGAAAACGCATTTAAAGCAATAAAAAGTTCATTTTGGCTCACACACCTAAAATAAACGTTGTAGACTCAAAATTTTTGCTGTATTTAGTGTATTCTAGCATCCTGAAGATGATTCCAGCATTAATTTCATTGTG
This sequence comes from Vanacampus margaritifer, assembly GCF_051991255.1. Lineage (NCBI taxonomy): Eukaryota > Metazoa > Chordata > Actinopteri > Syngnathiformes > Syngnathidae > Vanacampus > Vanacampus margaritifer. Next base: position 22,377,569 of record NC_135445.1, on the reverse strand, counting down.
CTTATGCTCATTTTGAAGATTTTGACATTTTCACCTTAAGTGTACAATCAGGGGCTGAAAACGCGTTTAAAGCAATAAAAAGTTCATTTTGGCTCTCACACCTAAACTAAACGTTGTAGAATCAAAATTTTTGCTGTATTTAGTGTATTCTAGCATCCTGAAGATGATTCCAGCATTAATTTCATTGTGCTTATGCTCATTTTTAAGATTTTGACATTTTCACCTAAAGAGCACAATCAGGCAGAAAACGCATTTAAAGCAATAAAAAGTTCATTTTTGGCTCTCACACCTAAACTAAACGTTGTAGACTCAAAATTTTTGCTGTATTTAGTGTATTCTAGCATCCTGAAGATGATTCCAGCATTAATTTCATTGTGCTTATGCTCATTTTGAAGATTTTGACATTTTCACCTTAAGTGTACAATCAGGGGCTGAAAACGCGTTTAAAGCAATAAAAAGTTCATTTTGGCTCTCACACCTAAACTAAACGTTGTAGACTCAAAATTTTTGCTGTATTTAGTGTATTCTAGCATCCTGAAGATGATTCTAGCATTAATTTAATTGTGCTTATGCTCATTTTTAAGATTTTGACATTTTCACCTTAGGTGTACAATCAGGGGCTGAAAACGCGTTTAAAGCAATAAAAAGTTCATTTTGGCTCTCACACCTAAACTAAACGTTGTAGACTCAAAATTTTTGCTGTATTTAGTGTATTCTAGCATCCTGAAGATGATTCTAGCATTAATTTAATTGTGCTTATGCTCATTTTTAAGATTTTGACATTTTCACCTTAAGTGTACAATCAGGGGCTGAAAACGCGTTTAAAGCAATAAAAAGTTCATTTTGGCTCTCACACCTAAACTAAACGTTGTAGACTCAAAATTTTTGCTGTATTCAGTGTATTCTAGAATCCTGAAGATGATTCCAGCATTAATTTCATCGTGCTTATGCTCATTTTGAAGATTTTGACATTTTCACCTAAAGTGCACAATCAGGCTGAAAACGCATTTAAAGCAATAAAAAGTTCATTTTGGCTCACACACCTAAAATAAACGTTGTAGACTCAAAATTGTTGCTGTATTCAGTGTATTCTAGCATCCTGAAGATGATTCCAGCATTAATTTCATCGTGCTTATGCTCATTTTGAAGATTTTGACATTTTCACCTAAAGTGCACAATCAGGCTGAAAACGCATTTAAAGCAATAAAAAGTTCATTTTGGCTCACACACCTAAAATAAACGTTGTAAGACTCAAAATTTTTGCTGTATTTAGTGTATTCTAGCATCCTGAAGATGATTCCAGCATTAATTTCATTGTGCTTATGCTCATTTTGAAGATTTTGACATTTTCACCTTAAGTGTACAATCAGGGGCTGAAAACGCGTTTAAAGCAATAAAAAGTTCATTTTGGCTCTCACACCTAAACTAAACGTTGTAGACTCAAAATTTTTGCTGTATTTAGTGTATTCTAGCATCCTGAAGATGATTCCAGCATTAATTTAATAGTGCTTATGCTCATTTTTAAGATTTTGACATTTTCACCTAAAGTGCACAATCAGGCTGAAAACGCATTTAAAGCAATAAAAAGTTCATTTTGGCTCTCACACCTAAACTAAACGTTGTAGACTCAAAATTATTGCTGTATTTAGTGTATTCTAGCATCCTGAAGATGATTCCAGCATTAATTTCATTGTGCTTATGCTCATTTTGAAGATTTTGACATTTTCACCTTAAGTGTACAATCAGGGGCTGAAAACGCGTTTAAAGCAATAAAAAGTTCATTTTGGCTCTCACACCTAAACTAAACGTTGTAGACTCAAAATTTTTGCTGTATTTAGTGTATTCTAGCATCCTGAAGATGATTCCAGCATTAATTTCATTGTGCTTATGCTCATTTTTAAGATTTTGACATTTTCACCTAAAGTGTACAATCAGGGGCTGAAAACGCGTTTAAAGCAATAAAAAGTTCATTTTGGCTCTCACACCTAAACTAAACGTTGTAGACTCAAAATTTTTGCTGTATTCAGTGTATTCTAGCATCCTGAAGATGATTCCAGCATTAATTTCATCGTGCTTATGCTCATTTTGAAGATTTTGACATTTTCACCTAAAGTGCACAATCAGGCTGAAAACGCATTTAAAGCAATAAAAAGTTCATTTTGGCTCACACACCTAAAATAAACGTTGTAGACTCAAATTTTTTGCTGTATTTAGTGTATTCTAGCATCCTGAAGATGATTCCAGCATTAATTTCATTGTGCTTATGCTCATTTTGAAGATTTTGACATTTTCACCTTAAGTGTACAATCAGGGGCTGAAAACGCGTTTAAAGCAATAAAAAGTTCATTTTGGCTCTCACACCTAAACTAAACGTTGTAGAATCAAAATTTTTGCTGTATTTAGTGTATTCTAGCATCCTGAAGATGATTCCAGCATTAATTTCATCGTGCTTATGCTCATTTTGAAGATTTTGACATTTTCACCTAAAGTGCACAATCAGGCTGAAAACGTATTTAAAGCAATAAAAAGTTCATTTTGGCTCACACACCTAAAATAAACGTTGTAGACTTAAAATTTTTGCTGTATTTAGTGTATTCTAGCATCCTGAAGATGATTCCAGCATTAATTTCATTGTGCTTATGCTCATTTTGAAGATTTTGACATTTTCACCTAAAGTGCACAATCAGGCTGAAAACGCATTTAAAGCATTAAAAAGTTCATTTTGGCTCACACACCTAAAATAAACTTTGTAGACTCAAAATTTTTGCTGTATTTAGTGTATTCTAGCATCCTGAAGATGATTCCAGCATTAATTTCATTGTGCTTATGCTCATTTTGAAGATTTTGACATTTTCACCTTAAGTGTACAATCAGGGGCTGAAAACGCGTTTAAAGCAATAAAAAGTTCATTTTGGCTCTCACACCTAAACTAAACGTTGTAGATTCAAAATTTTTGCTGTATTTAGTGTATTCTAGCATCCTGAAGATGATTCCAGCATTAATTTCATTGTGCTTATGCTCATTTTTAAGATTTTGACATTTTCACCTAAAGTGCACAATCAGGCTGAAAACGCATTTAAAGCAATAAAAAGTTCATTTTGGCTCTCACACCTAAACTAAACGTTGTAGACTCAAAATTTTTGCTGTATTTAGTGTATTCTAGCATCCTGAAGATGATTCTAGCATTAATTTAATTGTGCTTATGCTCATTTTTAAGATTTTGACATTTTCACCTTAAGTGTACAATCAGGGGCTGAAAACGCGTTTAAAGCAATAAAAAGTTCATTTTGGCTCTCACACCTAAACTAAACGTTGTAGACTCAAAATTTTTGCTGTATTCAGTGTATTCTAGAATCCTGAAGATGATTCCAGCATTAATTTCATCGTGCTTATGCTCATTTTGAAGATTTTGACATTTTCACCTAAAGTGCACAATCAGGCTGAAAACGCATTTAAAGCAATAAAAAGTTCATTTTGGCTCACACACCTAAAATAAACGTTGTAGACTCAAAATTTTTGCTGTATTTAGTGTATTCTAGCATCCTGAAGATGATTCCAGCATTAATTTCATTGTGCTTATGCTCATTTTGAAGATTTTGACATTTTCACCTTAAGTGTACAATCAGGGGCTGAAAACGCGTTTAAAGCAATAAAAAGTTCATTTTGGCTCTCACACCTAAACTAAACATTGTAGAATCAAAATTTTTGCTGTATTTAGTGTATTCTAGCATCCTGAAGATGATTCCAGCATTAATTTCATTGTGCTTATGCTCATTTTTAAGATTTTGACATTTTCATTTAAAGTGCACAATCAGGCTGAAAACGCATTTAAAGCAATAAAAAGTTCATTTTTGGCTCTCACACCTAAACTAAACGTTGTAGACTCAAAATTTTTGCTGTATTTAGTGTATTCTAGCATCCTGAAGATGATTCCAGCATTAATTTCATTGTGCTTATGCTCATTTTGAAGATTTTGACATTTTCACCTTAAGTGTACAATCAGGGGCTGAAAACGCGTTTAAAGCAATAAAAAGTTCATTTTGGCTCTCACACCTAAACTAAACGTTGTAGAATCAAAATTTTTGCTGTATTTAGTGTATTCTAGCATCCTGAAGATGATTCCAGCATTAATTTCATTGTGCTTATGCTCATTTTTAAGATTTTGACATTTTCACCTAAAGTGCACAATCAGGCTGAAAACGCATTTAAAGCAATAAAAAGTTCATTTTGGCTCACACACCTAAAATAAACGTTGTAGACTCAAATTTTTTGCTGTATTTAGTGTATTTTAGCATCCTGAAGATGATTCCAGCATTAATTTCATTGTGCTTATGCTCATTTTTAAGATTTTGACATTTTCACCTTAAGTGTACAATCAGGGGCTGAAAACGCGTTTAAAGCAATAAAAAGTTCATTTTGGCTCTCACACCTAAACTAAACGTTGTAGACTCAAAATTTTTGCTGTATTCAGTGTATTCTAGCATCCTGAAGATGATTCCAGCATTAATTTCATCGTGCTTATGCTCATTTTGAAGATTTTGACATTTTCACCTAAAGTGCACAATCAGGCTGAAAACGCATTTAAAGCAATAAAAAGTTCATTTTGGCTCACACACCTAAAATAAACGTTGTAGACTCAAAATTTTTGCTGTATTTAGTGTATTCTAGCATCCTGAAGATGATTCCAGCATTAATTTCATTGTGCTTATGCTCATTTTGAAGATTTTGACATTTTCACCTTAAGTGTACAATCAGGGGCTGAAAACGCGTTTAAAGCAATAAAAAGTTCATTTTGGCTCTCACACCTAAACTAAACGTTGTAGAATCAAAATTTTTGCTGTATTTAGTGTATTCTAGCATCCTGAAGATGATTCCAGCATTAATTTCATTGTGCTTATGCTCATTTTTAAGATTTTGACATTTTCACCTAAAGAGCACAATCAGGCAGAAAACGCATTTAAAGCAATAAAAAGTTCATTTTTGGCTCTCACACCTAAACTAAACGTTGTAGACTCAAAATTTTTGCTGTATTTAGTGTATTCTAGCATCCTGAAGATGATTCCAGCATTAATTTCATTGTGCTTATGCTCATTTTTAAGATTTTGACATTTTCACCTTAAGTGTACAATCAGGGGCTGAAAACGCGTTTAAAGCAATAAAAAGTTCATTTTGGCTCTCACACCTAAACTAAACGTTGTAGACTCAAAATTTTTGCTGTATTTAGTGTATTCTAGCATCCTGAAGATGATTCTAGCATTAATTTAATTGTGCTTATGCTCATTTTTAAGATTTTGACATTTTCACCTTAAGTGTACAATCAGGGGCTGAAAACGCGTTTAAAGCAATAAAAAGTTCATTTTGGCTCTCACACCTAAACTAAACGTTGTAGACTCAAATTTTTTGCTGTATTTAGTGTATTCTAGCATCCTGAAGATGATTCTAGCATTAATTTAATTGTGCTTATGCTCATTTTTAAGATTTTGACATTTTCACCTTAAGTGTACAATCAGGGGCTGAAAACGCGTTTAAAGCAATAAAAAGTTCATTTTGGCTCTCACACCTAAACTAAACGTTGTAGACTCAAAATTTTTGCTGTATTCAGTGTATTCTAGAATCCTGAAGATGATTCCAGCATTAATTTCATCGTGCTTATGCTCATTTTGAAGATTTTGACATTTTCACCTAAAGTGCACAATCAGGCTGAAAACGCATTTAAAGCAATAAAAAGTTCATTTTGGCTCACACACCTAAAATAAACGTTGTAGACTCAAAATTTTTGCTGTATTTAGTGTATTCTAGCATCCTGAAGATGATTCCAGCATTAATTTCATTGTGCTTATGCTCATTTTGAAGATTTTGACATTTTCACCTTAAGTGTACAATCAGGGGCTGAAAACGCGTTTAAAGCAATAAAAAGTTCATTTTGGCTCTCACACCTAAACTAAACGTTGTAGAATCAAAATTTTTGCTGTATTTAGTGTATTCTAGCATCCTGAAGATGATTCCAGCATTAATTTCATCGTGCTTATGCTCATTTTGAAGATTTTGACATTTTCACCTAAAGTGCACAATCAGGCTGAAAACGTATTTAAAGCAATAAAAAGTTCATTTTGGCTCACACACCTAAAATAAACTTTGTAGACTCAAAATTTTTGCTGTATTTAGTGTATTCTAGCATCCTGAAGATGATTCCAGCATTAATTTCATTGTGCTTATGCTCATTTTGAAGATTTTGACATTTTCACCTTAAGTGTACAATCAGGGGCTGAAAACGCGTTTAAAGCAATAAAAAGTTCATTTTGGCTCTCACACCTAAACTAAACGTTGTAGATTCAAAATTTTTGCTGTATTTAGTGTATTCTAGCATCCTGAAGATGATTCCAGCATTAATTTCATTGTGCTTATGCTCATTTTTAAGATTTTGACATTTTCACCTAAAGTGCACAATCAGGCTGAAAACGCATTTAAAGCAATAAAAAGTTCATTTTGGCTCTCACACCTAAACTAAACGTTGTAGACTCAAAATTTTTGCTGTATTTAGTGTATTCTAGCATCCTGAAGATGATTCTAGCATTAATTTAATTGTGCTTATGCTCATTTTTAAGATTTTGACATTTTCACCTTAAGTGTACAATCAGGGGCTGAAAACGCGTTTAAAGCAATAAAAAGTTCATTTTGGCTCTCACACCTAAACTAAACGTTGTAGACTCAAAATTTTTGCTGTATTCAGTGTATTCTAGAATCCTGAAGATGATTCCAGCATTAATTTCATCGTGCTTATGCTCATTTTGAAGATTTTGACATTTTCACCTAAAGTGCACAATCAGGCTGAAAACGCATTTAAAGCAATAAAAAGTTCATTTTGGCTCACACACCTAAAATAAACGTTGTAGACTCAAAATTTTTGCTGTATTTAGTGTATTCTAGCATCCTGAAGATGATTCCAGCATTAATTTCATTGTGCTTATGCTCATTTTGAAGATTTTGACATTTTCACCTTAAGTGTACAATCAGGGGCTGAAAACGCGTTTAAAGCAATAAAAAGTTCATTTTGGCTCTCACACCTAAACTAAACATTGTAGAATCAAAATTTTTGCTGTATTTAGTGTATTCTAGCATCCTGAAGATGATTCCAGCATTAATTTCATTGTGCTTATGCTCATTTTTAAGATTTTGACATTTTCATTTAAAGTGCACAATCAGGCTGAAAACGCATTTAAAGCAATAAAAAGTTCATTTTTGGCTCTCACACCTAAACTAAACGTTGTAGACTCAAAATTTTTGCTGTATTTAGTGTATTCTAGCATCCTGAAGATGATTCCAGCATTAATTTCATTGTGCTTATGCTCATTTTGAAGATTTTGACATTTTCACCTTAAGTGTACAATCAGGGGCTGAAAACGCGTTTAAAGCAATAAAAAGTTCATTTTGGCTCTCACACCTAAACTAAACGTTGTAGAATCAAAATTTTTGCTGTATTTAGTGTATTCTAGCATCCTGAAGATGATTCCAGCATTAATTTCATTGTGCTTATGCTCATTTTTAAGATTTTGACATTTTCACCTAAAGTGCACAATCAGGCTGAAAACGCATTTAAAGCAATAAAAAGTTCATTTTGGCTCACACACCTAAAATAAACGTTGTAGACTCAAATTTTTTGCTGTATTTAGTGTATTTTAGCATCCTGAAGATGATTCCAGCATTAATTTCATTGTGCTTATGCTCATTTTTAAGATTTTGACATTTTCACCTTAAGTGTACAATCAGGGGCTGAAAACGCGTTTAAAGCAATAAAAAGTTCATTTTGGCTCTCACACCTAAACTAAACGTTGTAGACTCAAAATTTTTGCTGTATTCAGTGTATTCTAGCATCCTGAAGATGATTCCAGCATTAATTTCATCGTGCTTATGCTCATTTTGAAGATTTTGACATTTTCACCTAAAGTGCACAATCAGGCTGAAAACGCATTTAAAGCAATAAAAAGTTCATTTTGGCTCACACACCTAAAATAAACGTTGTAGACTCAAAATTTTTGCTGTATTTAGTGTATTCTAGCATCCTGAAGATGATTCCAGCATTAATTTCATTGTGCTTATGCTCATTTTGAAGATTTTGACATTTTCACCTTAAGTGTACAATCAGGGGCTGAAAACGCGTTTAAAGCAATAAAAAGTTCATTTTGGCTCTCACACCTAAACTAAACGTTGTAGAATCAAAATTTTTGCTGTATTTAGTGTATTCTAGCATCCTGAAGATGATTCCAGCATTAATTTCATTGTGCTTATGCTCATTTTTAAGATTTTGACATTTTCACCTAAAGAGCACAATCAGGCAGAAAACGCATTTAAAGCAATAAAAAGTTCATTTTTGGCTCTCACACCTAAACTAAACGTTGTAGACTCAAAATTTTTGCTGTATTTAGTGTATTCTAGCATCCTGAAGATGATTCCAGCATTAATTTCATTGTGCTTATGCTCATTTTGAAGATTTTGACATTTTCACCTTAAGTGTACAATCAGGGGCTGAAAACGCGTTTAAAGCAATAAAAAGTTCATTTTGGCTCTCACACCTAAACTAAACGTTGTAGACTCAAAATTTTTGCTGTATTTAGTGTATTCTAGCATCCTGAAGATGATTCTAGCATTAATTTAATTGTGCTTATGCTCATTTTTAAGATTTTGACATTTTCACCTTAAGTGTACAATCAGGGGCTGAAAACGCGTTTAAAGCAATAAAAAGTTCATTTTGGCTCTCACACCTAAACTAAACGTTGTAGACTCAAAATTTTTGCTGTATTTAGTGTATTCTAGCATCCTGAAGATGATTCTAGCATTAATTTAATTGTGCTTATGCTCATTTTTAAGATTTTGACATTTTCACCTTAAGTGTACAATCAGGGGCTGAAAACGCGTTTAAAGCAATAAAAAGTTCATTTTGGCTCTCACACCTAAACTAAACGTTGTAGACTCAAAATTTTTGCTGTATTCAGTGTATTCTAGAATCCTGAAGATGATTCCAGCATTAATTTCATCGTGCTTATGCTCATTTTGAAGATTTTGACATTTTCACCTAAAGTGCACAATCAGGCTGAAAACGCATTTAAAGCAATAAAAAGTTCATTTTGGCTCACACACCTAAAATAAACGTTGTAGACTCAAAATTTTTGCTGTATTTAGTGTATTCTAGCATCCTGAAGATGATTCCAGCATTAATTTCATTGTGCTTATGCTCATTTTGAAGATTTTGACATTTTCACCTTAAGTGTACAATCAGGGGCTGAAAACGCGTTTAAAGCAATAAAAAGTTCATTTTGGCTCTCACACCTAAACTAAACGTTGTAGAATCAAAATTTTTGCTGTATTTAGTGTATTCTAGCATCCTGAAGATGATTCCAGCATTAATTTCATTGTGCTTATGCTCATTTTTAAGATTTTGACATTTTCACCTAAAGTGCACAATCAGGCTGAAAACGCATTTAAAGCAATAAAAAGTTCATTTTGGCTCACACACCTAAAATAAACGTTGTAGACTCAAATTTTTTGCTGTATTTAGTGTATTTTAGCATCCTGAAGATGATTCCAGCATTAATTTCATTGTGCTTATGCTCATTTTTAAGATTTTGACATTTTCACCTTAAGTGTACAATCAGGGGCTGAAAACGCGTTTAAAGCAATAAAAAGTTCATTTTGGCTCTCACACCTAAACTAAACGTTGTAGACTCAAAATTTTTGCTGTATTCAGTGTATTCTAGCATCCTGAAGATGATTCCAGCATTAATTTCATCGTGCTTATGCTCATTTTGAAGATTTTGACATTTTCACCTAAAGTGCACAATCAGGCTGAAAACGCATTTAAAGCAATAAAAAGTTCATTTTGGCTCACACACCTAAAATAAACGTTGTAGACTCAAAATTTTTGCTGTATTTAGTGTATTCTAGCATCCTGAAGATGATTCCAGCATTAATTTCATTGTGCTTATGCTCATTTTGAAGATTTTGACATTTTCACCTTAAGTGTACAATCAGGGGCTGAAAACGCGTTTAAAGCAATAAAAAGTTCATTTTGGCTCTCACACCTAAACTAAACGTTGTAGAATCAAAATTTTTGCTGTATTTAGTGTATTCTAGCATCCTGAAGATGATTCCAGCATTAATTTCATTGTGCTTATGCTCATTTTTAAGATTTTGACATTTTCACCTAAAGAGCACAATCAGGCTGAAAACGCATTTAAAGCAATAAAAAGTTCATTTTTGGCTCTCACACCTAAACTAAACGTTGTAGACTCAAAATTTTTGCTGTATTTAGTGTATTCTAGCATCCTGAAGATGATTCCAGCATTAATTTCATTGTGCTTATGCTCATTTTGAAGATTTTGACATTTTCACCTTAAGTGTACAATCAGGGGCTGAAAACGCGTTTAAAGCAATAAAAAGTTCATTTTGGCTCTCACACCTAAACTAAACGTTGTAGACTCAAAATTTTTGCTGTATTCAGTGTATTCTAGCATCCTGAAGATGATTCCAGCATTAATTTCATCGTGCTTATGCTCATTTTGAAGATTTTGACATTTTCACCTAAAGTGCACAATCAGGCTGAAAACGCATTTAAAGCAATAAAAAGTTCATTTTGGCTCACACACCTAAAATAAACGTTGTAAGACTCAAAATTTTTGCTGTATTTAGTGTATTCTAGCATCCTGAAGATGATTCCAGCATTAATTTCATTGTGCTTATGCTCATTTTGAAGATTTTGACATTTTCACCTTAAGTGTACAATCAGGGGCTGAAAACGCGTTTAAAGCAATAAAAAGTTCATTTTGGCTCTCACACCTAAACTAAACGTTGTAGACTCAAAATTTTTGCTGTATTTAGTGTATTCTAGCATCCTGAAGATGATTCCAGCATTAATTTAATAGTGCTTATGCTCATTTTTAAGATTTTGACATTTTCACCTAAAGTGCACAATCAGGCTGAAAACGCATTTAAAGCAATAAAAAGTTCATTTTGGCTCTCACACCTAAACTAAACGTTGTAGACTCAAAATTATTGCTGTATTTAGTGTATTCTAGCATCCTGAAGATGATTCCAGCATTAATTTCATTGTGCTTATGCTCATTTTGAAGATTTTGACATTTTCACCTTAAGATTACAATCAGGGGCTGAAAACGCGTTTAAAGCAATAAAAAGTTCATTTTGGCTCTCATACCTAAACTAAACGTTGTAGACTCAAAGTTTTTGCTGTATTTAGTGTATTCTAGCATCCTGAAGATGATTCCAGCATTAATTTCATTGTGCTTATGCTCATTTTTAAGATTTTGACATTTTCACCTAAAGTGTACAATCAGGGGCTGAAAACGCGTTTAAAGCAATAAAAAGTTCATTTTGGCTCTCACACCTAAACTAAACGTTGTAGACTCAAAATTTTTGCTGTATTCAGTGTATTCTAGCATCCTGAAGATGATTCCAGCATTAATTTCATCGTGCTTATGCTCATTTTGAAGATTTTGACATTTTCACCTAAAGTGCACAATCAGGCTGAAAACGCATTTAAAGCAATAAAAAGTTCATTTTGGCTCACACACCTAAAATAAACGTTGTAGACTCAAATTTTTTGCTGTATTTAGTGTATTCTAGCATCCTGAAGATGATTCCAGCATTAATTTCATTGTGCTTATGCTCATTTTGAAGATTTTGACATTTTCACCTTAAGTGTACAATCAGGGGCTGAAAACGCGTTTAAAGCAATAAAAAGTTCATTTTGGCTCTCACACCTAAACTAAACGTTGTAGAATCAAATTTTTTGCTGTATTTAGTGTATTCTAGCATCCTGAAGATGATTCCAGCATTAATTTCATTGTGCTTATGCTCATTTTTAAGATTTTGACATTTTCACCTAAAGTGCACAATCAGGCTGAAAACGCATTTAAAGCAATAAAAAGTTCATTTTGGCTCTCACACCTATACTAAACGTTGTAGACTCAAAATTTTTGCTGTATTTAGTGTATTTTAGCATCCCGAAGATGATTCCAGCATTAATTTCATTGTGCTTATGCTCATTTTTAAGATTTTGACATTTTCATCTTAAGTGTACAATCAGGGGCTGAAAACGCGTTTAAAGCAATAAAAAGTTCATTTTGGCTCTCACACCTAAACTAAACGTTGTAGACTCAAAATTTTTGCTGTATTCAGTGTATTCTAGCATCCTGAAGATGATTCCAGCATTAATTTCATCGTGCTTATGCTCATTTTGAAGATTTTGACATTTTCACCTAAAGTGCACAATCAGGCTGAAAACGCATTTAAAGCAATAAAAAGTTCATTTTGGCTCACACACCTAAAATAAACGTTGTAGACTCAAAATTTTTGCTGTATTTAGTGTATTCTAGCATCCTGAAGATGATTCCAGCATTAATTTCATTGTGCTTATGCTCATTTTGAAGATTTTGACATTTTCACCTTAAGTGTACAATCAGGGGCTGAAAACGCGTTTAAAGCAATAAAAAGTTCATTTTGGCTCTCACACCTAAACTAAACGTTGTAGACTCAAAATTTTTGCTGTATTTAGTGTATTCTAGCATCCTGAAGATGATTCCAGCATTAATTTAATAGTGCTTATGCTCATTTTTAAGATTTTGACATTTTCACCTAAAGTGCACAATCAGGCTGAAAACGCATTTAAAGCAATAAAAAGTTCATTTTGGCTCACACACCTAAAATAAACGTTGTAGACTCAAATTTTTTGCTGTATTTAGTGTATTTTAGCATCCTGAAGATGATTCCAGCATTAATTTCATTGTGCTTATGCTCATTTTTAAGATTTTGACATTTTCACCTTAAGTGTACAATCAGGGGCTGAAAACGCGTTTAAAGCAATAAAAAGTTCATTTTGGCTCTCACACCTAAACTAAACGTTGTAGACTCAAAATTTTTGCTGTATTCAGTGTATTCTAGCATCCTGAAGATGATTCCAGCATTAATTTCATTGTGCTTATGCTCATTTTGAAGATTTTGACATTTTCACCTAAAGTGCACAATCAGGCTGAAAACGCATTTAAAGCAATAAAAAGTTCATTTTGGCTCACACACCTAAAATAAACGTTGTAGACTCAAAATTTTTGCTGTATTTAGTGTATTCTAGCATCCTGAAGATGATTCCAGCATTAATTTCATTGTGCTTATGCTCATTTTGAAGATTTTGACATTTTCACCTTAAGTGTACAATCAGGGGCTGAAAACGCGTTTAAAGCAATAAAAAGTTCATTTTGGCTCTCACACCTAAACTAAACGTTGTAGACTCAAAATTTTTGCTGTATTCAGTGTATTCTAGCATCCTGAAGATGATTCCAGCATTAATTTCATCGTGCTTATGCTCATTTTGAAGATTTTGACATTTTCACCTAAAGTGCACAATCAGGCTGAAAACGCATTTAAAGCAATAAAAAGTTCATTTTGGCTCACACACCTAAAATAAACGTTGTAAGACTCAAAATTTTTGCTGTATTTAGTGTATTCTAGCATCCTGAAGATGATTCCAGCATTAATTTCATTGTGCTTATGCTCATTTTGAAGATTTTGACATTTTCACCTTAAGTGTACAATCAGGGGCTGAAAACGCGTTTAAAGCAATAAAAAGTTCATTTTGGCTCTCACACCTAAACTAAACGTTGTAGACTCAAAATTTTTGCTGTATTTAGTGTATTCTAGCATCCTGAAGATGATTCCAGCATTAATTTAATAGTGCTTATGCTCATTTTTAAGATTTTGACATTTTCACCTAAAGTGCACAATCAGGCTGAAAACGCATTTAAAGCAATACAAAGTTCATTTTGGCTCTCACACCTAAATTAAACGTTGTAGACTCAAAATTTTTGCTGTATTTAGTGTATTCTAGCATCCTGAAGATGATTCCAGCATTAATTTCATTGTGCTTATGCTCATTTTGAAGATTTTGACATTTTCACCTTAAGTGTACAATCAGGGGCTGAAAACGCGTTTAAAGCAATAAAAAGTTCATTTTGGCTCTCACACCTAAACTAAACGTTGTAGAATCAAAATTTTTGCTGTATTTAGTGTATTCTAGCATCCTGAAGATGATTCCAGCATTAATTTCATTGTGCTTATGCTCATTTTTAAGATTTTGACATTTTCACCTAAAGTGCACAATCAGGCTGAAAACGCATTTAAAGCAATAAAAAGTTCATTTTAGCTCACACACCTAAAATAAACGTTGTAGACTCAAATTTTTTGCTGTATTTAGTGTATTTTAGCATCCTGAAGATGATTCCAGCATTAATTTCATTGTGCTTATGCTCATTTTTAAGATATTTACATTTTCACCTTAAGTGTACAATCAGGGGCTGAAAACGCGTTTAAAGCAATAAAAAGTTCATTTTGGCTCTCACACCTAAACTAAACGTTGTAGACTCAAAATTTTTGCTGTATTCAGTGTATTCTAGCATCCTGAAGATGATTCCAGCATTAATTTCATCGTGCTTATGCTCATTTTGAAGATTTTGACATTTTCACCTAAAGTGCACAATCAGGCTGAAAACGCATTTAAAGCAATAAAAAGTTCATTTTGGCTCACACACCTAAAATAAACGTTGTAGACTCAAAATTTTTGCTGTATTTAGTGTATTCTAGCATCCTGAAGATGATTCCAGCATTAATTTCATTGTGCTTATGCTCATTTTGAAGATTTTGACATTTTCACCTTAAGTGTACAATCAGGGGCTGAAAACGCGTTTAAAGCAATAAAAAGTTCATTTTGGCTCTCACACCTAAACTAAACGTTGTAGAATCAAAATTTTTGCTGTATTTAGTGTATTCTAGCATCCTGAAGATGATTCCAGCATTAATTTCATTGTGCTTATGCTCATTTTTAAGATTTTGACATTTTCACCTAAAGTGCACAATCAGGCTGAAAACGCATTTAAAGCAATAAAAAGTTCATTTTTGGCTCTCACACCTAAACTAAACGTTGTAGACTCAAAATTTTTGCTGTATTTAGTGTATTCTAGCATCCTGAAGATGATTCCAGCATTAATTTCATTGTGCTTATGCTCATTTTGAAGATTTTGACATTTTCACCTTAAGTGTACAATCAGGGGCTGAAAACGCGTTTAAAGCAATAAAAAGTTCATTTTGGCTCTCACACCTAAACTAAACGTTGTAGACTCAAAATTTTTGCTGTATTCAGTGTATTCTAGCATCCTGAAGATGATTCCAGCATTAATTTCATCGTGCTTATGCTCATTTTGAAGATTTTGACATTTTCACCTAAAGTGCACAATCAGGCTGAAAACGCATTTAAAGCAATAAAAAGTTCATTTTGGCTCACACACCTAAAATAAACGTTGTAAGACTCAAAATTTTTGCTGTATTTAGTGTATTCTAGCATCCTGAAGATGATTCCAGCATTAATTTCATTGTGCTTATGCTCATTTTGAAGATTTTGACATTTTCACCTTAAGTGTACAATCAGGGGCTGAAAACGCGTTTAAAGCAATAAAAAGTTCATTTTGGCTCTCAAACCTAAACTAAACGTTGTAGACTCAAAATTTTTGCTGTATTCAGTGTATTCTAGCATCCTGAAGATGATTCCAGCATTAATTTCATCGTGCTTATGCTCATTTTGAAGATTTTGACATTTTCACCTAAAGTGCACAATCAGGCTGAAAACGCATTTAAAGCAATAAAAAGTTCATTTTGGCTCACACACTTAAAATAAACGTTGTAAGACTCAAAATTTTTGCTGTATTTAGTGTATTCTAGCATCCTGAAGATGATTCCAGCATTAATTTCATTGTGCTTATGCTCATTTTGAAGATTTTGACATTTTCACCTTAAGTGTACAATCAGGGGCTGAAAACGCGTTTAAAGCAATAAAAAGTTCATTTTGGCTCTCACACCTAAACTAAACGTTGTAGACTCAAAATTTTTGCTGTATTTAGTGTATTCTAGCATCCTGAAGATGATTCCAGCATTAATTTAATAGTGCTTATGCTCATTTTTAAGATTTTGACATTTTCACCTAAAGTGCACAATCAGGCTGAAAACGCATTTAAAGCAATACAAAGTTCATTTTGGCTCTCACACCTAAATTAAACGTTGTAGACTCAAAATTTTTGCTGTATTTAGTGTATTCTAGCATCCTGAAGATGATTCCAGCATTAATTTCATTGTGCTTATGCTCATTTTGAAGATTTTGACATTTTCACCTTAAGTGTACAATCAGGGGCTGAAAACGCGTTTAAAGCAATAAAAAGTTCATTTTGGCTCTCACACCTAAACTAAACGTTGTAGACTCAAAATTTTTGCTGTATTTAGTGTATTCTAGCATCCTGAAGATGATTCCAGCATTAATTTCATTGTGCTTATGCTCATTTTTAAGATTTTGACATTTTCACCTAAAGTGTACAATCAGGGGCTGAAAACGCGTTTAAAGCAATAAAAAGTTCATTTTGGCTCTCACACCTAAACTAAACGTTGTAGACTCAAAATTTTTGCTGTATTCAGTGTATTCTAGCATCCTGAAGATGATTCCAGCATTAATTTCATCGTGCTTATGCTCATTTTGAAGATTTTGACATTTTCACCTAAAGTGCACAATCAGGCTGAAAACGCATTTAAAGCAATAAAAAGTTCATTTTGGCTCACACACCTAAAATAAACGTTGTAGACTCAAAATTTTTGCTGTATTTAGTGTATTCTAGCATCCTGAAGATGATTCCAGCATTAATTTCATTGTGCTTATGCTCATTTTGAAGATTTTGACATTTTCACCTTAAGTGTACAATCAGGGGCTGAAAACGCGTTTAAAGCAATAAAAAGTTCATTTTGGCTCTCACACCTAAACTAAACGTTGTAGAATCAAAATTTTTGCTGTATTTAGTGTATTCTAGCATCCTGAAGATGATTCCAGCATTAATTTCATTGTGCTTATGCTCATTTTTAAGATTTTGACATTTTCACCTAAAGTGCACAATCAGGCTGAAAACGCATTTAAAGCAATAAAAAGTTCATTTTGGCTCACACACCTAAAATAAACGTTGTAGACTCAAATTTTTTGCTGTATTTAGTGTATTTTAGCATCCTGAAGATGATTCCAGCATTAATTTCATTGTGCTTATGCTCATTTTTAAGATTTTGACATTTTCACCTTAAGTGTACAATCAGGGGCTGAAAACGCGTTTAAAGCAATAAAAAGTTCATTTTGGCTCTCACACCTAAACTAAACGTTGTAAACTCAAAATTTTTGCTGTATTTAGTGTATTCTAGCATCCTGAAGATGATTCCAGCATTAATTTCATTGTGCTTATGCTCATTTTTAAGATTTTGACATTTTCACCTAAAGTGCACAATCAGGCTGAAAACGCATTTAAAGCAATAAAAAGTTCATTTTGGCTCTCACACCTAAACTAAACGTTGTAGACTCAAAATTTTTGCTGTATTTAGTGTATTCTAGCATCCTGAAGATGATTCTAGCATTAATTTAATTGTGCTTATGCTCATTTTTAAGATTTTGACATTTTCACCTTAAGTGTACAATCAGGGGCTGAAAACGCGTTTAAAGCAATAAAAAGTTCATTTTGGCTCTCACACCTAAACTAAACGTTGTAGACTCAAAATTTTTGCTGTATTCAGTGTATTCTAGAATCCTGAAGATGATTCCAGCATTAATTTCATCGTGCTTATGCTCATTTTGAAGATTTTGACATTTTCACCTAAAGTGCACAATCAGGCTGAAAACGCATTTAAAGCAATAAAAAGTTCATTTTGGCTCACACACCTAAAATAAACGTTGTAGACTCAAAATTTTTGCTGTATTTAGTGTATTCTAGCATCCTGAAGATGATTCCAGCATTAATTTCATTGTGCTTATGCTCATTTTTAAGATTTTGACATTTTCATTTAAAGTGCACAATCAGGCTGAAAATGCATTTAAAGCAATAAAAAGTTCATTTTTGGCTCTCACACCTAAACTAAACGTTGTAGACTCAAAATTTTTGCTGTATTTAGTGTATTCTAGCATCCTGAAGATGATTCCAGCATTAATTTCATTGTGCTTATGCTCATTTTGAAGATTTTGACATTTTCACCTTAAGTGTACAATCAGGGGCTGAAAACGCGTTTAAAGCAATAAAAAGTTCATTTTGGCTCTCACACCTAAACTAAACGTTGTAGACTCAAAATTTTTGCTGTATTCAGTGTATTCTAGCATCCTGAAGATGATTCCAGCATTAATTTCATCGTGCTTATGCTCATTTTGAAGATTTTGACATTTTCACCTAAAGTGCACAATCAGGCTGAAAACGCATTTAAAGCAATAAAAAGTTCATTTTGGCTCACACACCTAAAATAAACGTTGTAAGACTCAAAATTTTTGCTGTATTTAGTGTATTCTAGCATCCTGAAGATGATTCCAGCATTAATTTCATTGTGCTTATGCTCATTTTGAAGATTTTGACATTTTCACCTTAAGTGTACAATCAGGGGCTGAAAACGCGTTTAAAGCAATAAAAAGTTCATTTTGGCTCTCACACCTAAACTAAACGTTGTAGACTCAAAATTTTTGCTGTATTTAGTGTATTCTAGCATCCTGAAGATGATTCCAGCATTAATTTAATAGTGCTTATGCTCATTTTTAAGATTTTGACATTTTCACCTAAAGTGCACAATCAGGCTGAAAACGCATTTAAAGCAATAAAAAGTTCATTTTGGCTCTCACACCTAAACTAAACGTTGTAGACTCAAAATTTTTGCTGTATTTAGTGTATTCTAGCATCCTGAAGATGATTCCAGCATTAATTTCATTGTGCTTATGCTCATTTTGAAGATTTTGACATTTTCACCTTAAGTGTACAATCAGGGGCTGAAAACGCGTTTAAAGCAATAAAAAGTTCATTTTGGCTCTCACACCTAAACTAAACGTTGTAGACTCAAAATTTTTGCTGTATTTAGTGTATTCTAGCATCCTGAAGATGATTCCAGCATTAATTTCATTGTGCTTATGCTCATTTTGAAGATTTTGACATTTTCACCTTAACTCTTTTACTGCCAAAGACGTTAAATGACGTTCTGCAAAAACCTACGGAGGAGCGCCAAAGACGTTAAAAGACGTCCTCCCATTTTTTTTTTTTTTTTTTTTGAAACGGGTGCTGGGAAGGCTTGCGGAGCTCTCCTGAAAGTTTTAAGCAGGTTTTTTGAGCCTAATGACTATTTTTGGCCCCTAGAGGGCAGCGATGACTCTCTTTTGACAAGATTGGGTGGGCGTCAGTAGAGGCGGAGCTAGAGCGTTGAGCAGGAGATCAGAATGGAAAACAAAGGAAAAATGGCGGCCGGTCGCGAGGAGCTAACGCCAGAGCCGTTTTTTTCAAAGACCAAAAGCATCGCTAAAAAAGCACATTGTTGATGACGATAATCATCATCGATGATGAAGATGATAGTGACTCCGTGGTTGGAAAGCATTGACGCGGCAGTAGAAGACGTTAGATGGAGCTAGATGGAGGAGGGAACGGGCAATGGCGAGCGTGTGCAAGCAGCTCTACACTTACAAGACGAAAGGCATCGACCAACGCTAAAATAGTACATTGATGACGATGATGATGAAGGTGAATCCGAGCTTGACGGCGAAATTGGAACCGCTGACGCGGCGGCTATGACGGTGTCGTAACGCGGAGCGCAACCGAGCACGCACAGGCGGACGTTCGATCGGACGACGGAGAGTGCCCCGAGTCCAATGCATATTCATCGGAGGAAGTGTGTACAGTCTGCTACTTGCTTTTTATTCCCTGGAAAAAAAGCCCGTCAAGAAAGTGTAACGTTTGCACGCAAAACGGACCAATGTGAAAGTGAAAGTAAACTGTGTGCGAGTCCTGGCGTCTCTTTGTACGCAGGAGAGCGTTACAAAAAGAAAAACTGTATTTGAAACATCCACATAATTGTAAGTAGTACCACAGTTGCACACATTTGTAAATAGTTTGCGAAATTGTTTTGTCAAATTGTTACACTGTTGAATGGAAATAAACGTATTTTGCAATCAAAAAACACTTTTTCATTGTTGGTGAAAGCGTTTTACAGAAGTAAAGCACTATTTAGGTGTTTGTGGCATCATTCATGGACAAAAATAAGTGTACAATTCACTAGAGTGCATGAAATAACATCGTTTCACAAAAAGCTCTTTTTCTCCGTTTTTTGTTTCAAAAGAGAGAATTTCGGTGAAAGTAACCATTTTCTATTGTTGATTACTGAAGAACGGAATAAGGTAGAAACAAACTTTTTTTTTCTGATGAAAGCTGAGAGTCCATTCTTTCATTTGGTAGTATGTGTGTTTCCATAGTCCAAACACAACATTTTCTGTGGACCTTGAAAGATCACTCAAAATGCTTAAATCGGCTGGCACTGGCGACAACCCGTTTTTGAAAACGTCTGGCAGTCAAAGAGTTAAGTGTACAATCAGGGGCTGAAAACGCGTTTAAAGCAATAAAAAGTTCATTTTGGCTCTCACACCTAAACTAAACGTTGTAGAATCAAAATTTTTGCTGTATTTAGTGTATTCTAGCATCCTGAAGATGATTCCAGCATTAATTTCATTGTGCTTATGCTCATTTTTAAGATTTTGACATTTTCACCTAAAGTGCACAATCAGGCTGAAAACGCATTTAAAGCAATAAAAAGTTCATTTTGGCTCACACACCTAAAATAAACGTTGTAGACTCAAATTTTTTGCTGTATTTAGTGTATTTTAGCATCCTGAAGATGATTCCAGCATTAATTTCATTGTGCTTATGCTCATTTTTAAGATTTTGACATTTTCACCTTAAGTGTACAATCAGGGGCTGAAAACGCGTTTAAAGCAATAAAAAGTTCATTTTGGCTCTCACACCTAAACTAAACGTTGTAGACTCAAAATTTTTGCTGTATTCAGTGTATTCTAGCATCCTGAAGATGATTCCAGCATTAATTTCATCGTGCTTATGCTCATTTTGAAGATTTTGACATTTTCACCTAAAGTGCACAATCAGGCTGAAAACGCATTTAAAGCAATAAAAAGTTCATTTTGGCTCACACACCTAAAATAAACGTTGTAGACTCAAAATTTTTGCTGTATTTAGTGTATTCTAGCATCCTGAAGATGATTCCAGCATTAATTTCATTGTGCTTATGCTCATTTTGAAGATTTTGACATTTTCACCTTAAGTGTACAATCAGGGGCTGAAAACGCGTTTAAAGCAATAAAAAGTTCATTTTGGCTCTCACACCTAAGCTAAACGTTGTAGAATCAAAATTTTTGCTGTATTTAGTGTATTCTAGCATCCTGAAGATGATTCCAGCATTAATTTCATTGTGCTTATGCTCATTTTTAAGATTTTGACATTTTCACCTAAAGAGCACAATCAGGCTGAAAACGCATTTAAAGCAATAAAAAGTTCATTTTTGGCTCTCACACCTAAACTAAACGTTGTAGACTCAAAATTTTTGCTGTATTTAGTGTATTCTAGCATCCTGAAGATGATTCCAGCATTAATTTCATTGTGCTTATGCTCATTTTGAAGATTTTGACATTTTCACCTTAAGTGTACAATCAGGGGCTGAAAACGCGTTTAAAGCAATAAAAAGTTCATTTTGGCTCTCACACCTAAACTAAACGTTGTAGACTCAAAATTTTTGCTGTATTCAGTGTATTCTAGCATCCTGAAGATGATTCCAGCATTAATTTCATCGTGCTTATGCTCATTTTGAAGATTTTGACATTTTCACCTAAAGTGCACAATCAGGCTGAAAACGCATTTAAAGCAATAAAAAGTTCATTTTGGCTCACACACCTAAAATAAACGTTGTAAGACTCAAAATTTTTGCTGTATTTAGTGTATTCTAGCATCCTGAAGATGATTCCAGCATTAATTTCATTGTGCTTATGCTCATTTTGAAGATTTTGACATTTTCACCTTAAGTGTACAATCAGGGGCTGAAAACGCGTTTAAAGCAATAAAAAGTTCATTTTGGCTCTCACACCTAAACTAAACGTTGTAGACTCAAAATTTTTGCTGTATTTAGTGTATTCTAGCATCCTGAAGATGATTCCAGCATTAATTTAATAGTGCTTATGCTCATTTTTAAGATTTTGACATTTTCACCTAAAGTGCACAATCAGGCTGAAAACGCATTTAAAGCAATAAAAAGTTCATTTTGGCTCTCACACCTAAACTAAACGTTGTAGACTCAAAATTATTGCTGTATTTAGTGTATTCTAGCATCCTGAAGATGATTCCAGCATTAATTTCATTGTGCTTATGCTCATTTTGAAGATTTTGACATTTTCACCTTAAGTGTACAATCAGGGGCTGAAAACGCGTTTAAAGCAATAAAAAGTTCATTTTGGCTCTCACACCTAAACTAAACGTTGTAGACTCAAAGTTTTTGCTGTATTTAGTGTATTCTAGCATCCTGAAGATGATTCCAGCATTAATTTCATTGTGCTTATGCTCATTTTTAAGATTTTGACATTTTCACCTAAAGTGTACAATCAGGGGCTGAAAACACGTTTAAAGCAATAAAAAGTTCATTTTGGCTCTCACACCTAAACTAAACGTTGTAGACTCAAAATTTTTGCTGTATTCAGTGTATTCTAGCATCCTGAAGATGATTCCAGCATTAATTTCATCGTGCTTATGCTCATTTTGAAGATTTTGACATTTTCACCTAAAGTGCACAATCAGGCTGAAAACGCATTTAAAGCAATAAAAAGTTCATTTTGGCTCACACACCTAAAATAAACGTTGTAGACTCAAATTTTTTGCTGTATTTAGTGTATTCTAGCATCCTGAAGATGATTCCAGCATTAATTTCATTGTGCTTATGCTCATTTTGAAGATTTTGACATTTTCACCTTAAGTGTACAATCAGGGGCTGAAAACGCGTTTAAAGCAATAAAAAGTTCATTTTGGCTCTCACACCTAAACTAAACGTTGTAGAATCAAATTTTTTGCTGTATTTAGTGTATTCTAGCATCCTGAAGATGATTCCAGCATTAATTTCATTGTGCTTATGCTCATTTTTAAGATTTTGACATTTTCACCTAAAGTGCACAATCAGGCTGAAAACGCATTTAAAGCAATAAAAAGTTCATTTTGGCTCTCACACCTATACTAAACGTTGTAGACTCAAAATTTTTGCTGTATTTAGTGTATTTTAGCATCCCGAAGATGATTCCAGCATTAATTTCATTGTGCTTATGCTCATTTTGAAGATTTTGACATTTTCACCTAAAGTGCACAATCAGGCTGAAAACGCATTTAAAGCAATAAAAAGTTCATTTTGGCTCACACACCTAAAATAAACGTTGTAGACTCAAAATTTTTGCTGTATTTAGTGTATTCTAGCATCCTGAAGATGATTCCAGCATTAATTTCATTGTGCTTATGCTCATTTTGAAGATTTTGACATTTTCACCTTAAGTGTACAATCAGGGGCTGAAAACGCGTTTAAAGCAATAAAAAGTTCATTTTGGCTCTCACACCTAAACTAAACGTTGTAGACTCAAAATTTTTGCTGTATTTAGTGTATTCTAGCATCCTGAAGATGATTCCAGCATTAATTTAATAGTGCTTATGCTCATTTTTAAGATTTTGACATTTTCACCTAAAGTGCACAATCAGGCTGAAAACGCATTTAAAGCAATAAAAAGTTCATTTTGGCTCTCACACCTAAACTAAACGTTGTAGACTCAAAATTTTTGCTGTATTTAGTGTATTCTAGCATCCTGAAGATGATTCCAGCATTAATTTCATTGTGCTTATGCTCATTTTTAAGATTTTGACATTTTCACCTAAAGTGTACAATCAGGGGCTGAAAACGCGTTTAAAGCAATAAAAAGTTCATTTTGGCTCTCACACCTAAACTAAACGTTGTAGACTCAAAATTTTTGCTGTATTCAGTGTATTCTAGCATCCTGAAGATGATTCCAGCATTAATTTCATCGTGCTTATGCTCATTTTGAAGATTTTGACATTTTCACCTAAAGTGCACAATCAGGCTGAAAACGCATTTAAAGCAATAAAAAGTTCATTTTGGCTCACACACCTAAAATAAACGTTGTAGACTCAAAATTTTTGCTGTATTTAGTGTATTCTAGCATCCTGAAGATGATTCCAGCATTAATTTCATTGTGCTTATGCTCATTTTGAAGATTTTGACATTTTCACCTTAAGTGTACAATCAGGGGCTGAAAACGCGTTTAAAGCAATAAAAAGTTCATTTTGGCTCTCACACCTAAACTAAACGTTGTAGAATCAAAATTTTTGCTGTATTTAGTGTATTCTAGCATCCTGAAGATGATTCCAGCATTAATTTCATTGTGCTTATGCTCATTTTTAAGATTTTGACATTTTCACCTAAAGTGCACAATCAGGCTGAAAACGCATTTAAAGCAATAAAAAGTTCATTTTGGCTCACACACCTAAAATAAACGTTGTAGACTCAAATTTTTTGCTGTATTTAGTGTATTTTAGCATCCTGAAGATGATTCCAGCATTAATTTCATTGTGCTTATGCTCATTTTTAAGATTTTGACATTTTCACCTTAAGTGTACAATCAGGGGCTGAAAACGCGTTTAAAGCAATAAAAAGTTCATTTTGGCTCTGTTGGGTCTGATATTACAGATCCCCTTAGTTACTGACCGTGCACCAAGGAAAAAGGAGGCAGAAGCTGTTGCTTTGTTTTATTGCAACCGCGGCTGGGAGAGGAGAGGAGACGCAAGACCCTAACTCACGTTCGGCTCCTTCCGACTCTCTCTCCTCCCCCGGCCACCTCGTCGCTTTTATTACAGTTAAGTTTCAGTTTCGTTTCATACGTCATGGAAAAATACAAAACATTAGAGAAAGTTGAGCGGCGCCTCTAAACGACAGTTGATAATATAAAAACACAAAAATATATACAGGATATTCTTTAAAATACACATAATGTTAAGACTACTGTTTTAAGCAACTTCACATTCCCTCCTGTTGTGGATTTAAAAGGATATCAGTAAATACTATAACAATTAAGTTTTCTCAGTATTACTTCATTAATAGATTCACAACATTTGAACCATTCTCAGGAAATGGCGAAAACCCTTAACTTAAAGGGAAAAATTCCATAACTCCCCCACCGCACGGTGACGAGAACCTCTTGGTCTGAGAATGGAACTGAATTTGAAGTTAGGGAAACACAATAAGATGAGGGTCACACTTTTGTGTCGGTCTCCACAGTGTCAACATAATCCTCTACGCGTAGTAAGTTATATTGATACATCTGGGCCACGAACATACGGGCGACTAATCTCTTAGACATTGGGACAATACAGCAGGAACAAATAACACATAATAAGATAAACATTATAATGATCAAAAGGAAGGGGCCCAAAATTTTAAGGAGAACCTGGGACCAGGAGCCAGAGAATAACCAGTCTAACCAGCCAGGGGTAACCTGGTCTTCACGTGTCATGGTATCCCTAAGGTTCTTCATAGTGTGTAGGACATCTATTATGGTTTGGTTATTGTCAGGGATGTAAGTACAGCAATGATCTCCAATCATTGCACACACTCCTCCTTGGGGAGCTAAGGCCAAATCAACTGCCATTCTAGTTTGAAGGGCCATAAGGCGAGTGGCAGAAATAACTTCATTCTGGGCTTCTTCTAAAAGGATGGAGGCATTAACAAAACTTTGGAATCTGTAGTCAATAGTTTCTATTCTGAGTGCGAGTTTCACTACACCAGTGTGGGGGAACAGGGCTTGTGTAATTCTGTCACCAGTCGACCAATATCTGTGCTCTATGGGGACATTACTTCCCCAAATGGGATCATGTTCACTGAAAGTAACATAGCGTTTGGGCCTTTTGATTGGGGGGGCTGGTATTGCTGTTACTATGTACGTGTGATCAGAGACAGAGACAGGAGTACAGATGGCTGCGGCGCTGACAGGCAGTTGCATATACGCCTTCCAGCCACACATCCACCAGACTCCCTCAATTGCCTCGGGTGTATCATTATGTGGCACGAGTGTAGTGTGGTTACAGTATTTGGAGTCGACTGATGAGATGGACATGTCCCCTGTTCCTGTTAAGTTGACACACAAGGGGAAACAATATGAGTCGTCTTCAATATCATTACAATGAGCCAAATGTGATTTGTCCAGGGTGACTTTAAATCCTGTAGCAGACGCTTGATTGAGCACAGAAAGGCGCTTGGCATTAGAAGTGGGTGGGGGGGGCAAAGGTTTTGGCCCTGGCTTCTAATCCGTCTGTGTATGTAAGTGGCGTAGCATACAAAGCTGGCTGTGCAGCTGCATGGGGTAAGAGGGAACAAACATAACAACCAGACACGTTATTCTTGTATGCAGTCATATTGGCATATTGCCACCAGGTGTTGGCTGCTAGGGGGTGTGTATGTTCACCATTATTAAAGGGGTCATCCCAAGCTTGTAACAGAGTGATCGGATCTTTTTCTTTTACTTTAATGATGCTAACGGGGACAATTTTGTACGGATCGGGGTTGCCCCCAGTATAAGTGGGTTGTGCTTCTGGTTCTAAGATACAGAATTGAAATGGGAATGCTGGATCATAAGCTGATTCCCATGGCACTAAAGCGAACTGGAGACACCCTTGTTCCTCAGTTTTTACAGTTATGGTCAAATGGGTATTGTTCTTCTTGAGTTTGGGGACTTCTTCCTGGTATTGTTTTGCAGTGTCAGTGATCTTCCAGGTGATGGTGGAATCGGACATGGCAAAAACTGAATCCCACCCCTCCCCATATTTCATCCCGTCCCACTCTGGTTGAATCCCTGCATACCACTGTGGTGTTGGATATGCGCTTCCAGTCACCAGTGTAGTAGTATCGAAGTACCCCATACTACAGGGAGTGCACCTGCTTCTGAGTCCTTCTAGGGGCACCACAAGATCTACAGTTCCAGGGGCCTGTGGGGAGCAGACGGTGTAGGCGTACTCGAGGGTTTTGGGGTTCAGCCAAGTTGGACACTGTAAACGTGACGCTTCAGGGCCCCAGATTTGCATTTTTATCTTCGTGGCGCTTGTGGTGATGGTTAGCCACAGGC
Organism: Vanacampus margaritifer; assembly: GCF_051991255.1. Classification (NCBI taxonomy): domain Eukaryota; kingdom Metazoa; phylum Chordata; class Actinopteri; order Syngnathiformes; family Syngnathidae; genus Vanacampus; species Vanacampus margaritifer. Next base: position 22,350,478 of record NC_135445.1, on the reverse strand, counting down.
AAAGTCCAAACAATGTCTGAAAAAGGGTCATCTTCTCCTTTTTGACAATAATCAGGGGGTAATCCCTTATCTGAGTTCGGTGACCTTTTTGCAGTGACTCTGGTGGATTCACGTCTCTCTCTCAGCGATTTTGAGAGCGGTGGGTGTGGTCAGGAGAACAACGAATGGGCCGTCCCAGCGTGGGCTCGACCATGTTTTCCTTTTTATCACCTTCACCAACACCAGGTCACCCGGGGTCACCGTTTCCTGTGCAGGAGGAAGAGAGGTAGAGGGCAGATCATTTGCTCTTGACACAGTCCGTTCTTTAAACAAGTCACATAACCATTTAGTCAGTGGATCTGCCTCTCCTGTTTTGTCTGACCATGGCTGATTTTCCCATAAGGGGAGCACAAAGGGTCTGCCTGTTACTGCCTCAAAGGGCGTGATCCCTTGTGGGTTTGGCGTTATTCTCATGTAAGTTTTTACTAGAGATAAACACTCAGGCCATGGTTTTTTGGTTTCTTCCATGGTCTTTTTGAGTCTTAGTTTAATAGTACCGTTGGTCCGTTCAACTAAGCCTGCGCTCTGTGGGTGATATGCACAATGATTTTTTAGGGTGATCCCTAAGTGAACGGCCATATTGTCAACGATGGTATTTACAAAATGGCTACCGTTATCACTCCACAAGACTCGTGGAATGCCATGTTCTGGTATTATGTGTTTACAAATAGCTTTAGCTACTGTGAGGGCGTTTGGATGTTTTGAAGGAACAAGTTCAACCCATTTAGTTAGTGAGTCTACTAACACTAAACAGTACTTGTGCTGACCACTTCTGTGTAGTTCAATAAAGTCCATGTGTTAAACTTTAAATGGGTAGGAGCCCACTGGGCATTTCCCTCTCTGTGGTCTTAAGTTTCCCTGAGCATTGTGACGACAACACACCATACATGACCTACAAAAAGTTTTAAAATAGGTTTGTAAGCCCTGTGGTATTGTCATTGTCTGTTCTACCATAGATACCATCCCTCCTGTTGAGACATGGGACTTGCCATGACTCAATGTGGCTACTGCGTGGAACAGACTGCGGGGGATGACTGGTCGGTCTTCTTTGTGGTAGAGGCCTTCTGGGGTGAGTTCAATGTTCATCATTTTCCATAGTGTTTTTTCTTTGTCTGGAGCGTTGTTTTGCATGTCAATTAGTACTTGTTTTGGAATGTTGTTGTGTTGTTGTGTTTCTTTGTGGTTGGCGAGCATGACGATCTTTGTTTTGTCTTGGCCTGCTTGTTTGGCTGCCAAATCTGCTTTTGCATTTCCTACAGAAACGGCGTCTTTTGCTGAGGTGTGAGCTTTGCATTTGCATACTGCTATTTTGGAGGGTAGCAGTACAGCGGCCAAAAGGTCAGTGAGTAATTTGGCGTGTTGAACAGGTTTTCCTGTTGATGTTTTCATTCCTCGTCGAGCCCACATGGCGGCAAAGATGTGCAATGTCGAGTGGGCATATTGGCTGTCGGTCCAAATTGTTACTGCTTTGTCTTTGAATAATTTACATGCTTCTGTTAGCGCGATGAGTTCTGCTGCTTGTGCTGACAGATTTCCTATTAATCGTCCGCTCTTCAGTGTCTTTTGTTGTGTGACCACTGCATAGCCTGTGTTGGTGTTGCCTAGTTCATCTTTGCTTGAGGAACCATCTACAAACACTGCTTCTCCTTCTTGTAAGGGTGTGTCTAACAAATCTCTTCTTGGTTTGCAGATTTCCTCGGTGGCTTCTGTGCAACTGTGTGGTGTCCCATCTGTCTCCACTGGAGGAGACTTGCAGGATTGAGAGTGCTGCATCTCTTAATGGTAAGATGGGGTTGGGACAACAGTACAGCTGTTAGGCCAAGATGTCTTGCTGGTGAGAGAAATGACATCTTTGTTTGAGTCAAAAGAACATCTACTGAGTGTGTTACTAGTAGAGTGGTGGGATGGAACAACACCAATTCGGCGGATGCTTGGACAGCCATTGCTGCGGCACACACTGCTTGGACACACTGGGGCAGGGCTCTGGCGACAGCATCAAGTTTCTTTGAGTAGTAGGCCACTGGTCGCATTTGTGTACCATGTTGTTGGAGTAGGACGGATGTCATGAATCCGTCTTTGCAGTCCACTGTTTGGGTAAACAGTTTCTTGTAGTCGGGTAGGCCCAAAGGGCCTGTGCTTGTGATGGTCTGTTTTATCTGATTGAACTTGTCATTAGCTATTTTCGTCCATGTGATGGGATCGGCCAGGGCGATGTCTTCTTGGTAAATTAAATCCACCAGTGGTTGCGTTATTTCGGCGAAGTCCAGAACCCATAGACGGCAAAAGTTCACTAGGCCTAGGAAGGCCATCATCTGTCTTTTGGTCTTTGGTTTGGGGGCATCAAGGATAGCTTGTTTCCGATCAGAGGTTAGTTTTCTTCCTTCTGCCGATATGATGTGACCTAAGAAAACTACTTCGGTCTGAGTCCACTGTAGTTTGGTCAGTGAGGCTTTGTTTCCTGTCTTTGCCAGGTGTTGACACAGTTTCACTGCTTCTTCTTGATTTTCTTCTTTGGTTGGACTGGCGATGAGAATGTCATCTACGTAAATCAAGATTTGAGTGGTTTCACTGTGTTCATGGAGGCTCAGACAGTTGTTGATTTCTTGAGAGAAAATGGTGGGGCTCTCTGCATAGCCTTGGGGTAGTCTCGTATAGGTGTACTTCTTTTGATTAAAGGTGAAACCAAACCAATGACGGGCGGACTCGTGCAATGGGATGGAAAAGAAGGCGTTGCTTTGATCAATTACTGTGAACCATTTCTGTTCTGGCTTCAGCGCATTGAGTAGAGTGTGGGGGTCGGGGACGCAGGGGGCTCTCTGTTTTACTGCCTGATTTACGGCTCTTAAGTCGTGGACCATTCGCCAGGTCGTGGTGTCTGCTTTCTTTACTGGAAAGATTGGAGTGTTACAAGTTACCTTGGGGGCTTCTATGAGCACTCCAGCTTTTACCATGTTCATGATTACTGGTGTGATTCCTTCTTTGGCATCAGGTTTGAGTGGGTATTGATTGATTCGTGGGCGATAGTTTGTTCTTGGTTCAATTGTTACTTCTGTGGCTGTGGTCATTAGGCCCACATCGGTTTTTGACGCTGACCACAGCTGAGGTGGTATTTGATCCATGTCGTCTTTTAGTGCCAGGATCGTGGTTTCCTCCGGATGTCATGTACTTAGGTGGGTGCTGGGGACAAATGTTGTCACCCAGTTTAGTTTTTTCCTCCAGACCACGTTTCCTGATGACATGATGCGTTTAAATCTTCCATCTTGACATGGGGTCCACGGAAGTCGTTGTTCGGACCATGTTACATCTCTTATTTTTGATCCTATGTCTTTCCATCTCCAGCCTGTTGGTTTTGCCAGTGAAATGTGGAAGGGAATGCCAACGCCTTCATATGTGGTTAATGCATATATGTAATCTGGAAAGATTACTGTGGCTGCCATCCATCCTGCCTGTTCGTCCCAAATTAGGTCCTTTATTTGGGCCCGCATGGTTGTCAATCGGGACCATTGATCAAAGAAGTCTCTGTCCTCTTTGTTCGGGGCGAAGCGGATGGTGGAGTGAAGTGGGTACGTGGTTTGGGGCACCCAATTTGAATTTGGTAGGATTTGTTCTGGCATCTGTTGCAGATTGTTTGTTACTGATGTTGGACCTTTTTGGATCGGATCCAGACTGTAGAATGGGCGTGGTTTGTCTTTTCCTTCTAGTACTAACATCTGCATTGGTGTTTCTTGTCCTCTTTTTGTCACGACCATGCTGGAGCCTTCGACCATTAATACAAGGCTCATGGCTTTTATCAAATCTCGTCCGATGAGGTTTTCAGGACAACGAGGCACGTAAACGAAAGTTTGATCTGGGTATTCTGTTCCGTCTTCATCAATAATGGTCAGTGGTTCGGTAAAGTAATGGATGGCTGGTCTACCTCCCACTCCTATGACCATTATTGTGCTTTTTGACAATTTGACACCTGTTGGTAGATCAGTGATCACGGAGGATTGTGCTCCTGAATCCACAATGAATTTCAATGTTGTCGTAAATGGCCCTAAGCCTAGTTTTCTTACTGCTGGGTCAATAGAGGACATCTGGCTAAACAGGACTGTCAGGTCAAGCACCTCGACGATCGTTCTGGTGTCATCAGGGTTTTCATCACTTGACCTTTCCTGCTCGCGTCATTCGGTTGGATCCCAGTGGTCAGATCTTGGGGTCTCAATTTTTTGTTTGGAGCGGCAATCTCGGGCGAAGTGGCCGTACTTGCCACAATTGTAGCACACATCCTGTCTGGTGGCTGGTCGGCCTCTTCCTCTTCCGCGTCCACGTCCTCTACCCCGATTGGGTTGGTTTTGGTAGTAAATTGGTCCAGAAGGTGGAGGAGAGGCATGTTGAAAAAATGTGTGCATGGCATTGAAGACTGATGATTGCGCTTTTTGTCTTTTTAGGTCTTCAGCGTGTGAGGCCCAAGCTACGAGATCATTCACCGGGGCAGTTCTCCAGGTGTGGTAATGTTTCTTGATAAAATTGACTGTACCGTCCACTAGTCCATCCAGGAATGTTGCCCGCAGTAATGTTTGGTAAGTGCTTTGTGCCTCAGTGCTTTCTTCGATGCCACCATGTAGTTTCAGTACGTCTTGGAGGCGGTCCACATATTTTTGTGCGCTTTCTTCAGGTTCTTGGCGGCATTGGCGGACTTTAGTTAAATCAGGTGGTTTCTTGAACACTGCGATGGCTCTTTCTAAAAGAGTATTTAGGGCGTTGTCTAGTTCTTGGCCTGGTTGGTAGACTTGGCCTCGTTGGTTGGCTGGAGCAAAGGCTCCTTGGAATCTTCCAACTCGATGTCCTGCGGTCAGACGTAGGACGCTTAGTAATTCATTGCCATTGAGGTGATAGGATCCATGTAGTTCTCTAATTGCAGCTGCCCATTTTTCAACGTTGTCTTCAATGGGAGGAACTGATGCGCATGCGGCTACTTTTTCTTCTTCGGTCCATGGGCGATAGAGCAGCAAGGTCTGTGGATGAGCAGGTTGACCAGGATTTGGCATTCCATAAGCTGGGTTGGCTACAGCTACCATGGGATATGCTGCCACCTGCTGAATGTCTGGGTATAATTTTGTTGTTGCAGCCAGGACGTCTGCTGTTGGTTTGTTTGATCTTGTACGGCTTCCAATAGGAGGGGAGGCTCCGTCCCCAAAACTCGTGGAGGTGGAATTTGGGGAGGAGGTAGACGGGGTAGGCGGTTCCCGCTGTTGGTTGACGTTTACTTCCTCTTCTGGATCATTTTGCTGTCGCACTTCAGCCGGTGCATTTCCGTTGTCTCTTCGTCTGGCGCCGGTTTCTTCCGTTGGTCTTATCTTCATCTGATACATTTTTCTTTCTGTCTTTTCCTTTTTTCTTTTCTCACTTTCCAAAATGCTTTCTGCCCTCATTTTACACTGTTTTATCCACACTTCAACAGCACGTAGTTGTGCTTCCAATTTTTCTACATTCTTTCCCTTTTTAATCTTCTTTGCTCTTTTCTCCACTAAACTTTTCTTAACTTCCTCTTTGTTCCTGACATCTCTCAAAGACGGGTTAAAATCATACTTGGTCACCCAGGATTCCAGATACTTGCACGCATTAGCGTCAAAGCTTGCAATAAATTTAACATCCTGGTGTTGTTCTATTTCTTTTCTCAATGACTGGCCCATTGTATCTATTGCCGAGCGGGCAGCAGTTACTCCCTTTTTTCCTTATCTCATAAACACACACACACACACACACACACAAAAAAACACACGCACACAAACACACACACACAAAAACTCACACACAAATACACACACACAAAAACTCACACACAAACACACACACTTAGTCTTTTCTGTGGTGCACCACTTTCTAATTTAAAACCATGATTTGTGTTTTAGGCGATTAATTTTAATCGCAGTCAGTTCTGTTCTGACCTAATAAATCTTTGTTATATTGAACACAGATATTTTGGTAACCAATGAGTGGGGAGGTGTAAATTATTACGTATTTACGGCAACGTTTAATTTCCTCTACCCGGGCACCCGAAAACGACACTTTTTTTTAACAAGTTAAAAACTAGTCAATAAAAGTATTTTGGATCTCATCTAATAAAACCGTGATCCCTTTGATGCCCGGATCATGTATACCATGGGTTTTTTTTCTCTTCTTCACGGGCCAACGCCCAAGCGCTTCTCTTTTACTCCCCACTTTTCTATTTTTCTCTTACTTCTTCAGTATATTTAGTGTTCCTTTTTTCAAACTTCTGTGTAAATCGTGATAATTAAACAGCATAATACCTGTTAGTCCTCGGTGCCTGCCGGTCTGGTTCGCAGGACCCGGTGTCCGGGCGAACGGCCGTGGCCGGAGCGACGAGACCCGTCACGCAAGGGGAGACGCTGTCGACAGATTCTCGGTGTCCTCGGTTCGGCGGCGGTCGTCCGTCCAGATGCAGGTCCCAGGTTTCGGCACCAATTAAATGTTGGGTCTGATATTACAGATCCCCTTAGTTACTGACCGTGCACCAAGGAAAAAGGAGGCAGAAGCTGTTGCTTTGTTTTATTGCAACCGCGGCTGGGAGAGGAGAGGAGATGCAAGACCCTAACTCACGTTCGGCTCCTTCCGACTCTCTCTCCTCCCCCGGCCACCTCGTCGCTTTTATTACAGTTAAGTTTCAGTTTCGTTTCATACGTCATGGAAAAATACAAAACATTAGAGAAAGTTGAGCGGCGCCTCTAAACGACAGTTGATAATATAAAAACACAAAAATATATACAGGATATTCTTTAAAATACACATAATGTTAAGACTACTGTTTTAAGCAACTTCACAGGCTCTCACACCTAAACTAAACGTTGTAGACTCAAAATTTTTGCTGTATTTAGTGTATTCTAGCATCCTGAAGATGATTCCAGCATTAATTTCATTGTGCTTATGCTCATTTTTAAGATTTTGACATTTTCACCTAAAGTGCACAATCAGGCTGAAAACGCATTTAAAGCAATAAAAAGTTCATTTTGGCTCTCACACCTAAACTAAACGTTGTAGACTCAAAATTTTTGCTGTATTTAGTGTATTCTAGCATCCTGAAGATGATTCTAGCATTAATTTAATTGTGCTTATGCTCATTTTTAAGATTTTGACATTTTCACCTTAAGTGTACAATCAGGGGCTGAAAACGCGTTTAAAGCAATAAAAAGTTCATTTTGGCTCTCACACCTAAACTAAACGTTGTAGACTCAAAATTTTTGCTGTATTCAGTGTATTCTAGAATCCTGAAGATGATTCCAGCATTAATTTCATCGTGCTTATGCTCATTTTGAAGATTTTGACATTTTCACCTAAAGTGCACAATCAGGCTGAAAACGCATTTAAAGCAATAAAAAGTTCATTTTGGCTCACACACCTAAAATAAACGTTGTAGACTCAAAATTTTTGCTGTATTTAGTGTATTCTAGCATCCTGAAGATGATTCCAGCATTAATTTCATTGTGCTTATGCTCATTTTTAAGATTTTGACATTTTCATTTAAAGTGCACAATCAGGCTGAAAATGCATTTAAAGCAATAAAAAGTTCATTTTTGGCTCTCACACCTAAACTAAACGTTGTAGACTCAAAATTTTTGCTGTATTTAGTGTATTCTAGCATCCTGAAGATGATTCCAGCATTAATTTCATTGTGCTTATGCTCATTTTGAAGATTTTGACATTTTCACCTTAAGTGTACAATCAGGGGCTGAAAACGCGTTTAAAGCAATAAAAAGTTCATTTTGGCTCTCACACCTAAACTAAACGTTGTAGACTCAAAATTTTTGCTGTATTCAGTGTATTCTAGCATCCTGAAGATGATTCCAGCATTAATTTCATCGTGCTTATGCTCATTTTGAAGATTTTGACATTTTCACCTAAAGTGCACAATCAGGCTGAAAACGCATTTAAAGCAATAAAAAGTTCATTTTGGCTCACACACCTAAAATAAACGTTGTAAGACTCAAAATTTTTGCTGTATTTAGTGTATTCTAGCATCCTGAAGATGATTCCAGCATTAATTTCATTGTGCTTATGCTCATTTTGAAGATTTTGACATTTTCACCTTAAGTGCACAATCAGGCTGAAAACGCATTTAAAGCAATACAAAGTTCATTTTGGCTCTCACACCTAAATTAAACGTTGTAGACTCAAAATTTTTGCTGTATTTAGTGTATTCTAGCATCCTGAAGATGATTCCAGCATTAATTTCATTGTGCTTATGCTCATTTTGAAGATTTTGACATTTTCACCTTAAGTGTACAATCAGGGGCTGAAAACGCGTTTAAAGCAATAAAAAGTTCATTTTGGCTCTCACACCTAAACTAAACGTTGTAGACTCAAAATTTTTGCTGTATTTAGTGTATTCTAGCATCCTGAAGATGATTCCAGCATTAATTTCATTGTGCTTATGCTCATTTTTAAGATTTTGACATTTTCACCTAAAGTGTACAATCAGGGGCTGAAAACGCGTTTAAAGCAATAAAAAGTTCATTTTGGCTCTCACACCTAAACTAAACGTTGTAGACTCAAATTTTTTGCTGTATTCAGTGTATTCTAGCATCCTGAAGATGATTCCAGCATTAATTTCATCGTGCTTATGCTCATTTTGAAGATTTTGACATTTTCACCTAAAGTGCACAATCAGGCTGAAAACGCATTTAAAGCAATAAAAAGTTCATTTTGGCTCAAACACCTAAAATAAACGTTGTAGACTCAAAATTTTTGCTGTATTTAGTGTATTCTAGCATCCTGAAGATGATTCCAGCATTAATTTCATTGTGCTTATGCTCATTTTGAAGATTTTGACATTTTCACCTTAAGTGTACAATCAGGGGCTGAAAACGCGTTTAAAGCAATAAAAAGTTCATTTTGGCTCTCACACCTAAACTAAACGTTGTAGAATCAAAATTTTTGCTGTATTTAGTGTATTCTAGCATCCTGAAGATGATTCCAGCATTAATTTCATTGTGCTTATGCTCATTTTTAAGATTTTGACATTTTCACCTAAAGTGCACAATCAGGCTGAAAACGCATTTAAAGCAATAAAAAGTTCATTTTGGCTCACACACCTAAAATAAACGTTGTAGACTCAAATTTTTTGCTGTATTTAGTGTATTTTAGCATCCTGAAGATGATTCCAGCATTAATTTCATTGTGCTTATGCTCATTTTTAAGATTTTGACATTTTCACCTTAAGTGTACAATCAGGGGCTGAAAACGCGTTTAAAGCAATAAAAAGTTCATTTTGGCTCTCACACCTAAACTAAACGTTGTAGACTCAAAATTTTTGCTGTATTCAGTGTATTCTAGCATCCTGAAGATGATTCCAGCATTAATTTCATCGTGCTTATGCTCATTTTGAAGATTTTGACATTTTCACCTAAAGTGCACAATCAGGCTGAAAACGCATTTAAAGCAATAAAAAGTTCATTTTGGCTCACACACCTAAAATAAACGTTGTAGACTCAAAATTTTTGCTGTATTTAGTGTATTCTAGCATCCTGAAGATGATTCCAGCATTAATTTCATTGTGCTTATGCTCATTTTGAAGATTTTGACATTTTCACCTTAAGTGTACAATCAGGGGCTGAAAACGCGTTTAAAGCAATAAAAAGTTCATTTTGGCTCTCACACCTAAACTAAACGTTGTAGAATCAAAATTTTTGCTGTATTTAGTGTATTCTAGCATCCTGAAGATGATTCCAGCATTAATTTCATTGTGCTTATGCTCATTTTTAAGATTTTGACATTTTCACCTAAAGTGCACAATCAGGCTGAAAACGCATTTAAAGCAATAAAAAGTTCATTTTTGGCTCTCACACCTAAACTAAACGTTGTAGACTCAAAATTTTTGCTGTATTTAGTGTATTCTAGCATCCTGAAGATGATTCCAGCATTAATTTCATTGTGCTTATGCTCATTTTGAAGATTTTGACATTTTCACCTTAAGTGTACAATCAGGGGCTGAAAACGCGTTTAAAGCAATAAAAAGTTCATTTTGGCTCTCACACCTAAACTAAACGTTGTAGACTCAAAATTTTTGCTGTATTCATTGTATTCTAGCATCCTGAAGATGATTCCAGCATTAATTTCATCGTGCTTATGCTCATTTTGAAGATTTTGACATTTTCACCTAAAGTGCACAATCAGGCTGAAAACGCATTTAAAGCAATAAAAAGTTCATTTTGGCTCACACACCTAAAATAAACGTTGTAAGACTCAAAATTTTTGCTGTATTTAGTGTATTCTAGCATCCTGAAGATGATTCCAGCATTAATTTCATTGTGCTTATGCTCATTTTGAAGATTTTGACATTTTCACCTTAAGTGTACAATCAGGGGCTGAAAACGCGTTTAAAGCAATAAAAAGTTCATTTTGGCTCTCACACCTAAACTAAACGTTGTAGACTCAAAATCTTTGCTGTATTTAGTGTATTCTAGCATCCTGAAGATGATTCCAGCATTAATTTAATAGTGCTTATGCTCATTTTTAAGATTTTGACATTTTCACCTAAAGTGCACAATCAGGCTGAAAACGCATTTAAAGCAATAAAAAGTTCATTTTGGCTCTCACACCTAAACTAAACGTTGTAGACTCAAAATTTTTGCTGTATTTAGTGTATTCTAGCATCCTGAAGATGATTCCAGCATTAATTTCATTGTGCTTATGCTCATTTTGAAGATTTTGACATTTTCACCTTAAGTGTACAATCAGGGGCTGAAAACGCGTTTAAAGCAATAAAAAGTTCATTTTGGCTCTCACACCTAAACTAAACGTTGTAGACTCAAAATTTTTGCTGTATTTAGTGTATTCTAGCATCCTGAAGATGATTCCAGCATTAATTTCATTGTGCTTATGCTCATTTTGAAGATTTTGACATTTTCACCTTAAGTGTACAATCAGGGGCTGAAAACGCGTTTAAAGCAATAAAAAGTTCATTTTGGCTCTCACACCTAAACTAAACGTTGTAGAATCAAAATTTTTGCTGTATTTAGTGTATTCTAGCATCCTGAAGATGATTCCAGCATTAATTTCATTGTGCTTATGCTCATTTTTAAGATTTTGACATTTTCACCTAAAGTGCACAATCAGGCTGAAAACGCATTTAAAGCAATAAAAAGTTCATTTTGGCTCTCACACCTAAACTAAACGTTGTAGACTCAAAATTTTTGCTGTATTTAGTGTATTCTAGCATCCTGAAGATGATTCCAGCATTAATTTCATTGTGCTTATGCTCATTTTGAAGATTTTGACATTTTCACCTTAAGTGTACAATCAGGGGCTGAAAACGCGTTTAAAGCAATAAAAAGTTCATTTTGGCTCTCACACCTAAACTAAACGTTGTAGACTCAAAATTTTTGCTGTATTCAGTGTATTCTAGCATCCTGAAGATGATTCCAGCATTAATTTCATTGTGCTTATGCTCATTTTGAAGATTTTGACATTTTCACCTAAAGTGCACAATCAGGCTGAAAACGCATTTAAAGCAATAAAAAGTTCATTTTGGCTCTCACACCTAAACTAAACGTTGTAGACTCAAAATTTTTGCTGTATTTAGTGTATTCTAGCATCCTGAAGATGATTCCAGCATTAATTTCATTGTGCTTATGCTCATTTTGAAGATTTTGACATTTTCACCTTAAGTGTACAATCAGGGGCTGAAAACGCGTTTAAAGCAATAAAAAGTTCATTTTGGCTCTCACACCTAAACTAAACGTTGTAGAATCAAAATTTTTGCTGTATTTAGTGTATTCTAGCATCCTGAAGATGATTCCAGCATTAATTTCATTGTGCTTATGCTCATTTTTAAGATTTTGACATTTTCACCTAAAGTGCACAATCAGGCTGAAAACGCATTTAAAGCAATAAAAAGTTCATTTTGGCTCACACACCTAAAATAAACGTTGTAGACTCAAAATTTTTGCTGTATTTAGTGTATTCTAGCATCCTGAAGATGATTCCAGCATTAATTTCATTGTGCTTATGCTCATTTTGAAGATTTTGACATTTTCACCTTAAGTGTACAATCAGGGGCTGAAAACGCGTTTAAAGCAATAAAAAGTTCATTTTGGCTCTCACACCTAAACTAAACGTTGTAGAATCAAAATTTTTGCTGTATTTAGTGTATTCTAGCATCCTGAAGATGATTCCAGCATTAATTTCATTGTGCTTATGCTCATTTTTAAGATTTTGACATTTTCACCTAAAGTGCACAATCAGGCTGAAAACGCATTTAAAGCAATAAAAAGTTCATTTTTGGCTCTCACACCTAAACTAAACGTTGTAGACTCAAAATTTTTGCTGTATTTAGTGTATTCTAGCATCGTGAAGATGATTCCAGCATTAATTTCATTGTGCTTATGCTCATTTTGAAGATTTTGACATTTTCACCTTAAGTGTACAATCAGGGGCTGAAAACGCGTTTAAAGCAATAAAAAGTTCATTTTGGCTCTCACACCTAAACTAAACGTTGTAGACTCAAAATTTTTGCTGTATTCAGTGTATTCTAGCATCCTGAAGATGATTCCAGCATTAATTTCATCGTGCTTATGCTCATTTTGAAGATTTTGACATTTTCACCTAAAGTGCACAATCAGGCTGAAAACGCATTTAAAGCAATAAAAAGTTCATTTTGGCTCACACACCTAAAATAAACGTTGTAAGACTCAAAATTTTTGCTGTATTTAGTGTATTCTAGCATCCTGAAGATGATTCCAGCATTAATTTCATTGTGCTTATGCTCATTTTGAAGATTTTGACATTTTCACCTTAAGTGTACAATCAGGGGCTGAAAACGCGTTTAAAGCAATAAAAAGTTCATTTTGGCTCTCACACCTAAACTAAACGTTGTAGACTCAAAATTTTTGCTGTATTCAGTGTATTCTAGCATCCTGAAGATGATTCCAGCATTAATTTCATCGTGCTTATGCTCATTTTGAAGATTTTGACATTTTCACCTAAAGTGCACAATCAGGCTGAAAACGCATTTAAAGCAATAAAAAGTTCATTTTGGCTCACACACCTAAAATAAACGTTGTAAGACTCAAAATTTTTGCTGTATTTAGTGTATTCTAGCATCCTGAAGATGATTCCAGCATTAATTTCATTGTGCTTATGCTCATTTTGAAGATTTTGACATTTTCACCTTAAGTGTACAATCAGGGGCTGAAAACGCGTTTAAAGCAATAAAAAGTTCATTTTGGCTCTCACACCTAAACTAAACGTTGTAGACTCAAAATTTTTGCTGTATTTAGTGTATTCTAGCATCCTGAAGATGATTCCAGCATTAATTTAATAGTGCTTATGCTCATTTTTAAGATTTTGACATTTTCACCTAAAGTGCACAATCAGGCTGAAAACGCATTTAAAGCAATACAAAGTTCATTTTGGCTCTCACACCTAAATTAAACGTTGTAGACTCAAAATTTTTGCTGTATTTAGTGTATTCTAGCATCCTGAAGATGATTCCAGCATTAATTTCATTGTGCTTATGCTCATTTTGAAGATTTTGACATTTTCACCTTAAGTGTACAATCAGGGGCTGAAAACGCGTTTAAAGCAATAAAAAGTTCATTTTGGCTCTCACACCTAAACTAAACGTTGTAGACTCAAAATTTTTGCTGTATTTAGTGTATTCTAGCATCCTGAAGATGATTCCAGCATTAATTTCATTGTGCTTATGCTCATTTTTAAGATTTTGACATTTTCACCTAAAGTGTACAATCAGGGGCTGAAAACGCGTTTAAAGCAATAAAAAGTTCATTTTGGCTCTCACACCTAAACTAAACGTTGTAGACTCAAAATTTTTGCTGTATTCAGTGTATTCTAGCATCCTGAAGATGATTCCAGCATTAATTTCATCGTGCTTATGCTCATTTTGAAGATTTTGACATTTTCACCTAAAGTGCACAATCAGGCTGAAAACGCATTTAAAGCAATAAAAAGTTCATTTTGGCTCACACACCTAAAATAAACGTTGTAGACTCAAAATTTTTGCTGTATTTAGTGTATTCTAGCATCCTGAAGATGATTCCAGCATTAATTTCATTGTGCTTATGCTCATTTTGAAGATTTTGACATTTTCACCTTAAGTGTACAATCAGGGGCTGAAAACGCGTTTAAAGCAATAAAAAGTTCATTTTGGCTCTCACACCTAAACTAAACGTTGTAGAATCAAAATTTTTGCTGTATTTAGTGTATTCTAGCATCCTGAAGATGATTCCAGCATTAATTTCATTGTGCTTATGCTCATTTTTAAGATTTTGACATTTTCACCTAAAGTGCACAATCAGGCTGAAAACGCATTTAAAGCAATAAAAAGTTCATTTTGGCTCACACACCTAAAATAAACGTTGTAGACTCAAAATTTTTGCTGTATTTAGTGTATTCTAGCATCCTGAAGATGATTCCAGCATTAATTTCATTGTGCTTATGCTCATTTTGAAGATTTTGACATTTTCACCTTAAGTGTACAATCAGGGGCTGAAAACGCGTTTAAAGCAATAAAAAGTTCATTTTGGCTCTCACACCTAAACTAAACGTTGTAGAATCAAAATTTTTGCTGTATTTAGTGTATTCTAGCATCCTGAAGATGATTCCAGCATTAATTTCATTGTGCTTATGCTCATTTTTAAGATTTTGACATTTTCACCTAAAGTGCACAATCAGGCTGAAAACGCATTTAAAGCAATAAAAAGTTCATTTTTGGCTCTCACACCTAAACTAAACGTTGTAGACTCAAAATTTTTGCTGTATTTAGTGTATTCTAGCATCCTGAAGATGATTCCAGCATTAATTTCATTGTGCTTATGCTCATTTTGAAGATTTTGACATTTTCACCTTAAGTGTACAATCAGGGGCTGAAAACGCGTTTAAAGCAATAAAAAGTTCATTTTGGCTCTCACACCTAAACTAAACGTTGTAGACTCAAAATTTTTGCTGTATTCAGTGTATTCTAGCATCCTGAAGATGATTCCAGCATTAATTTCATCGTGCTTATGCTCATTTTGAAGATTTTGCTATTTTCACCTAAAGTGCACAATCAGGCTGAAAACGCATTTAAAGCAATAAAAAGTTCATTTTGGCTCACACACCTAAAATAAACGTTGTAAGACTCAAAATTTTTGCTGTATTTAGTGTATTCTAGCATCCTGAAGATGATTCCAGCATTAATTTCATTGTGCTTATGCTCATTTTGAAGATTTTGACATTTTCACCTTAAGTGTACAATCAGGGGCTGAAAACGCGTTTAAAGCAATAAAAAGTTCATTTTGGCTCTCACACCTAAACTAAACGTTGTAGACTCAAAATTTTTGCTGTATTCAGTGTATTCTAGCATCCTGAAGATGATTCCAGCATTAATTTCATCGTGCTTATGCTCATTTTGAAGATTTTGACATTTTCACCTAAAGTGCACAATCAGGCTGAAAACGCATTTAAAGCAATAAAAAGTTCATTTTGGCTCACACACCTAAAATAAACGTTGTAAGACTCAAAATTTTTGCTGTATTTAGTGTATTCTAGCATCCTGAAGATGATTCCAGCATTAATTTCATTGTGCTTATGCTCATTTTGAAGATTTTGATATTTTCACCTTAAGTGTACAATCAGGGGCTGAAAACGCGTTTAAAGCAATAAAAAGTTCATTTTGGCTCTCACACCTAAACTAAACGTTGTAGACTCAAAATTTTTGCTGTATTTAGTGTATTCTAGCATCCTGAAGATGATTCCAGCATTAATTTAATAGTGCTTATGCTCATTTTTAAGATTTTGACATTTTCACCTAAAGTGCACAATCAGGCTGAAAACGCATTTAAAGCAATACAAAGTTCATTTTGGCTCTCACACCTAAATTAAACGTTGTAGACTCAAAATTTTTGCTGTATTTAGTGTATTCTAGCATCCTGAAGATGATTCCAGCATTAATTTCATTGTGCTTATGCTCATTTTGAAGATTTTGACATTTTCACCTTAAGTGTACAATCAGGGGCTGAAAACGCGTTTAAAGCAATAAAAAGTTCATTTTGGCTCTCACACCTAAACTAAACGTTGTAGACTCAAAATTTTTGCTGTATTTAGTGTATTCTAGCATCCTGAAGATGATTCCAGCATTAATTTCATTGTGCTTATGCTCATTTTTAAGATTTTGACATTTTCACCTAAAGTGTACAATCAGGGGCTGAAAACGCGTTTAAAGCAATAAAAAGTTCATTTTGGCTCTCACACCTAAACTAAACGTTGTAGACTCAAAATTTTTGCTGTATTCAGTGTATTCTAGCATCCTGAAGATGATTCCAGCATTAATTTCATCGTGCTTATGCTCATTTTGAAGATTTTGACATTTTCACCTAAAGTGCACAATCAGGCTGAAAACGCATTTAAAGCAATAAAAAGTTCATTTTGGCTCACACACCTAAAATAAACGTTGTAGACTCAAAATTTTTGCTGTATTTAGTGTATTCTAGCATCCTGAAGATGATTCCAGCATTAATTTCATTGTGCTTATGCTCATTTTGAAGATTTTGACATTTTCACCTTAAGTGTACAATCAGGGGCTGAAAACGCGTTTAAAGCAATAAAAAGTTCATTTTGGCTCTCACACCTAAACTAAACGTTGTAGAATCAAAATTTTTGCTGTATTTAGTGTATTCTAGCATCCTGAAGATGATTCCAGCATTAATTTCATTGTGCTTATGCTCATTTTTAAGATTTTGACATTTTCACCTAAAGTGCACAATCAGGCTGAAAACGCATTTAAAGCAATAAAAAGTTCATTTTGGCTCACACACCTAAAATAAACGTTGTAGACTCAAAATTTTTGCTGTATTTAGTGTATTTTAGCATCCTGAAGATGATTCCAGCATTAATTTCATTGTGCTTATGCTCATTTTTAAGATTTTGACATTTTCACCTTAAGTGTACAATCAGGGGCTGAAAACGCGTTTAAAGCAATAAAAAGTTCATTTTGGCTCTCACACCTAAACTAAACGTTGTAGACTCAAAATTTTTGCTGTATTCAGTGTATTCTAGCATCCTGAAGATGATTCCAGCATTAATTTCATCGTGCTTATGCTCATTTTGAAGATTTTGACATTTTCACCTAAAGTGCACAATCAGGCTGAAAACGCATTTAAAGCAATAAAAAGTTCATTTTGGCTCACACACCTAAAATAAACGTTGTAGACTCAAAATTTTTGCTGTATTTAGTGTATTCTAGCATCCTGAAGATGATTCCAGCATTAATTTCATTGTGCTTATGCTCATTTTGAAGATTTTGACATTTTCACCTTAAGTGTACAATCAGGGGCTGAAAACGCGTTTAAAGCAATAAAAAGTTCATTTTGGCTCTCACACCTAAACTAAACGTTGTAGAATCAAAATTTTTGCTGTATTTAGTGTATTCTAGCATCCTGAAGATGATTCCAGCATTAATTTCATTGTGCTTATGCTCATTTTTAAGATTTTGACATTTTCACCTAAAGTGCACAATCAGGCTGAAAACGCATTTAAAGCAATAAAAAGTTCATTTTTGGCTCTCACACCTAAACTAAACGTTGTAGACTCAAAATTTTTGCTGTATTTAGTGTATTCTAGCATCCTGAAGATGATTCCAGCATTAATTTCATTGTGCTTATGCTCATTTTGAAGATTTTGACATTTTCACCTTAAGTGTACAATCAGGGGCTGAAAACGCGTTTAAAGCAATAAAAAGTTCATTTTGGCTCTCACACCTAAACTAAACGTTGTAGACTCAAAATTTTTGCTGTATTCAGTGTATTCTAGCATCCTGAAGATGATTCCAGCATTAATTTCATCGTGCTTATGCTCATTTTGAAGATTTTGACATTTTCACCTAAAGTGCACAATCAGGCTGAAAACGCATTTAAAGCAATAAAAAGTTCATTTTGGCTCACACACCTAAAATAAACGTTGTAAGACTCAAAATTTTTGCTGTATTTAGTGTATTCTAGCATCCTGAAGATGATTCCAGCATTAATTTCATTGTGCTTATGCTCATTTTGAAGATTTTGACATTTTCACCTTAAGTGTACAATCAGGGGCTGAAAACGCGTTTAAAGCAATAAAAAGTTCATTTTGGCTCTCACACCTAAACTAAACGTTGTAGACTCAAAATTTTTGCTGTATTTAGTGTATTCTAGCATCCTGAAGATGATTCCAGCATCAATTTAATAGTGCTTATGCTCATTTTTAAGATTTTGACATTTTCACCTAAAGTGCACAATCAGGCTGAAAACGCATTTAAAGCAATAAAAAGTTCATTTTGGCTCTCACACCTAAACTAAACGTTGTAGACTCAAAATTTTTGCTGTATTTAGTGTATTCTAGCATCCTGAAGATGATTCCAGCATTAATTTCATTGTGCTTATGCTCATTTTGAAGATTTTGACATTTTCACCTTAAGTGTACAATCAGGGGCTGAAAACGCGTTTAAAGCAATAAAAAGTTCATTTTGGCTCTCACACCTAAACTAAACGTTGTAGACTCAAAATTTTTGCTGTATTTAGTGTATTCTAGCATCCTGAAGATGATTCCAGCATTAATTTCATTGTGCTTATGCTCATTTTGAAGATTTTGACATTTTCACCTTAAGTGTACAATCAGGGGCTGAAAACGCGTTTAAAGCAATAAAAAGTTCATTTTGGCTCTCACACCTAAACTAAACGTTGTAGAATCAAAATTTTTGCTGTATTTAGTGTATTCTAGCATCCTGAAGATGATTCCAGCATTAATTTCATTGTGCTTATGCTCATTTTTAAGATTTTGACATTTTCACCTAAAGTGCACAATCAGGCTGAAAACGCATTTAAAGCAATAAAAAGTTCATTTTGGCTCTCACACCTAAACTAAACGTTGTAGACTCAAAATTTTTGCTGTATTTAGTGTATTCTAGCATCCTGAAGATGATTCCAGCATTAATTTCATTGTGCTTATGCTCATTTTGAAGATTTTGACATTTTCACCTTAAGTGTACAATCAGGGGCTGAAAACGCGTTTAAAGCAATAAAAAGTTCATTTTGGCTCTCACACCTAAACTAAACGTTGTAGACTCAAAATTTTTGCTGTATTTAGTGTATTCTAGCATCCTGAAGATGATTCCAGCATTAATTTCATCGTGCTTATGCTCATTTTGAAGATTTTGACATTTTCACCTAAAGTGCACAATCAGGCTGAAAACGCATTTAAAGCAATAAAAAGTTCATTTTGGCTCACACACCTAAAATAAACGTTGTAAGACTCAAAATTTTTGCTGTATTTAGTGTATTCTAGCATCCTGAAGATGATTCCAGCATTAATTTCATTGTGCTTATGCTCATTTTGAAGATTTTGACATTTTCACCTTAAGTGTACAATCAGGGGCTGAAAACGCGTTTAAAGCAATAAAAAGTTCATTTTGGCTCTCACACCTAAACTAAACGTTGTAGACTCAAAATTTTTGCTGTATTCAGTGTATTCTAGAATCCTGAAGATGATTCCAGCATTAATTTCATCGTGCTTATGCTCATTTTGAAGATTTTGACATTTTCACCTAAAGTGCACAATCAGGCTGAAAACGCATTTAAAGCAATAAAAAGTTCATTTTGGCTCACACACCTAAAATAAACGTTGTAGACTCAAAATTTTTGCTGTATTTAGTGTATTCTAGCATCCTGAAGATGATTCCAGCATTAATTTCATTGTGCTTATGCTCATTTTGAAGATTTTGACATTTTCACCTTAAGTGTACAATCAGGGGCTGAAAACGCGTTTAAAGCAATAAAAAGTTCATTTTGGCTCTCACACCTAAACTAAACGTTGTAGAATCAAAATTTTTGCTGTATTTAGTGTATTCTAGCATCCTGAAGATGATTCCAGCATTAATTTCATTGTGCTTATGCTCATTTTTAAGATTTTGACATTTTCACCTAAAGTGCACAATCAGGCTGAAAACGCATTTAAAGCAATAAAAAGTTCATTTTGGCTCTCACACCTAAACTAAACGTTGTAGACTCAAAATTTTTGCTGTATTTAGTTTATTCTAGCATCCTGAAGATGATTCCAGCATTAATTTCATTGTGCTTATGCTCATTTTGAAGATTTTGACATTTTCACCTTAAGTGTACAATCAGGGGCTGAAAACGCGTTTAAAGCAATAAAAAGTTCATTTTGGCTCTCACACCTAAACTAAACGTTGTAGACTCAAAATTTTTGCTGTATTTAGTGTATTCTAGCATCCTGAAGATGATTCCAGCATTAATTTCATTGTGCTTATGCTCATTTTGAAGATTTTGACATTTTCACCTAAAGTGCACAATCAGGCTGAAAACGCATTTAAAGCAATAAAAAGTTCATTTTGGCTCTCACACCTAAACTAAACGTTGTAGACTCAAAATTATTGCTGTATTTAGTGTATTCTAGCATCCTGAAGATGATTCCAGCATTAATTTCATTGTGCTTATGCTCATTTTGAAGATTTTGACATTTTCACCTTAAGTGTACAATCAGGGGCTGAAAACGCGTTTAAAGCAATAAAAAGTTCATTTTGGCTCTCACACCTAAACTAAACGTTGTAGACTCAAAATTTTTGCTGTATTCAGTGTATTCTAGCATCCTGAAGATGATTCCAGCATTAATTTCATCGTGCTTATGCTCATTTTGAAGATTTTGACATTTTCATCTAAAGTGCACAATCAGGCTGAAAACGCATTTAAAGCAATAAAAAGTTCATTTTGGCTCACACACCTAAAATAAACGTTGTAGACTCAAAATTTTTGCTGTATTTAGTGTATTCTAGCATCCTGAAGATGATTCCAGCATTAATTTCATTGTGCTTATGCTCATTTTGAAGATTTTGACATTTTCACCTTAAGTGTACAATCAGGGGCTGAAAACGCGTTTAAAGCAATAAAAAGTTCATTTTGGCTCTCACACCTAAACTAAACGTTGTAGAATCAAAATTTTTGCTGTATTTAGTGTATTCTAGCATCCTGAAGATGATTCCAGCATTAATTTCATTGTGCTTATGCTCATTTTTAAGATTTTGACATTTTCACCTAAAGTGCACAATCAGGCTGAAAACGCATTTAAAGCAATAAAAAGTTCATTTTGGCTCACACACCTAAAATAAACGTTGTAGACTCAAATTTTTTGCTGTATTTAGTGTATTTTAGCATCCTGAAGATGATTCCAGCATTAATTTCATTGTGCTTATGCTCATTTTTAAGATTTTGACATTTTCACCTTAAGTGTACAATCAGGGGCTGAAAACGCGTTTAAAGCAATAAAAAGTTCATTTTGGCTCTCACACCTAAACTAAACGTTGTAGACTCAAAATTTTTGCTGTATTCAGTGTATTCTAGCATCCTGAAGATGATTCCAGCATTAATTTCATCGTGCTTATGCTCATTTTGAAGATTTTGACATTTTCACCTAAAGTGCACAATCAGGCTGAAAACGCATTTAAAGCAATAAAAAGTTCATTTTGGCTCACACACCTAAAATAAACGTTGTAGACTCAAAATTTTTGCTGTATTTAGTGTATTCTAGCATCCTGAAGATGATTCCAGCATTAATTTCATTGTGCTTATGCTCATTTTGAAGATTTTGACATTTTCACCTTAAGTGTACAATCAGGGGCTGAAAACGCGTTTAAAGCAATAAAAAGTTCATTTTGGCTCTCACACCTAAACTAAACGTTGTAGAATCAAAATTTTTGCTGTATTTAGTGTATTCTAGCATCCTGAAGATGATTCCAGCATTAATTTCATTGTGCTTATGCTCATTTTTAAGATTTTGACATTTTCACCTAAAGTGCACAATCAGGCTGAAAACGCATTTAAAGCAATAAAAAGTTCATTTTTGGCTCTCACACCTAAACTAAACGTTGTAGACTCAAAATTTTTGCTGTATTTAGTGTATTCTAGCATCCTGAAGATGATTCCAGCATTAATTTCATCGTGCTTATGCTCATTTTGAAGATTTTGACATTTTCACCTAAAGTGCACAATCAGGCTGAAAACGCATTTAAAGCAATAAAAAGTTCATTTTGGCTCACACACCTAAAATAAACGTTGTAAGACTCAAAATTTTTGCTGTATTTAGTGTATTCTAGCATCCTGAAGATGATTCCAGCATTAATTTCATTGTGCTTATGCTCATTTTGAAGATTTTGACATTTTCACCTTAAGTGTACAATCAGGGGCTGAAAACGCGTTTAAAGCAATAAAAAGTTCATTTTGGCTCTCACACCTAAACTAAACGTTGTAGACTCAACATTTTTGCTGTATTTAGTGTATTCTAGCATCCTGAAGATGATTCCAGCATTAATTTAATAGTGCTTATGCTCATTTTTAAGATTTTGACATTTTCACCTAAAGTGCACAATCAGGCTGAAAACGCATTTAAAGCAATAAAAAGTTCATTTTGGCTCTCACACCTAATCTAAACGTTGTAGACTCAAAATTATTGCTGTATTTAGTGTATTCTAGCATCCTGAAGATGATTCCAGCATTAATTTCATTGTGCTTATGCTCATTTTGAAGATTTTGACATTTTCACCTTAAGTGTACAATCAGGGGCTGAAAACGCGTTTAAAGCAATAAAAAGTTCATTTTGGCTCTCACACCTAAACTAAACGTTGTAGACTCAAAATTTTTGCTGTATTTAGTGTATTCTAGCATCCTGAAGATGATTCCAGCATTAATTTCATTGTGCTTATGCTCATTTTTAAGATTTTGACATTTTCACCTAAAGTGCACAATCAGGCTGAAAACGCATTTAAAGCAATAAAAAGTTCATTTTGGCTCTCACACCTAAACTAAACGTTGTAGACTCAAAAATTTTGCTGTATTTAGTGTATTCTAGCATCCTGAAGAAGATTCTAGCATTAATTTAATTGTGCTTATGCTCATTTTTAAGATTTTGACATTTTCACCTTAAGTGTACAATCAGGGGCTGAAAACGCGTTTAAAGCAATAAAAAGTTCATTTTGGCTCTCACACCTAAACTAAACGTTGTAGACTCAAAATTTTTGCTGTATTCAGTGTATTCTAGAATCCTGAAGATGATTCCAGCATTAATTTCATCGTGCTTATGCTCATTTTGAAGATTTTGACATTTTCACCTAAAGTGCACAATCAGGCTGAAAACGCATTTAAAGCAATAAAAAGTTCATTTTGGCTCACACACCTAAAATAAACGTTGTAGACTCAAAATTTTTGCTGTATTTAGTGTATTCTAGCATCCTGAAGATGATTCCAGCATTAATTTCATTGTGCTTATGCTCATTTTGAAGATTTTGACATTTTCACCTTAAGTGTACAATCAGGGGCTGAAAACGCGTTTAAAGCAATAAAAAGTTCATTTTGGCTCCCACACCTAAACTAAACATTGTAGAATCAAAATTTTTGCTGTATTTAGTGTATTCTAGCATCCTGAAGATGATTCCAGCATTAATTTCATTGTGCTTATGCTCATTTTTAAGATTTTGACATTTTCATTTAAAGTGCACAATCAGGCTGAAAACGCATTTAAAGCAATAAAAAGTTCATTTTTGGCTCTCACACCTAAACTAAACGTTGTAGACTCAAAATTTTTGCTGTATTTAGTGTATTCTAGCATCCTGAAGATGATTCCAGCATTAATTTCATTGTGCTTATGCTCATTTTGAAGATTTTGACATTTTCACCTTAAGTGTACAATCAGGGGCTGAAAACGCGTTTAAAGCAATAAAAAGTTCATTTTGGCTCTCACACCTAAACTAAACGTTGTAGACTCAAAATTTTTGCTGTATTTAGTGTATTCTAGCATCCTGAAGATGATTCCAGCATTAATTTCATTGTGCTTATGCTCATTTTGAAGATTTTGACATTTTCACCTTAAGTGTACAATCAGGGGCTGAAAACGCGTTTAAAGCAATAAAAAGTTCATTTTGGCTCTCACACCTAAACTAAACGTTGTAGAATCAAAATTTTTGCTGTATTTAGTGTATTCTAGCATCCTGAAGATGATTCCAGCATTAATTTCATTGTGCTTATGCTCATTTTTAAGATTTTGACATTTTCACCTAAAGTGCACAATCAGGCTGAAAACGCATTTAAAGCAATAAAAAGTTCATTTTGGCTCACACACCTAAAATAAACGTTGTAGACTCAAATTTTTTGCTGTATTCAGTGTATTTTAGCATCCTGAAGATGATTCCAGCATTAATTTCATTGTGCTTATGCTCATTTTTAAGATTTTGACATTTTCACCTTAAGTGTACAATCAGGGGCTGAAAACGCGTTTAAAGCAATAAAAAGTTCATTTTGGCTCTCACACCTAAACTAAACGTTGTAGACTCAAAATTTTTGCTGTATTCAGTGTATTCTAGCATCCTGAAGATGATTCCAGCATTAATTTCATCGTGCTTATGCTCATTTTGAAGATTTTGACATTTTCACCTAAAGTGCACAATCAAGCTGAAAACGCATTTAAAGCAATAAAAAGTTCATTTTGGCTCACACACCTAAAATAAACGTTGTAGACTCAAAATTTTTGCTGTATTTAGTGTATTCTAGCATCCTGAAGATGATTCCAGCATTAATTTCATTGTGCTTATGCTCATTTTGAAGATTTTGACATTTTCACCTTAAGTGTACAATCAGGGGCTGAAAACGCGTTTAAAGCAATAAAAAGTTCATTTTGGCTCTCACACCTAAACTAAACGTTGTAGACTCAAAATTTTTGCTGTATTCAGTGTATTCTAGCATCCTGAAGATGATTCCAGCATTAATTTCATCGTGCTTATGCTCATTTTGAAGATTTTGACATTTTCACCTAAAGTGCACAATCAGGCTGAAAACGCATTTAAAGCAATAAAAAGTTCATTTTGGCTCACACACCTAAAATAAACGTTGTAGACTCAAAATTTTTGCTGTATTTAGTGTATTCTAGCATCCTGAAGATGATTCCAGCATTAATTTCATTGTGCTTATGCTCATTTTGAAGATTTTGACATTTTCACCTTAAGTGTACAATCAGGGGCTGAAAACGCGTTTAAAGCAATAAAAAGTTCATTTTGGCTCTCACACCTAAACTAAACGTTGTAGAATCAAAATTTTTGCTGTATTTAGTGTATTCTAGCATCCTGAAGATGATTCCAGCATTAATTTCATTGTGCTTATGCTCATTTTTAAGATTTTGACATTTTCACCTAAAGTGCACAATCAGGCTGAAAACGCATTTAAAGCAATAAAAAGTTCATTTTTGGCTCTCACACCTAAACTAAACGTTGTAGACTCAAAATTTTTGCTGTATTTAGTGTATTCTAGCATCCTGAAGATGATTCCAGCATTAATTTCATCGTGCTTATGCTCATTTTGAAGATTTTGACATTTTCACCTAAAGTGCACAATCAGGCTGAAAACGCATTTAAAGCAATAAAAAGTTCATTTTGGCTCACACACCTAAAATAAACGTTGTAAGACTCAAAATTTTTGCTGTATTTAGTGTATTCTAGCATCCTGAAGATGATTCCAGCATTAATTTCATTGTGCTTATGCTCATTTTGAAGATTTTGACATTTTCACCTTAAGTGTACAATCAGGGGCTGAAAACGCGTTTAAAGCAATAAAAAGTTCATTTTGGCTCTCACACCTAAACTAAACGTTGTAGACTCAACATTTTTGCTGTATTTAGTGTATTCTAGCATCCTGAAGATGATTCCAGCATTAATTTAATAGTGCTTATGCTCATTTTTAAGATTTTGACATTTTCACCTAAAGTGCACAATCAGGCTGAAAACGCATTTAAAGCAATACAAAGTTCATTTTGGCTCTCACACCTAAATTAAACGTTGTAGACTCAAAATTTTTGCTGTATTTAGTGTATTCTAGCATCCTGAAGATGATTCCAGCATTAATTTCATTGTGCTTATGCTCATTTTGAAGATTTTGACATTTTCACCTTAAGTGTACAATCAGGGGCTGAAAACGCGTTTAAAGCAATAAAAAGTTCATTTTGGCTCTCACACCTAAACTAAACGTTGTAGACTCAAAATTTTTGCTGTATTTAGTGTATTCTAGCATCCTGAAGATGATTCCAGCATTAATTTCATTGTGCTTATGCTCATTTTTAAGATTTTGACATTTTCACCTAAAGTGTACAATCAGGGGCTGAAAACGCGTTTAAAGCAATAAAAAGTTCATTTTGGCTCTCACACCTAAACTAAACGTTGTAGACTCAAAATTTTTGCTGTATTCAGTGTATTCTAGCATCCTGAAGATGATTCCAGCATTAATTTCATCGTGCTTATGCTCATTTTGAAGATTTTGACATTTTCACCTAAAGTGCACAATCAGGCTGAAAACGCATTTAAAGCAATAAAAAGTTCATTTTGGCTCACACACCTAAAATAAACGTTGTAGACTCAAAATTTTTGCTGTATTTAGTGTATTCTAGCATCCTGAAGATGATTCCAGCATTAATTTCATTGTGCTTATGCTCATTTTGAAGATTTTGACATTTTCACCTTAAGTGTACAATCAGGGGCTGAAAACGCGTTTAAAGCAATAAAAAGTTCATTTTGGCTCTCACACCTAAACTAAACGTTGTAGAATCAAAATTTTTGCTGTATTTAGTGTATTCTAGCATCCTGAAGATGATTCCAGCATTAATTTCATTGTGCTTATGCTCATTTTTAAGATTTTGACATTTTCACCTAAAGTGCACAATCAGGCTGAAAACGCATTTAAAGCAATAAAAAGTTCATTTTGGCTCACACACCTAAAATAAACGTTGTAGACTCAAAATTTTTGCTGTATTTAGTGTATTCTAGCATCCTGAAGATGATTCCAGCATTAATTTCATTGTGCTTATGCTCATTTTGAAGATTTTGACATTTTCACCTTAAGTGTACAATCAGGGGCTGAAAACGCGTTTAAAGCAATAAAAAGTTCATTTTGGCTCTCACACCTAAACTAAACGTTGTAGAATCAAAATTTTTGCTGTATTTAGTGTATTCTAGCATCCTGAAGATGATTCCAGCATTAATTTCATTGTGCTTATGCTCATTTTTAAGATTTTGACATTTTCACCTAAAGTGCACAATCAGGCTGAAAACGCATTTAAAGCAATAAAAAGTTCATTTTTGGCTCTCACACCTAAACTAAACGTTGTAGACTCAAAATTTTTGCTGTATTTAGTGTATTCTAGCATCCTGAAGATGATTCCAGCATTAATTTCATTGTGCTTATGCTCATTTTGAAGATTTTGACATTTTCACCTTAAGTGTACAATCAGGGGCTGAAAACGCGTTTAAAGCAATAAAAAGTTCATTTTGGCTCTCACACCTAAACTAAACGTTGTAGACTCAAAATTTTTGCTGTATTCAGTGTATTCTAGCATCCTGAAGATGATTCCAGCATTAATTTCATCGTGCTTATGCTCATTTTGAAGATTTTGCTATTTTCACCTAAAGTGCACAATCAGGCTGAAAACGCATTTAAAGCAATAAAAAGTTCATTTTGGCTCACACACCTAAAATAAACGTTGTAAGACTCAAAATTTTTGCTGTATTTAGTGTATTCTAGCATCCTGAAGATGATTCCAGCATTAATTTCATTGTGCTTATGCTCATTTTGAAGATTTTGACATTTTCACCTTAAGTGTACAATCAGGGGCTGAAAACGCGTTTAAAGCAATAAAAAGTTCATTTTGGCTCTCACACCTAAACTAAACGTTGTAGACTCAAAATTTTTGCTGTATTCAGTGTATTCTAGCATCCTGAAGATGATTCCAGCATTAATTTCATCGTGCTTATGCTCATTTTGAAGATTTTGACATTTTCACCTAAAGTGCACAATCAGGCTGAAAACGCATTTAAAGCAATAAAAAGTTCATTTTGGCTCACACACCTAAAATAAACGTTGTAAGACTCAAAATTTTTGCTGTATTTAGTGTATTCTAGCATCCTGAAGATGATTCCAGCATTAATTTCATTGTGCTTATGCTCATTTTGAAGATTTTGATATTTTCACCTTAAGTGTACAATCAGGGGCTGAAAACGCGTTTAAAGCAATAAAAAGTTCATTTTGGCTCTCACACCTAAACTAAACGTTGTAGACTCAAAATTTTTGCTGTATTTAGTGTATTCTAGCATCCTGAAGATGATTCCAGCATTAATTTAATAGTGCTTATGCTCATTTTTAAGATTTTGACATTTTCACCTAAAGTGCACAATCAGGCTGAAAACGCATTTAAAGCAATACAAAGTTCATTTTGGCTCTCACACCTAAATTAAACGTTGTAGACTCAAAATTTTTGCTGTATTTAGTGTATTCTAGCATCCTGAAGATGATTCCAGCATTAATTTCATTGTGCTTATGCTCATTTTGAAGATTTTGACATTTTCACCTTAAGTGTACAATCAGGGGCTGAAAACGCGTTTAAAGCAATAAAAAGTTCATTTTGGCTCTCACACCTAAACTAAACGTTGTAGACTCAAAATTTTTGCTGTATTTAGTGTATTCTAGCATCCTGAAGATGATTCCAGCATTAATTTCATTGTGCTTATGCTCATTTTTAAGATTTTGACATTTTCACCTAAAGTGTACAATCAGGGGCTGAAAACGCGTTTAAAGCAATAAAAAGTTCATTTTGGCTCTCACACCTAAACTAAACGTTGTAGACTCAAAATTTTTGCTGTATTCAGTGTATTCTAGCATCCTGAAGATGATTCCAGCATTAATTTCATCGTGCTTATGCTCATTTTGAAGATTTTGACATTTTCACCTAAAGTGCACAATCAGGCTGAAAACGCATTTAAAGCAATAAAAAGTTCATTTTGGCTCACACACCTAAAATAAACGTTGTAGACTCAAAATTTTTGCTGTATTTAGTGTATTCTAGCATCCTGAAGATGATTCCAGCATTAATTTCATTGTGCTTATGCTCATTTTGAAGATTTTGACATTTTCACCTTAAGTGTACAATCAGGGGCTGAAAACGCGTTTAAAGCAATAAAAAGTTCATTTTGGCTCTCACACCTAAACTAAACGTTGTAGAATCAAAATTTTTGCTGTATTTAGTGTATTCTAGCATCCTGAAGATGATTCCAGCATTAATTTCATTGTGCTTATGCTCATTTTTAAGATTTTGACATTTTCACCTAAAGTGCACAATCAGGCTGAAAACGCATTTAAAGCAATAAAAAGTTCATTTTGGCTCACACACCTAAAATAAACGTTGTAGACTCAAAATTTTTGCTGTATTTAGTGTATTTTAGCATCCTGAAGATGATTCCAGCATTAATTTCATTGTGCTTATGCTCATTTTTAAGATTTTGACATTTTCACCTTAAGTGTACAATCAGGGGCTGAAAACGCGTTTAAAGCAATAAAAAGTTCATTTTGGCTCTCACACCTAAACTAAACGTTGTAGACTCAAAATTTTTGCTGTATTCAGTGTATTCTAGCATCCTGAAGATGATTCCAGCATTAATTTCATCGTGCTTATGCTCATTTTGAAGATTTTGACATTTTCACCTAAAGTGCACAATCAGGCTGAAAACGCATTTAAAGCAATAAAAAGTTCATTTTGGCTCACACACCTAAAATAAACGTTGTAGACTCAAAATTTTTGCTGTATTTAGTGTATTCTAGCATCCTGAAGATGATTCCAGCATTAATTTCATTGTGCTTATGCTCATTTTGAAGATTTTGACATTTTCACCTTAAGTGTACAATCAGGGGCTGAAAACGCGTTTAAAGCAATAAAAAGTTCATTTTGGCTCTCACACCTAAACTAAACGTTGTAGAATCAAAATTTTTGCTGTATTTAGTGTATTCTAGCATCCTGAAGATGATTCCAGCATTAATTTCATTGTGCTTATGCTCATTTTTAAGATTTTGACATTTTCACCTAAAGTGCACAATCAGGCTGAAAACGCATTTAAAGCAATAAAAAGTTCATTTTTGGCTCTCACACCTAAACTAAACGTTGTAGACTCAAAATTTTTGCTGTATTTAGTGTATTCTAGCATCCTGAAGATGATTCCAGCATTAATTTCATTGTGCTTATGCTCATTTTGAAGATTTTGACATTTTCACCTTAAGTGTACAATCAGGGGCTGAAAACGCGTTTAAAGCAATAAAAAGTTCATTTTGGCTCTCACACCTAAACTAAACGTTGTAGACTCAAAATTTTTGCTGTATTCAGTGTATTCTAGCATCCTGAAGATGATTCCAGCATTAATTTCATCGTGCTTATGCTCATTTTGAAGATTTTGACATTTTCACCTAAAGTGCACAATCAGGCTGAAAACGCATTTAAAGCAATAAAAAGTTCATTTTGGCTCACACACCTAAAATAAACGTTGTAAGACTCAAAATTTTTGCTGTATTTAGTGTATTCTAGCATCCTGAAGATGATTCCAGCATTAATTTCATTGTGCTTATGCTCATTTTGAAGATTTTGACATTTTCACCTTAAGTGTACAATCAGGGGCTGAAAACGCGTTTAAAGCAATAAAAAGTTCATTTTGGCTCTCACACCTAAACTAAACGTTGTAGACTCAAAATTTTTGCTGTATTTAGTGTATTCTAGCATCCTGAAGATGATTCCAGCATCAATTTAATAGTGCTTATGCTCATTTTTAAGATTTTGACATTTTCACCTAAAGTGCACAATCAGGCTGAAAACGCATTTAAAGCAATAAAAAGTTCATTTTGGCTCTCACACCTAAACTAAACGTTGTAGACTCAAAATTTTTGCTGTATTTAGTGTATTCTAGCATCCTGAAGATGATTCCAGCATTAATTTCATTGTGCTTATGCTCATTTTGAAGATTTTGACATTTTCACCTTAAGTGTACAATCAGGGGCTGAAAACGCGTTTAAAGCAATAAAAAGTTCATTTTGGCTCTCACACCTAAACTAAACGTTGTAGACTCAAAATTTTTGCTGTATTTAGTGTATTCTAGCATCCTGAAGATGATTCCAGCATTAATTTCATTGTGCTTATGCTCATTTTGAAGATTTTGACATTTTCACCTTAAGTGTACAATCAGGGGCTGAAAACGCGTTTAAAGCAATAAAAAGTTCATTTTGGCTCTCACACCTAAACTAAACGTTGTAGAATCAAAATTTTTGCTGTATTTAGTGTATTCTAGCATCCTGAAGATGATTCCAGCATTAATTTCATTGTGCTTATGCTCATTTTTAAGATTTTGACATTTTCACCTAAAGTGCACAATCAGGCTGAAAACGCATTTAAAGCAATAAAAAGTTCATTTTGGCTCTCACACCTAAACTAAACGTTGTAGACTCAAAATTTTTGCTGTATTTAGTGTATTCTAGCATCCTGAAGATGATTCCAGCATTAATTTCATTGTGCTTATGCTCATTTTGAAGATTTTGACATTTTCACCTTAAGTGTACAATCAGGGGCTGAAAACGCGTTTAAAGCAATAAAAAGTTCATTTTGGCTCTCACACCTAAACTAAACGTTGTAGACTCAAAATTTTTGCTGTATTTAGTGTATTCTAGCATCCTGAAGATGATTCCAGCATTAATTTCATCGTGCTTATGCTCATTTTGAAGATTTTGACATTTTCACCTAAAGTGCACAATCAGGCTGAAAACGCATTTAAAGCAATAAAAAGTTCATTTTGGCTCACACACCTAAAATAAACGTTGTAAGACTCAAAATTTTTGCTGTATTTAGTGTATTCTAGCATCCTGAAGATGATTCCAGCATTAATTTCATTGTGCTTATGCTCATTTTGAAGATTTTGACATTTTCACCTTAAGTGTACAATCAGGGGCTGAAAACGCGTTTAAAGCAATAAAAAGTTCATTTTGGCTCTCACACCTAAACTAAACGTTGTAGACTCAAAATTTTTGCTGTATTCAGTGTATTCTAGAATCCTGAAGATGATTCCAGCATTAATTTCATCGTGCTTATGCTCATTTTGAAGATTTTGACATTTTCACCTAAAGTGCACAATCAGGCTGAAAACGCATTTAAAGCAATAAAAAGTTCATTTTGGCTCACACACCTAAAATAAACGTTGTAGACTCAAAATTTTTGCTGTATTTAGTGTATTCTAGCATCCTGAAGATGATTCCAGCATTAATTTCATTGTGCTTATGCTCATTTTGAAGATTTTGACATTTTCACCTTAAGTGTACAATCAGGGGCTGAAAACGCGTTTAAAGCAATAAAAAGTTCATTTTGGCTCTCACACCTAAACTAAACGTTGTAGAATCAAAATTTTTGCTGTATTTAGTGTATTCTAGCATCCTGAAGATGATTCCAGCATTAATTTCATTGTGCTTATGCTCATTTTTAAGATTTTGACATTTTCACCTAAAGTGCACAATCAGGCTGAAAACGCATTTAAAGCAATAAAAAGTTCATTTTGGCTCTCACACCTAAACTAAACGTTGTAGACTCAAAATTTTTGCTGTATTTAGTTTATTCTAGCATCCTGAAGATGATTCCAGCATTAATTTCATTGTGCTTATGCTCATTTTGAAGATTTTGACATTTTCACCTTAAGTGTACAATCAGGGGCTGAAAACGCGTTTAAAGCAATAAAAAGTTCATTTTGGCTCTCACACCTAAACTAAACGTTGTAGACTCAAAATTTTTGCTGTATTTAGTGTATTCTAGCATCCTGAAGATGATTCCAGCATTAATTTCATTGTGCTTATGCTCATTTTGAAGATTTTGACATTTTCACCTAAAGTGCACAATCAGGCTGAAAACGCATTTAAAGCAATAAAAAGTTCATTTTGGCTCTCACACCTAAACTAAACGTTGTAGACTCAAAATTATTGCTGTATTTAGTGTATTCTAGCATCCTGAAGATGATTCCAGCATTAATTTCATTGTGCTTATGCTCATTTTGAAGATTTTGACATTTTCACCTTAAGTGTACAATCAGGGGCTGAAAACGCGTTTAAAGCAATAAAAAGTTCATTTTGGCTCTCACACCTAAACTAAACGTTGTAGACTCAAAATTTTTGCTGTATTCAGTGTATTCTAGCATCCTGAAGATGATTCCAGCATTAATTTCATCGTGCTTATGCTCATTTTGAAGATTTTGACATTTTCATCTAAAGTGCACAATCAGGCTGAAAACGCATTTAAAGCAATAAAAAGTTCATTTTGGCTCACACACCTAAAATAAACGTTGTAGACTCAAAATTTTTGCTGTATTTAGTGTATTCTAGCATCCTGAAGATGATTCCAGCATTAATTTCATTGTGCTTATGCTCATTTTGAAGATTTTGACATTTTCACCTTAAGTGTACAATCAGGGGCTGAAAACGCGTTTAAAGCAATAAAAAGTTCATTTTGGCTCTCACACCTAAACTAAACGTTGTAGAATCAAAATTTTTGCTGTATTTAGTGTATTCTAGCATCCTGAAGATGATTCCAGCATTAATTTCATTGTGCTTATGCTCATTTTTAAGATTTTGACATTTTCACCTAAAGTGCACAATCAGGCTGAAAACGCATTTAAAGCAATAAAAAGTTCATTTTGGCTCACACACCTAAAATAAACGTTGTAGACTCAAATTTTTTGCTGTATTTAGTGTATTTTAGCATCCTGAAGATGATTCCAGCATTAATTTCATTGTGCTTATGCTCATTTTTAAGATTTTGACATTTTCACCTTAAGTGTACAATCAGGGGCTGAAAACGCGTTTAAAGCAATAAAAAGTTCATTTTGGCTCTCACACCTAAACTAAACGTTGTAGACTCAAAATTTTTGCTGTATTCAGTGTATTCTAGCATCCTGAAGATGATTCCAGCATTAATTTCATCGTGCTTATGCTCATTTTGAAGATTTTGACATTTTCACCTAAAGTGCACAATCAGGCTGAAAACGCATTTAAAGCAATAAAAAGTTCATTTTGGCTCACACACCTAAAATAAACGTTGTAGACTCAAAATTTTTGCTGTATTTAGTGTATTCTAGCATCCTGAAGATGATTCCAGCATTAATTTCATTGTGCTTATGCTCATTTTGAAGATTTTGACATTTTCACCTTAAGTGTACAATCAGGGGCTGAAAACGCGTTTAAAGCAATAAAAAGTTCATTTTGGCTCTCACACCTAAACTAAACGTTGTAGAATCAAAATTTTTGCTGTATTTAGTGTATTCTAGCATCCTGAAGATGATTCCAGCATTAATTTCATTGTGCTTATGCTCATTTTTAAGATTTTGACATTTTCACCTAAAGTGCACAATCAGGCTGAAAACGCATTTAAAGCAATAAAAAGTTCATTTTTGGCTCTCACACCTAAACTAAACGTTGTAGACTCAAAATTTTTGCTGTATTTAGTGTATTCTAGCATCCTGAAGATGATTCCAGCATTAATTTCATCGTGCTTATGCTCATTTTGAAGATTTTGACATTTTCACCTAAAGTGCACAATCAGGCTGAAAACGCATTTAAAGCAATAAAAAGTTCATTTTGGCTCACACACCTAAAATAAACGTTGTAAGACTCAAAATTTTTGCTGTATTTAGTGTATTCTAGCATCCTGAAGATGATTCCAGCATTAATTTCATTGTGCTTATGCTCATTTTGAAGATTTTGACATTTTCACCTTAAGTGTACAATCAGGGGCTGAAAACGCGTTTAAAGCAATAAAAAGTTCATTTTGGCTCTCACACCTAAACTAAACGTTGTAGACTCAACATTTTTGCTGTATTTAGTGTATTCTAGCATCCTGAAGATGATTCCAGCATTAATTTAATAGTGCTTATGCTCATTTTTAAGATTTTGACATTTTCACCTAAAGTGCACAATCAGGCTGAAAACGCATTTAAAGCAATAAAAAGTTCATTTTGGCTCTCACACCTAATCTAAACGTTGTAGACTCAAAATTATTGCTGTATTTAGTGTATTCTAGCATCCTGAAGATGATTCCAGCATTAATTTCATTGTGCTTATGCTCATTTTGAAGATTTTGACATTTTCACCTTAAGTGTACAATCAGGGGCTGAAAACGCGTTTAAAGCAATAAAAAGTTCATTTTGGCTCTCACACCTAAACTAAACGTTGTAGACTCAAAATTTTTGCTGTATTTAGTGTATTCTAGCATCCTGAAGATGATTCCAGCATTAATTTCATTGTGCTTATGCTCATTTTTAAGATTTTGACATTTTCACCTAAAGTGCACAATCAGGCTGAAAACGCATTTAAAGCAATAAAAAGTTCATTTTGGCTCTCACACCTAAACTAAACGTTGTAGACTCAAAAATTTTGCTGTATTTAGTGTATTCTAGCATCCTGAAGAAGATTCTAGCATTAATTTAATTGTGCTTATGCTCATTTTTAAGATTTTGACATTTTCACCTTAAGTGTACAATCAGGGGCTGAAAACGCGTTTAAAGCAATAAAAAGTTCATTTTGGCTCTCACACCTAAACTAAACGTTGTAGACTCAAAATTTTTGCTGTATTCAGTGTATTCTAGAATCCTGAAGATGATTCCAGCATTAATTTCATCGTGCTTATGCTCATTTTGAAGATTTTGACATTTTCACCTAAAGTGCACAATCAGGCTGAAAACGCATTTAAAGCAATAAAAAGTTCATTTTGGCTCACACACCTAAAATAAACGTTGTAGACTCAAAATTTTTGCTGTATTTAGTGTATTCTAGCATCCTGAAGATGATTCCAGCATTAATTTCATTGTGCTTATGCTCATTTTGAAGATTTTGACATTTTCACCTTAAGTGTACAATCAGGGGCTGAAAACGCGTTTAAAGCAATAAAAAGTTCATTTTGGCTCCCACACCTAAACTAAACATTGTAGAATCAAAATTTTTGCTGTATTTAGTGTATTCTAGCATCCTGAAGATGATTCCAGCATTAATTTCATTGTGCTTATGCTCATTTTTAAGATTTTGACATTTTCATTTAAAGTGCACAATCAGGCTGAAAACGCATTTAAAGCAATAAAAAGTTCATTTTTGGCTCTCACACCTAAACTAAACGTTGTAGACTCAAAATTTTTGCTGTATTTAGTGTATTCTAGCATCCTGAAGATGATTCCAGCATTAATTTCATTGTGCTTATGCTCATTTTGAAGATTTTGACATTTTCACCTTAAGTGTACAATCAGGGGCTGAAAACGCGTTTAAAGCAATAAAAAGTTCATTTTGGCTCTCACACCTAAACTAAACGTTGTAGACTCAAAATTTTTGCTGTATTTAGTGTATTCTAGCATCCTGAAGATGATTCCAGCATTAATTTCATTGTGCTTATGCTCATTTTGAAGATTTTGACATTTTCACCTTAAGTGTACAATCAGGGGCTGAAAACGCGTTTAAAGCAATAAAAAGTTCATTTTGGCTCTCACACCTAAACTAAACGTTGTAGAATCAAAATTTTTGCTGTATTTAGTGTATTCTAGCATCCTGAAGATGATTCCAGCATTAATTTCATTGTGCTTATGCTCATTTTTAAGATTTTGACATTTTCACCTAAAGTGCACAATCAGGCTGAAAACGCATTTAAAGCAATAAAAAGTTCATTTTGGCTCACACACCTAAAATAAACGTTG
Source organism: Vanacampus margaritifer (assembly GCF_051991255.1). Taxonomy (NCBI): domain Eukaryota; kingdom Metazoa; phylum Chordata; class Actinopteri; order Syngnathiformes; family Syngnathidae; genus Vanacampus; species Vanacampus margaritifer. The sequence goes on along the minus strand of NC_135445.1, from coordinate 22,313,853 downwards.
TAGACTCAAATTTTTTGCTGTATTCAGTGTATTTTAGCATCCTGAAGATGATTCCAGCATTAATTTCATTGTGCTTATGCTCATTTTTAAGATTTTGACATTTTCACCTTAAGTGTACAATCAGGGGCTGAAAACGCGTTTAAAGCAATAAAAAGTTCATTTTGGCTCTCACACCTAAACTAAACGTTGTAGACTCAAAATTTTTGCTGTATTCAGTGTATTCTAGCATCCTGAAGATGATTCCAGCATTAATTTCATCGTGCTTATGCTCATTTTGAAGATTTTGACATTTTCACCTAAAGTGCACAATCAAGCTGAAAACGCATTTAAAGCAATAAAAAGTTCATTTTGGCTCACACACCTAAAATAAACGTTGTAGACTCAAAATTTTTGCTGTATTTAGTGTATTCTAGCATCCTGAAGATGATTCCAGCATTAATTTCATTGTGCTTATGCTCATTTTGAAGATTTTGACATTTTCACCTTAAGTGTACAATCAGGGGCTGAAAACGCGTTTAAAGCAATAAAAAGTTCATTTTGGCTCTCACACCTAAACTAAACGTTGTAGACTCAAAATTTTTGCTGTATTCAGTGTATTCTAGCATCCTGAAGATGATTCCAGCATTAATTTCATCGTGCTTATGCTCATTTTGAAGATTTTGACATTTTCACCTAAAGTGCACAATCAGGCTGAAAACGCATTTAAAGCAATAAAAAGTTCATTTTGGCTCACACACCTAAAATAAACGTTGTAGACTCAAAATTTTTGCTGTATTTAGTGTATTCTAGCATCCTGAAGATGATTCCAGCATTAATTTCATTGTGCTTATGCTCATTTTGAAGATTTTGACATTTTCACCTTAAGTGTACAATCAGGGGCTGAAAACGCGTTTAAAGCAATAAAAAGTTCATTTTGGCTCTCACACCTAAACTAAACGTTGTAGAATCAAAATTTTTGCTGTATTTAGTGTATTCTAGCATCCTGAAGATGATTCCAGCATTAATTTCATTGTGCTTATGCTCATTTTTAAGATTTTGACATTTTCACCTAAAGTGCACAATCAGGCTGAAAACGCATTTAAAGCAATAAAAAGTTCATTTTTGGCTCTCACACCTAAACTAAACGTTGTAGACTCAAAATTTTTGCTGTATTTAGTGTATTCTAGCATCCTGAAGATGATTCCAGCATTAATTTCATCGTGCTTATGCTCATTTTGAAGATTTTGACATTTTCACCTAAAGTGCACAATCAGGCTGAAAACGCATTTAAAGCAATAAAAAGTTCATTTTGGCTCACACACCTAAAATAAACGTTGTAAGACTCAAAATTTTTGCTGTATTTAGTGTATTCTAGCATCCTGAAGATGATTCCAGCATTAATTTCATTGTGCTTATGCTCATTTTGAAGATTTTGACATTTTCACCTTAAGTGTACAATCAGGGGCTGAAAACGCGTTTAAAGCAATAAAAAGTTCATTTTGGCTCTCACACCTAAACTAAACGTTGTAGACTCAACATTTTTGCTGTATTTAGTGTATTCTAGCATCCTGAAGATGATTCCAGCATTAATTTAATAGTGCTTATGCTCATTTTTAAGATTTTGACATTTTCACCTAAAGTGCACAATCAGGCTGAAAACGCATTTAAAGCAATAAAAAGTTCATTTTGGCTCTCACACCTAATCTAAACGTTGTAGACTCAAAATTATTGCTGTATTTAGTGTATTCTAGCATCCTGAAGATGATTCCAGCATTAATTTCATTGTGCTTATGCTCATTTTGAAGATTTTGACATTTTCACCTTAAGTGTACAATCAGGGGCTGAAAACGCGTTTAAAGCAATAAAAAGTTCATTTTGGCTCTCACACCTAAACTAAACGTTGTAGACTCAAAATTTTTGCTGTATTTAGTGTATTCTAGCATCCTGAAGATGATTCCAGCATTAATTTCATTGTGCTTATGCTCATTTTTAAGATTTTGACATTTTCACCTAAAGTGCACAATCAGGCTGAAAACGCATTTAAAGCAATAAAAAGTTCATTTTGGCTCTCACACCTAAACTAAACGTTGTAGACTCAAAAATTTTGCTGTATTTAGTGTATTCTAGCATCCTGAAGAAGATTCTAGCATTAATTTAATTGTGCTTATGCTCATTTTTAAGATTTTGACATTTTCACCTTAAGTGTACAATCAGGGGCTGAAAACGCGTTTAAAGCAATAAAAAGTTCATTTTGGCTCTCACACCTAAACTAAACGTTGTAGACTCAAAATTTTTGCTGTATTCAGTGTATTCTAGAATCCTGAAGATGATTCCAGCATTAATTTCATCGTGCTTATGCTCATTTTGAAGATTTTGACATTTTCACCTAAAGTGCACAATCAGGCTGAAAACGCATTTAAAGCAATAAAAAGTTCATTTTGGCTCACACACCTAAAATAAACGTTGTAGACTCAAAATTTTTGCTGTATTTAGTGTATTCTAGCATCCTGAAGATGATTCCAGCATTAATTTCATTGTGCTTATGCTCATTTTGAAGATTTTGACATTTTCACCTTAAGTGTACAATCAGGGGCTGAAAACGCGTTTAAAGCAATAAAAAGTTCATTTTGGCTCCCACACCTAAACTAAACATTGTAGAATCAAAATTTTTGCTGTATTTAGTGTATTCTAGCATCCTGAAGATGATTCCAGCATTAATTTCATTGTGCTTATGCTCATTTTTAAGATTTTGACATTTTCATTTAAAGTGCACAATCAGGCTGAAAACGCATTTAAAGCAATAAAAAGTTCATTTTTGGCTCTCACACCTAAACTAAACGTTGTAGACTCAAAATTTTTGCTGTATTTAGTGTATTCTAGCATCCTGAAGATGATTCCAGCATTAATTTCATTGTGCTTATGCTCATTTTGAAGATTTTGACATTTTCACCTTAAGTGTACAATCAGGGGCTGAAAACGCGTTTAAAGCAATAAAAAGTTCATTTTGGCTCTCACACCTAAACTAAACGTTGTAGACTCAAAATTTTTGCTGTATTTAGTGTATTCTAGCATCCTGAAGATGATTCCAGCATTAATTTCATTGTGCTTATGCTCATTTTGAAGATTTTGACATTTTCACCTTAAGTGTACAATCAGGGGCTGAAAACGCGTTTAAAGCAATAAAAAGTTCATTTTGGCTCTCACACCTAAACTAAACGTTGTAGAATCAAAATTTTTGCTGTATTTAGTGTATTCTAGCATCCTGAAGATGATTCCAGCATTAATTTCATTGTGCTTATGCTCATTTTTAAGATTTTGACATTTTCACCTAAAGTGCACAATCAGGCTGAAAACGCATTTAAAGCAATAAAAAGTTCATTTTGGCTCACACACCTAAAATAAACGTTGTAGACTCAAATTTTTTGCTGTATTCAGTGTATTTTAGCATCCTGAAGATGATTCCAGCATTAATTTCATTGTGCTTATGCTCATTTTTAAGATTTTGACATTTTCACCTTAAGTGTACAATCAGGGGCTGAAAACGCGTTTAAAGCAATAAAAAGTTCATTTTGGCTCTCACACCTAAACTAAACGTTGTAGACTCAAAATTTTTGCTGTATTCAGTGTATTCTAGCATCCTGAAGATGATTCCAGCATTAATTTCATCGTGCTTATGCTCATTTTGAAGATTTTGACATTTTCACCTAAAGTGCACAATCAAGCTGAAAACGCATTTAAAGCAATAAAAAGTTCATTTTGGCTCACACACCTAAAATAAACGTTGTAGACTCAAAATTTTTGCTGTATTTAGTGTATTCTAGCATCCTGAAGATGATTCCAGCATTAATTTCATTGTGCTTATGCTCATTTTGAAGATTTTGACATTTTCACCTTAAGTGTACAATCAGGGGCTGAAAACGCGTTTAAAGCAATAAAAAGTTCATTTTGGCTCTCACACCTAAACTAAACGTTGTAGAATCAAAATTTTTGCTGTATTTAGTGTATTCTAGCATCCTGAAGATGATTCCAGCATTAATTTCATTGTGCTTATGCTCATTTTTAAGATTTTGACATTTTCACCTAAAGAGCACAATCAGGCAGAAAACGCATTTAAAGCAATAAAAAGTTCATTTTTGGCTCTCACACCTAAACTAAACGTTGTAGACTCAAAATTTTTGCTGTATTTAGTGTATTCTAGCATCCTGAAGATGATTCCAGCATTAATTTCATTGTGCTTATGCTCATTTTGAAGATTTTGACATTTTCACCTTAAGTGTACAATCAGGGGCTGAAAACGCATTTAAAGCAATAAAAAGTTCATTTTGGCTCTCACACCTAAACTAAACGTTGTAGACTCAAAATTTTTGCTGTATTTAGTGTATTCTAGCATCCTGAAGATGATTCTAGCATTAATTTAATTGTGCTTATGCTCATTTTTAAGATTTTGACATTTTCACCTTAAGTGTACAATCAGGGGCTGAAAACGCGTTTAAAGCAATAAAAAGTTCATTTTGGCTCTCACACCTAAACTAAACGTTGTAGACTCAAAATTTTTGCTGTATTTAGTGTATTCTAGCATCCTGAAGATGATTCTAGCATTAATTTAATTGTGCTTATGCTCATTTTTAAGATTTTGACATTTTCACCTTAAGTGTACAATCAGGGGCTGAAAACGCGTTTAAAGCAATAAAAAGTTCATTTTGGCTCTCACACCTAAACTAAACGTTGTAGACTCAAAATTTTTGCTGTATTCAGTGTATTCTAGAATCCTGAAGATGATTCCAGCATTAATTTCATCGTGCTTATGCTCATTTTGAAGATTTTGACATTTTCACCTAAAGTGCACAATCAGGCTGAAAACGCATTTAAAGCAATAAAAAGTTCATTTTGGCTCACACACCTAAAATAAACGTTGTAGACTCAAAATTTTTGCTGTATTTAGTGTATTCTAGCATCCTGAAGATGATTCCAGCATTAATTTCATTGTGCTTATGCTCATTTTGAAGATTTTGACATTTTCACCTTAAGTGTACAATCAGGGGCTGAAAACGCGTTTAAAGCAATAAAAAGTTCATTTTGGCTCCCACACCTAAACTAAACATTGTAGAATCAAAATTTTTGCTGTATTTAGTGTATTCTAGCATCCTGAAGATGATTCCAGCATTAATTTCATTGTGCTTATGCTCATTTTTAAGATTTTGACATTTTCATTTAAAGTGCACAATCAGGCTGAAAACGCATTTAAAGCAATAAAAAGTTCATTTTTGGCTCTCACACCTAAACTAAACGTTGTAGACTCAAAATTTTTGCTGTATTTAGTGTATTCTAGCATCCTGAAGATGATTCCAGCATTAATTTCATTGTGCTTATGCTCATTTTGAAGATTTTGACATTTTCACCTTAAGTGTACAATCAGGGGCTGAAAACGCGTTTAAAGCAATAAAAAGTTCATTTTGGCTCTCACACCTAAACTAAACGTTGTAGACTCAAAATTTTTGCTGTATTTAGTGTATTCTAGCATCCTGAAGATGATTCCAGCATTAATTTCATTGTGCTTATGCTCATTTTGAAGATTTTGACATTTTCACCTTAAGTGTACAATCAGGGGCTGAAAACGCGTTTAAAGCAATAAAAAGTTCATTTTGGCTCTCACACCTAAACTAAACGTTGTAGAATCAAAATTTTTGCTGTATTTAGTGTATTCTAGCATCCTGAAGATGATTCCAGCATTAATTTCATTGTGCTTATGCTCATTTTTAAGATTTTGACATTTTCACCTAAAGTGCACAATCAGGCTGAAAACGCATTTAAAGCAATAAAAAGTTCATTTTGGCTCACACACCTAAAATAAACGTTGTAGACTCAAATTTTTTGCTGTATTTAGTGTATTTTAGCATCCTGAAGATGATTCCAGCATTAATTTCATTGTGCTTATGCTCATTTTTAAGATTTTGACATTTTCACCTTAAGTGTACAATCAGGGGCTGAAAACGCGTTTAAAGCAATAAAAAGTTCATTTTGGCTCTCACACCTAAACTAAACGTTGTAGACTCAAAATTTTTGCTGTATTCAGTGTATTCTAGCATCCTGAAGATGATTCCAGCATTAATTTCATCGTGCTTATGCTCATTTTGAAGATTTTGACATTTTCACCTAAAGTGCACAATCAAGCTGAAAACGCATTTAAAGCAATAAAAAGTTCATTTTGGCTCACACACCTAAAATAAACGTTGTAGACTCAAAATTTTTGCTGTATTTAGTGTATTCTAGCATCCTGAAGATGATTCCAGCATTAATTTCATTGTGCTTATGCTCATTTTGAAGATTTTGACATTTTCACCTTAAGTGTACAATCAGGGGCTGAAAACGCGTTTAAAGCAATAAAAAGTTCATTTTGGCTCTCACACCTAAACTAAACGTTGTAGAATCAAAATTTTTGCTGTATTTAGTGTATTCTAGCATCCTGAAGATGATTCCAGCATTAATTTCATTGTGCTTATGCTCATTTTTAAGATTTTGACATTTTCACCTAAAGAGCACAATCAGGCAGAAAACGCATTTAAAGCAATAAAAAGTTCATTTTTGGCTCTCACACCTAAACTAAACGTTGTAGACTCAAAATTTTTGCTGTATTTAGTGTATTCTAGCATCCTGAAGATGATTCCAGCATTAATTTCATTGTGCTTATGCTCATTTTGAAGATTTTGACATTTTCACCTTAAGTGTACAATCAGGGGCTGAAAACGCATTTAAAGCAATAAAAAGTTCATTTTGGCTCTCACACCTAAACTAAACGTTGTAGACTCAAAATTTTTGCTGTATTTAGTGTATTCTAGCATCCTGAAGATGATTCTAGCATTAATTTAATTGTGCTTATGCTCATTTTTAAGATTTTGACATTTTCACCTTAAGTGTACAATCAGGGGCTGAAAACGCGTTTAAAGCAATAAAAAGTTCATTTTGGCTCTCACACCTAAACTAAACGTTGTAGACTCAAAATTTTTGCTGTATTTAGTGTATTCTAGCATCCTGAAGATGATTCTAGCATTAATTTAATTGTGCTTATGCTCATTTTTAAGATTTTGACATTTTCACCTTAAGTGTACAATCAGGGGCTGAAAACGCGTTTAAAGCAATAAAAAGTTCATTTTGGCTCTCACACCTAAACTAAACGTTGTAGACTCAAAATTTTTGCTGTATTCAGTGTATTCTAGAATCCTGAAGATGATTCCAGCATTAATTTCATCGTGCTTATGCTCATTTTGAAGATTTTGACATTTTCACCTAAAGTGCACAATCAGGCTGAAAACGCATTTAAAGCAATAAAAAGTTCATTTTGGCTCACACACCTAAAATAAACGTTGTAGACTCAAAATTTTTGCTGTATTTAGTGTATTCTAGCATCCTGAAGATGATTCCAGCATTAATTTCATTGTGCTTATGCTCATTTTGAAGATTTTGACATTTTCACCTTAAGTGTACAATCAGGGGCTGAAAACGCGTTTAAAGCAATAAAAAGTTCATTTTGGCTCTCACACCTAAACTAAACATTGTAGAATCAAAATTTTTGCTGTATTTAGTGTATTCTAGCATCCTGAAGATGATTCCAGCATTAATTTCATTGTGCTTATGCTCATTTTTAAGATTTTGACATTTTCATTTAAAGTGCACAATCAGGCTGAAAATGCATTTAAAGCAATAAAAAGTTCATTTTTGGCTCTCACACCTAAACTAAACGTTGTAGACTCAAAATTTTTGCTGTATTTAGTGTATTCTAGCATCCTGAAGATGATTCCAGCATTAATTTCATTGTGCTTATGCTCATTTTGAAGATTTTGACATTTTCACCTTAAGTGTACAATCAGGGGCTGAAAACGCGTTTAAAGCAATAAAAAGTTCATTTTGGCTCTCACACCTAAACTAAACGTTGTAGACTCAAAATTTTTGCTGTATTCAGTGTATTCTAGCATCCTGAAGATGATTCCAGCATTAATTTCATCGTGCTTATGCTCATTTTGAAGATTTTGACATTTTCACCTAAAGTGCACAATCAGGCTGAAAACGCATTTAAAGCAATAAAAAGTTCATTTTGGCTCACACACCTAAAATAAACGTTGTAAGACTCAAAATTTTTGCTGTATTTAGTGTATTCTAGCATCCTGAAGATGATTCCAGCATTAATTTCATTGTGCTTATGCTCATTTTGAAGATTTTGACATTTTCACCTTAAGTGTACAATCAGGGGCTGAAAACGCGTTTAAAGCAATAAAAAGTTCATTTTGGCTCTCACACCTAAACTAAACGTTGTAGACTCAAAATTTTTGCTGTATTTAGTGTATTCTAGCATCCTGAAGATGATTCCAGCATTAATTTAATAGTGCTTATGCTCATTTTTAAGATTTTGACATTTTCACCTAAAGTGCACAATCAGGCTGAAAACGCATTTAAAGCAATAAAAAGTTCATTTTGGCTCTCACACCTAAACTAAACGTTGTAGACTCAAAATTTTTGCTGTATTTAGTGTATTCTAGCATCCTGAAGATGATTCCAGCATTAATTTCATTGTGCTTATGCTCATTTTGAAGATTTTGACATTTTCACCTTAAGTGTACAATCAGGGGCTGAAAACGCGTTTAAAGCAATAAAAAGTTCATTTTGGCTCTCACACCTAAACTAAACGTTGTAGACTCAAAATTTTTGCTGTATTTAGTGTATTCTAGCATCCTGAAGATGATTCCAGCATTAATTTCATTGTGCTTATGCTCATTTTGAAGATTTTGACATTTTCACCTTAAGTGTACAATCAGGGGCTGAAAACGCGTTTAAAGCAATAAAAAGTTCATTTTGGCTCTCACACCTAAACTAAACGTTGTAGAATCAAAATTTTTGCTGTATTTAGTGTATTCTAGCATCCTGAAGATGATTCCAGCATTAATTTCATTGTGCTTATGCTCATTTTTAAGATTTTGACATTTTCACCTAAAGTGCACAATCAGGCTGAAAACGCATTTAAAGCAATAAAAAGTTCATTTTGGCTCACACACCTAAAATAAACGTTGTAGACTCAAATTTTTTGCTGTATTTAGTGTATTTTAGCATCCTGAAGATGATTCCAGCATTAATTTCATTGTGCTTATGCTCATTTTTAAGATTTTGACATTTTCACCTTAAGTGTACAATCAGGGGCTGAAAACGCGTTTAAAGCAATAAAAAGTTCATTTTGGCTCTCACACCTAAACTAAACGTTGTAGACTCAAAATTTTTGCTGTATTCAGTGTATTCTAGCATCCTGAAGATGATTCCAGCATTAATTTCATCGTGCTTATGCTCATTTTGAAGATTTTGACATTTTCACCTAAAGTGCACAATCAGGCTGAAAACGCATTTAAAGCAATAAAAAGTTCATTTTGGCTCACACACCTAAAATAAACGTTGTAGACTCAAAATTTTTGCTGTATTTAGTGTATTCTAGCATCCTGAAGATGATTCCAGCATTAATTTCATTGTGCTTATGCTCATTTTGAAGATTTTGACATTTTCACCTTAAGTGTACAATCAGGGGCTGAAAACGCGTTTAAAGCAATAAAAAGTTCATTTTGGCTCTCACACCTAAACTAAACGTTGTAGACTCAAAATTTTTGCTGTATTTAGTTTATTCTAGCATCCTGAAGATGATTCCAGCATTAATTTAATAGTGCTTATGCTCATTTTTAAGATTTTGACATTTTCACCTAAAGTGCACAATCAGGCTGAAAACGCATTTAAAGCAATAAAAAGTTCATTTTGGCTCACACACCTAAAATAAACGTTGTAGACTCAAATTTTTTGCTGTATTTAGTGTATTTTAGCATCCTGAAGATGATTCCAGCATTAATTTCATTGTGCTTATGCTCATTTTGAAGATTTTGACATTTTCACCTTAAGTGTACAATCAGGGGCTGAAAACGCGTTTAAAGCAATAAAAAGTTCATTTTGGCTCTCACACCTAAACTAAACGTTGTAGACTCAAAATTTTTGCTGTATTCAGTGTATTCTAGCATCCTGAAGATGATTCCAGCATTAATTTCATCGTGCTTATGCTCATTTTGAAGATTTTGACATTTTCACCTAAAGTGCACAATCAGGCTGAAAACGCATTTAAAGCAATAAAAAGTTCATTTTGGCTCACACACCTAAAATAAACGTTGTAAGACTCAAAATTTTTGCTGTATTTAGTGTATTCTAGCATCCTGAAGATGATTCCAGCATTAATTTCATTGTGCTTATGCTCATTTTGAAGATTTTGACATTTTCACCTTAAGTGTACAATCAGGGGCTGAAAACGCGTTTAAAGCAATAAAAAGTTCATTTTGGCTCTCACACCTAAACTAAACGTTGTAGACTCAAAATTTTTGCTGTATTTAGTGTATTCTAGCATCCTGAAGATGATTCCAGCATTAATTTAATAGTGCTTATGCTCATTTTTAAGATTTTGACATTTTCACCTAAAGTGCACAATCAGGCTGAAAACGCATTTAAAGCAATACAAAGTTCATTTTGGCTCTCACACCTAAATTAAACGTTGTAGACTCAAAATTTTTGCTGTATTTAGTGTATTCTAGCATCCTGAAGATGATTCCAGCATTAATTTCATTGTGCTTATGCTCATTTTGAAGATTTTGACATTTTCACCTTAAGTGTACAATCAGGGGCTGAAAACGCGTTTAAAGCAATAAAAAGTTCATTTTGGCTCTCACACCTAAACTAAACGTTGTAGACTCAAAATTTTTGCTGTATTTAGTGTATTCTAGCATCCTGAAGATGATTCCAGCATTAATTTCATTGTGCTTATGCTCATTTTTAAGATTTTGACATTTTCACCTAAAGTGTACAATCAGGGGCTGAAAACGCGTTTAAAGCAATAAAAAGTTCATTTTGGCTCTCACACCTAAACTAAACGTTGTAGACTCAAAATTTTTGCTGTATTCAGTGTATTCTAGCATCCTGAAGATGATTCCAGCATTAATTTCATCGTGCTTATGCTCATTTTGAAGATTTTGACATTTTCACCTAAAGTGCACAATCAGGCTGAAAACGCATTTAAAGCAATAAAAAGTTCATTTTGGCTCACACACCTAAAATAAACGTTGTAGACTCAAAATTTTTGCTGTATTTAGTGTATTCTAGCATCCTGAAGATGATTCCAGCATTAATTTCATTGTGCTTATGCTCATTTTGAAGATTTTGACATTTTCACCTTAAGTGTACAATCAGGGGCTGAAAACGCGTTTAAAGCAATAAAAAGTTCATTTTGGCTCTCACACCTAAACTAAACGTTGTAGAATCAAAATGTTTGCTGTATTTAGTGTATTCTAGCATCCTGAAGATGATTCCAGCATTAATTTCATTGTGCTTATGCTCATTTTTAAGATTTTGACATTTTCACCTAAAGTGCACAATCAGGCTGAAAACGCATTTAAAGCAATAAAAAGTTCATTTTTGGCTCTCACACCTAAACTAAACGTTGTAGACTCAAAATTTTTGCTGTATTTAGTGTATTCTAGCATCCTGAAGATGATTCCAGCATTAATTTCATTGTGCTTATGCTCATTTTGAAGATTTTGACATTTTCACCTTAAGTGTACAATCAGGGGCTGAAAACGCGTTTAAAGCAATAAAAAGTTCATTTTGGCTCTCACACCTAAACTAAACGTTGTAGACTCAAAATTTTTGCTGTATTCAGTGTATTCTAGCATCCTGAAGATGATTCCAGCATTAATTTCATCGTGCTTATGCTCATTTTGAAGATTTTGACATTTTCACCTAAAGTGCACAATCAGGCTGAAAACGCATTTAAAGCAATAAAAAGTTCATTTTGGCTCACACACCTAAAATAAACGTTGTAAGACTCAAAATTTTTGCTGTATTTAGTGTATTCTAGCATCCTGAAGATGATTCCAGCATTAATTTCATTGTGCTTATGCTCATTTTGAAGATTTTGACATTTTCACCTTAAGTGTACAATCAGGGGCTGAAAACGCGTTTAAAGCAATAAAAAGTTCATTTTGGCTCTCACACCTAAACTAAACGTTGTAGACTCAAAATTTTTGCTGTATTCAGTGTATTCTAGCATCCTGAAGATGATTCCAGCATTAATTTCATCGTGCTTATGCTCATTTTGAAGATTTTGACATTTTCACCTAAAGTGCACAATCAGGCTGAAAACGCATTTAAAGCAATAAAAAGTTCATTTTGGCTCACACACCTAAAATAAACGTTGTAAGACTCAAAATTTTTGCTGTATTTAGTGTATTCTAGCATCCTGAAGATGATTCCAGCATTAATTTCATTGTGCTTATGCTCATTTTGAAGATTTTGACATTTTCACCTTAAGTGTACAATCAGGGGCTGAAAACGCGTTTAAAGCAATAAAAAGTTCATTTTGGCTCTCACACCTAAACTAAACGTTGTAGACTCAAAATTTTTGCTGTATTTAGTGTATTCTAGCATCCTGAAGATGATTCCAGCATTAATTTAATAGTGCTTATGCTCATTTTTAAGATTTTGACATTTTCACCTAAAGTGCACAATCAGGCTGAAAACGCATTTAAAGCAATACAAAGTTCATTTTGGCTCTCACACCTAAATTAAACGTTGTAGACTCAAAATTTTTGCTGTATTTAGTGTATTCTAGCATCCTGAAGATGATTCCAGCATTAATTTCATTGTGCTTATGCTCATTTTTAAGATTTTGACATTTTCACCTAAAGTGTACAATCAGGGGCTGAAAACGCGTTTAAAGCAATAAAAAGTTCATTTTGGCTCTCACACCTAAACTAAACGTTGTAGACTCAAAATTTTTGCTGTATTCAGTGTATTCTAGCATCCTGAAGATGATTCCAGCATTAATTTCATCGTGCTTATGCTCATTTTGAAGATTTTGACATTTTCACCTAAAGTGCACAATCAGGCTGAAAACGCATTTAAAGCAATAAAAAGTTCATTTTGGCTCACACACCTAAAATAAACGTTGTAGACTCAAAATTTTTGCTGTATTTAGTGTATTCTAGCATCCTGAAGATGATTCCAGCATTAATTTCATTGTGCTTATGCTCATTTTGAAGATTTTGACATTTTCACCTTAAGTGTACAATCAGGGGCTGAAAACGCGTTTAAAGCAATAAAAAGTTCATTTTGGCTCTCACACCTAAACTAAACGTTGTAGAATCAAAATTTTTGCTGTATTTAGTGTATTCTAGCATCCTGAAGATGATTCCAGCATTAATTTCATTGTGCTTATGCTCATTTTTAAGATTTTGACATTTTCACCTAAAGTGCACAATCAGGCTGAAAACGCATTTAAAGCAATAAAAAGTTCATTTTGGCTCACACACCTAAAATAAACGTTGTAGACTCAAATTTTTTGCTGTATTTAGTGTATTTTAGCATCCTGAAGATGATTCCAGCATTAATTTCATTGTGCTTATGCTCATTTTTAAGATTTTGACATTTTCACCTTAAGTGTACAATCAGGGGCTGAAAACGCGTTTAAAGCAATAAAAAGTTCATTTTGGCTCTCACACCTAAACTAAACGTTGTAGACTCAAAATTTTTGCTGTATTCAGTGTATTCTAGCATCCTGAAGATGATTCCAGCATTAATTTCATCGTGCTTATGCTCATTTTGAAGATTTTGACATTTTCACCTAAAGTGCACAATCAGGCTGAAAACGCATTTAAAGCAATAAAAAGTTCATTTTGGCTCACACACCTAAAATAAACGTTGTAGACTCAAAATTTTTGCTGTATTTAGTGTATTCTAGCATCCTGAAGATGATTCCAGCATTAATTTCATTGTGCTTATGCTCATTTTGAAGATTTTGACATTTTTCACCTTAAGTGTACAATCAGGGGCTGAAAACGCGTTTAAAGCAATAAAAAGTTCATTTTGGCTCTCACACCTAAACTAAACGTTGTAGAATCAAAATTTTTGCTGTATTTAGTGTATTCTAGCATCCTGAAGATGATTCCAGCATTAATTTCATTGTGCTTATGCTCATTTTTAAGATTTTGACATTTTCACCTAAAGTGCACAATCAGGCTGAAAACGCATTTAAAGCAATAAAAAGTTCATTTTTGGCTCTCACACCTAAACTAAACGTTGTAGACTCAAAATTTGTGCTGTATTTAGTGTATTCTAGCATCCTGAAGATGATTCCAGCATTAATTTCATTGTGCTTATGCTCATTTTGAAGATTTTGACATTTTCACCTTAAGTGTACAATCAGGGGCTGAAAACGCGTTTAAAGCAATAAAAAGTTCATTTTGGCTCTCACACCTAAACTAAACGTTGTAGACTCAAAATTTTTGCTGTATTCAGTGTATTCTAGCATCCTGAAGATGATTCCAGCATTAATTTCATCGTGCTTATGCTCATTTTGAAGATTTTGACATTTTCACCTAAAGTGCACAATCAGGCTGAAAACGCATTTAAAGCAATAAAAAGTTCATTTTGGCTCACACACCTAAAATAAACGTTGTAAGACTCAAAATTTTTGCTGTATTTAGTGTATTCTAGCATCCTGAAGATGATTCCAGCATTAATTTCATTGTGCTTATGCTCATTTTGAAGATTTTGACATTTTCACCTTAAGTGTACAATCAGGGGCTGAAAACGCGTTTAAAGCAATAAAAAGTTCATTTTGGCTCTCACACCTAAACTAAACGTTGTAGACTCAAAATTTTTGCTGTATTTAGTGTATTCTAGCATCCTGAAGATGATTCCAGCATTAATTTAATAGTGCTTATGCTCATTTTTAAGATTTTGACATTTTCACCTAAAGTGCACAATCAGGCTGAAAACGCATTTAAAGCAATAAAAAGTTCATTTTGGCTCTCACACCTAAACTAAACGTTGTAGACTCAAAATTTTTGCTGTATTTAGTGTATTCTAGCATCCTGAAGATGATTCCAGCATTAATTTCATTGTGCTTATGCTCATTTTGAAGATTTTGACATTTTCACCTTAAGTGTACAATCAGGGGCTGAAAACGCGTTTAAAGCAATAAAAAGTTCATTTTGGCTCTCACACCTAAACTAAACGTTGTAGACTCAAAATTTTTGCTGTATTTAGTGTATTCTAGCATCCTGAAGATGATTCCAGCATTAATTTCATTGTGCTTATGCTCATTTTGAAGATTTTGACATTTTCACCTTAAGTGTACAATCAGGGGCTGAAAACGCGTTTAAAGCAATAAAAAGTTCATTTTGGCTCTCACACCTAAACTAAACGTTGTAGAATCAAAATTTTTGCTGTATTTAGTGTATTCTAGCATCCTGAAGATGATTCCAGCATTAATTTCATTGTGCTTATGCTCATTTTTAAGATTTTGACATTTTCACCTAAAGTGCACAATCAGGCTGAAAACGCATTTAAAGCAATAAAAAGTTCATTTTTGGCTCTCACACCTAAACTAAACGTTGTAGACTCAAAATTTTTGCTGTATTTAGTGTATTCTAGCATCCTGAAGATGATTCCAGCATTAATTTCATTGTGCTTATGCTCATTTTGAAGATTTTGACATTTTCACCTTAAGTGTACAATCAGGGGCTGAAAACGCGTTTAAAGCAATAAAAAGTTCATTTTGGCTCTCACACCTAAACTAAACGTTGTAGACTCAAAATTTTTGCTGTATTCAGTGTATTCTAGCATCCTGAAGATGATTCCAGCATTAATTTCATCGTGCTTATGCTCATTTTGAAGATTTTGACATTTTCACCTAAAGTGCACAATCAGGCTGAAAACGCATTTAAAGCAATAAAAAGTTCATTTTGGCTCACACACCTAAAATAAACGTTGTAAGACTCAAAATTTTTGCTGTATTTAGTGTATTCTAGCATCCTGAAGATGATTCCAGCATTAATTTCATTGTGCTTATGCTCATTTTGAAGATTTTGACATTTTCACCTTAAGTGTACAATCAGGGGCTGAAAACGCGTTTAAAGCAATAAAAAGTTCATTTTGGCTCTCACACCTAAACTAAACGTTGTAGACTCAAAATTTTTGCTGTATTTAGTGTATTCTAGCATCCTGAAGATGATTCCAGCATTAATTTAATAGTGCTTATGCTCATTTTTAAGATTTTGACATTTTCACCTAAAGTGCACAATCAGGCTGAAAACGCATTTAAAGCAATAAAAAGTTCATTTTGGCTCTCACACCTAAACTAAACGTTGTAGACTCAAAATTTTTGCTGTATTTAGTGTATTCTAGCATCCTGAAGATGATTCCAGCATTAATTTCATTGTGCTTATGCTCATTTTGAAGATTTTGACATTTTCACCTTAAGTGTACAATCAGGGGCTGAAAACGCGTTTAAAGCAATAAAAAGTTCATTTTGGCTCTCACACCTAAACTAAACGTTGTAGACTCAAAATTTTTGCTGTATTTAGTGTATTCTAGCATCCTGAAGATGATTCCAGCATTAATTTCATTGTGCTTATGCTCATTTTGAAGATTTTGACATTTTCACCTTAAGTGTACAATCAGGGGCTGAAAACGCGTTTAAAGCAATAAAAAGTTCATTTTGGCTCTCACACCTAAACTAAACGTTGTAGAATCAAAATTTTTGCTGTATTTAGTGTATTCTAGCATCCTGAAGATGATTCCAGCATTAATTTCATTGTGCTTATGCTCATTTTTAAGATTTTGACATTTTCACCTAAAGTGCACAATCAGGCTGAAAACGCATTTAAAGCAATAAAAAGTTCATTTTGGCTCTCACACCTAAACTAAACGTTGTAGACTCAAAATTTTTGCTGTATTTAGTGTATTCTAGCATCCTGAAGATGATTCCAGCATTAATTTCATTGTGCTTATGCTCATTTTGAAGATTTTGACATTTTCACCTTAAGTGTACAATCAGGGGCTGAAAACGCGTTTAAAGCAATAAAAAGTTCATTTTGGCTCTCACACCTAAACTAAACGTTGTAGACTCAAAATTTTTGCTGTATTTAGTGTATTCTAGCATCCTGAAGATGATTCCAGCATTAATTTCATTGTGCTTATGCTCATTTTGAAGATTTTGACATTTTCACCTAAAGTGCACAATCAGGCTGAAAACGCATTTAAAGCAATAAAAAGTTCATTTTGGCTCTCACACCTAAACTAAACGTTGTAGACTCAAAATTATTGCTGTATTTAGTGTATTCTAGCATCCTGAAGATGATTCCAGCATTAATTTCATTGTGCTTATGCTCATTTTGAAGATTTTGACATTTTCACCTTAAGTGTACAATCAGGGGCTGAAAACGCGTTTAAAGCAATAAAAAGTTCATTTTGGCTCTCACACCTAAACTAAACGTTGTAGACTCAAAATTTTTGCTGTATTTAGTGTATTCTAGCATCCTGAAGATGATTCCAGCATTAATTTCATTGTGCTTATGCTCATTTTTAAGATTTTGACATTTTCACCTAAAGTGTACAATCAGGGGCTGAAAACGCGTTTAAAGCAATAAAAAGTTCATTTTGGCTCTCACACCTAAACTAAACGTTGTAGACTCAAAATTTTTGCTGTATTCAGTGTATTCTAGCATCCTGAAGATGATTCCAGCATTAATTTCATCGTGCTTATGCTCATTTTGAAGATTTTGACATTTTCACCTAAAGTGCACAATCAGGCTGAAAACGCATTTAAAGCAATAAAAAGTTCATTTTGGCTCACACACCTAAAATAAACGTTGTAGACTCAAAATTTTTGCTGTATTTAGTGTATTCTAGCATCCTGAAGATGATTCCAGCATTAATTTCATTGTGCTTATGCTCATTTTGAAGATTTTGACATTTTCACCTTAAGTGTACAATCAGGGGCTGAAAACGCATTTAAAGCAATAAAAAGTTCATTTTGGCTCTCACACCTAAACTAAACGTTGTAGAATCAAAATTTTTGCTGTATTTAGTGTATTCTAGCATCCTGAAGATGATTCCAGCATTAATTTCATTGTGCTTATGCTCATTTTTAAGATTTTGACATTTTCACCTAAAGTGCACAATCAGGCTGAAAACGCATTTAAAGCAATAAAAAGTTCATTTTGGCTCTCACACCTAAACTAAACGTTGTAGACTCAAAATTTTTGCTGTATTTAGTGTATTCTAGCATCCTGAAGATGATTCCAGCATTAATTTCATTGTGCTTATGCTCATTTTTAAGATTTTGACATTTTCACCTTAAGTGTACAATCAGGGGCTGAAAACGCGTTTAAAGCAATAAAAAGTTCATTTTGGCTCTCACACCTAAACTAAACGTTGTAGACTCAAAATTTTTGCTGTATTCAGTGTATTCTAGCATCCTGAAGATGATTCCAGCATTAATTTCATCGTGCTTATGCTCATTTTGAAGATTTTGACATTTTCACCTAAAGTGCACAATCAGGCTGAAAACGCATTTAAAGCAATAAAAAGTTCATTTTGGCTCACACACCTAAAATAAACGTTGTAGACTCAAAATTTTTGCTGTATTTAGTGTATTCTAGCATCCTGAAGATGATTCCAGCATTAATTTCATTGTGCTTATGCTCATTTTGAAGATTTTGACATTTTCACCTTAAGTGTACAATCAGGGGCTGAAAACGCGTTTAAAGCAATAAAAAGTTCATTTTGGCTCTCACACCTAAACTAAACGTTGTAGAATCAAAATTTTTGCTGTATTTAGTGTATTCTAGCATCCTGAAGATGATTCCAGCATTAATTTCATTGTGCTTATGCTCATTTTTAAGATTTTGACATTTTCACCTAAAGTGCACAATCAGGCTGAAAACGCATTTAAAGCAATAAAAAGTTCATTTTTGGCTCTCACACCTAAACTAAACGTTGTAGACTCAAAATTTTTGCTGTATTTAGTGTATTCTAGCATCCTGAAGAAGATTCCAGCATTAATTTCATCGTGCTTATGCTCATTTTGAAGATTTTGACATTTTCACCTAAAGTGCACAATCAGGCTGAAAACGCATTTAAAGCAATAAAAAGTTCATTTTGGCTCACACACCTAAAATAAACGTTGTAAGACTCAAAATTTTTGCTGTATTTAGTGTATTCTAGCATCCTGAAGATGATTCCAGCATTAATTTCATTGTGCTTATGCTCATTTTGAAGATTTTGACATTTTCACCTTAAGTGTACAATCAGGGGCTGAAAACGCGTTTAAAGCAATAAAAAGTTCATTTTGGCTCTCACACCTAAACTAAACGTTGTAGACTCAAAATTTTTGCTGTATTTAGTGTATTCTAGCATCCTGAAGATGATTCCAGCATTAATTTAATAGTGCTTATGCTCATTTTTAAGATTTTGACATTTTCACCTAAAGTGCACAATCAGGCTGAAAACGCATTTAAAGCAATAAAAAGTTCATTTTGGCTCTCACACCTAAACTAAACGTTGTAGACTCAAAATTATTGCTGTATTTAGTGTATTCTAGCATCCTGAAGATGATTCCAGCATTAATTTCATTGTGCTTATGCTCATTTTGAAGATTTTGACATTTTCACCTTAAGTGTACAATCAGGGGCTGAAAACGCGTTTAAAGCAATAAAAAGTTCATTTTGGCTCTCACAACTAAACTAAACGTTGTAGACTCAAAATTTTTGCTGTATTTAGTGTATTCTAGCATCCTGAAGATGATTCCAGCATTAATTTCATTGTGCTTATGCTCATTTTTAAGATTTTGACATTTTCACCTTAAGTGTACAATCAGGGGCTGAAAACGCGTTTAAAGCAATAAAAAGTTCATTTTGGCTCTCACACCTAAACTAAACGTTGTAGACTCAAAATTTTTGCTGTATTCAGTGTATTCTAGCATCCTGAAGATGATTCCAGCATTAATTTCATCGTGCTTATGCTCATTTTGAAGATTTTGACATTTTCACCTAAAGTGCACAATCAGGCTGAAAACGCATTTAAAGCAATAAAAAGTTCATTTTGGCTCACACACCTAAAATAAACGTTGTAGACTCAAAATTTTTGCTGTATTTAGTGTATTCTAGCATCCTGAAGATGATTCCAGCATTAATTTCATTGTGCTTATGCTCATTTTGAAGATTTTGACATTTTCACCTTAAGTGTACAATCAGGGGCTGAAAACGCGTTTAAAGCAATAAAAAGTTCATTTTGGCTCTCACACCTAAACTAAACGTTGTAGAATCAAAATTTTTGCTGTATTTAGTGTATTCTAGCATCCTGAAGATGATTCCAGCATTAATTTCATTGTGCTTATGCTCATTTTTAAGATTTTGACATTTTCACCTAAAGTGCACAATCAGGCTGAAAACGCATTTAAAGCAATAAAAAGTTCATTTTTGGCTCTCACACCTAAACTAAACGTTGTAGACTCAAAATTTTTGCTGTATTTAGTGTATTCTAGCATCCTGAAGAAGATTCCAGCATTAATTTCATCGTGCTTATGCTCATTTTGAAGATTTTGACATTTTCACCTAAAGTGCACAATCAGGCTGAAAACGCATTTAAAGCAATAAAAAGTTCATTTTGGCTCACACACCTAAAATAAACGTTGTAAGACTCAAAATTTTTGCTGTATTTAGTGTATTCTAGCATCCTGAAGATGATTCCAGCATTAATTTCATTGTGCTTATGCTCATTTTGAAGATTTTGACATTTTCACCTTAAGTGTACAATCAGGGGCTGAAAACGCGTTTAAAGCAATAAAAAGTTCATTTTGGCTCTCACACCTAAACTAAACGTTGTAGACTCAAAATTTTTGCTGTATTTAGTGTATTCTAGCATCCTGAAGATGATTCCAGCATTAATTTAATAGTGCTTATGCTCATTTTTAAGATTTTGACATTTTCACCTAAAGGGCACAATCAGGCTGAAAACGCATTTAAAGCAATAAAAAGTTCATTTTGGCTCTCACACCTAAACTAAACGTTGTAGACTCAAAATTATTGCTGTATTTAGTGTATTCTAGCATCCTGAAGATGATTCCAGCATTAATTTCATTGTGCTTATGCTCATTTTGAAGATTTTGACATTTTCACCTTAAGTGTACAATCAGGGGCTGAAAACGCGTTTAAAGCAATAAAAAGTTCATTTTGGCTCTCACAACTAAACTAAACGTTGTAGACTCAAAATTTTTGCTGTATTTAGTGTATTCTAGCATCCTGAAGATGATTCCAGCATTAATTTCATTGTGCTTATGCTCATTTTTAAGATTTTGACATTTTCACCTAAAGTGTACAATCAGGGGCTGAAAACGCGTTTAAAGCAATAAAAAGTTCATTTTGGCTCTCACACCTAAACTAAACGTTGTAGAATCAAAATTTTTGCTGTATTTAGTGTATTCTAGCATCCTGAAGATGATTCCAGCATTAATTTCATTGTGCTTATGCTCATTTTTAAGATTTTGACATTTTCACCTAAAGTGCACAATCAGGCTGAAAACGCATTTAAAGCAATAAAAAGTTCATTTTGGCTCTCACACCTATACTAAACGTTGTAGACTCAAAATTTTTGCTGTATTTAGTGTATTTTAGCATCCCGAAGATGATTCCAGCATTAATTTCATTGTGCTTATGCTCATTTTTAAGATTTTGACATTTTCATCTTAAGTGTACAATCAGGGGCTGAAAACGCGTTTAAAGCAATAAAAAGTTCATTTTGGCTCTCACACCTAAACTAAACGTTGTAGACTCAAAATTTTTGCTGTATTCAGTGTATTCTAGCATCCTGAAGATGATTCCAGCATTAATTTCATCGTGCTTATGCTCATTTTGAAGATTTTGACATTTTCACCTAAAGTGCACAATCAGGATGAAAACGCATTTAAAGCAATAAAAAGTTCATTTTGGCTCACACACCTAAAATAAACGTTGTAGACTCAAAATTTTTGCTGTATTTAGTGTATTCTAGCATCCTGAAGATGATTCCAGCATTAATTTCATTGTGCTTATGCTCATTTTGAAGATTTTGACATTTTCACCTTAAGTGTACAATCAGGGGCTGAAAACGCGTTTAAAGCAATAAAAAGTTCATTTTGGCTCTCACACCTAAACTAAACGTTGTAGACTCAAAATTTTTGCTGTATTTAGTGTATTCTAGCATCCTGAAGATGATTCCAGCATTAATTTCATTGTGCTTATGCTCATTTTGAAGATTTTGACATTTTCACCTTAAGTGTACAATCAGGGGCTGAAAACGCGTTTAAAGCAATAAAAAGTTCATTTTGGCTCTCACAACTAAACTAAACGTTGTAGACTCAAAATTTTTGCTGTATTCAGTGTATTCTAGCATCCTGAAGATGATTCCAGCATTAATTTCATCGTGCTTATGCTCATTTTGAAGATTTTGACATTTTCACCTAAAGTGCACAATCAGGCTGAAAACGCATTTAAAGCAATAAAAAGTTCATTTTGGCTCACACACCTAAAATAAACGTTGTAAGACTCAAAATTTTTGCTGTATTTAGTGTATTCTAGCATCCTGAAGATGATTCCAGCATTAATTTCATTGTGCTTATGCTCATTTTTAAGATTTTGACATTTTCACCTAAAGTGCACAATCAGGCTGAAAACGCATTTAAAGCAATAAAAAGTTCATTTTGGCTCTCACACCTAAACTAAACGTTGTAGACTCAAAATTTTTGCTGTATTCAGTGTATTCTAGCATCCTGAAGATGATTCCAGCATTAATTTCATCGTGCTTATGCTCATTTTGAAGATTTTGACATTTTCACCTAAAGTGCACAATCAGGCTGAAAACGCATTTAAAGCAATAAAAAGTTCATTTTGGCTCACACACCTAAAATAAACGTTGTAAGACTCAAAATTTTTGCTGTATTTAGTGTATTCTAGCATCCTGAAGATGATTCCAGCATTAATTTCATTGTGCTTATGCTCATTTTGAAGATTTTGACATTTTCACCTTAAGTGTACAATCAGGGGCTGAAAACGCGTTTAAAGCAATAAAAAGTTCATTTTGGCTCTCACACCTAAACTAAACGTTGTAGACTCAAAATTTTTGCTGTATTCAGTGTATTCTAGCATCCTGAAGATGATTCCAGCATTAATTTCATCGTGCTTATGCTCATTTTGAAGATTTTGACATTTTCACCTAAAGTGCACAATCAGGCTGAAAACGCATTTAAAGCAATAAAAAGTTCATTTTGGCTCACACACCTAAAATAAACGTTGTAAGACTCAAAATTTTTGCTGTATTTAGTGTATTCTAGCATCCTGAAGATGATTCCAGCATTAATTTCATTGTGCTTATGCTCATTTTGAAGATTTTGACATTTTCACATTAAGTGTAC
Source organism: Vanacampus margaritifer (assembly GCF_051991255.1). Taxonomy (NCBI): domain Eukaryota; kingdom Metazoa; phylum Chordata; class Actinopteri; order Syngnathiformes; family Syngnathidae; genus Vanacampus; species Vanacampus margaritifer. The sequence continues at coordinate 22,290,578 of NC_135445.1, read as the reverse complement.
AATCAGGGGCTGAAAACGCGTTTAAAGCAATAAAAAGTTCATTTTGGCTCTCACACCTAAACTAAACGTTGTAGACTCAAAATTTTTGCTGTATTTAGTGTATTCTAGCATCCTGAAGATGATTCCAGCATTAATTTCATTGTGCTTATGCTCATTTTTAAGATTTTGACATTTTCACCTAAAGTGCACAATCAGGCTGAAAACGCATTTAAAGCAATAAAAAGTTCATTTTGGCTCTCACACCTAAACTAAACGTTGTAGACTCAAAATTATTGCTGTATTTAGTGTATTCTAGCATCCTGAAGATGATTCCAGCATTAATTTCATTGTGCTTATGCTCATTTTGAAGATTTTGACATTTTCACCTTAAGTGTACAATCAGGGGCTGAAAACGCGTTTAAAGCAATAAAAAGTTCATTTTGGCTCTCACACCTAAACTAAACGTTGTAGACTCAAAATTTTTGCTGTATTTAGTGTATTTTAGCATCCTGAAGATGATTCCAGCATTAATTTCATTGTTCTTATGCTCATTTTTAAGATTTTGACATTTTCACCTTAAGTGTACAATCAGGGGCTGAAAACGCGTTTAAAGCAATAAAAAGTTCATTTTGGCTCTCACACCTAAACTAAACGTTGTAGACTCAAAATTTTTGCTGTATTCAGTGTATTCTAGCATCCTGAAGATGATTCCAGCATTAATTTCATTGTGCTTATGCTCATTTTTAAGATTTTGACATTTTCACCTTAAGTGTACAATCAGGGGCTGAAAACGTGTTTAAAGCAATAAAAAGTTCATTTTGGCTCTCACACCTAAACTAAACGTTGTAGACGCAAAATTTTTGCTGTATTTAGTGTATTCTAGCATCCTGAAGATGATTCCAGCATTAATTTCATTGTGCTTATGCTCATTTTGAAGATTTTGACATTTTCACCTAAAGTGCACAATCAGGCTGAAAACGCATTTAAAGCAATAAAAAGTTCATTTTGGCTCTCACACCTAAACTAAACATTGTAGACTCAAAAATTTTGCTGTATTCAGTGTATTCTAGCATCCTGAAGATGATTCCAGCATTAATTTCATCGTGCTTATGCTCATTTTGAAGATTTTGACATTTTCACCTAAAGTGCACAATCAGGCTGAAAACGCATTTAAAGCAATAAAAAGTTCATTTTGGCTCACACACCTAAAATAAACGTTGTAGACTCAAATTTTTTGCTGTATTTAGTGTATTTTAGCATCCTGAAGATGATTCCAGCATTAATTTCATTGTGCTTATGCTCATTTTTAAGATTTTGACATTTTCACCTTAAGTGTACAATCAGGGGCTGAAAACGCGTTTAAAGCAATAAAAAGTTCATTTTGGCTCTCACACCTAAACTAAACGTTGTAGACTCAAAATTTTTGCTGTATTCAGTGTATTCTAGCATCCTGAAGATGATTCCAGCATTAATTTCATCGTGCTTATGCTCATTTTGAAGATTTTGACATTTTCACCTAAAGTGCACAATCAGGCTGAAAACGCATTTAAAGCAATAAAAAGTTCATTTTGGCTCACACACCTAAAATAAACGTTGTAGACTCAAAATTTTTGCTGTATTTAGTGTATTCTAGCATCCTGAAGATGATTCCAGCATTAATTTCATTGTGCTTATGCTCATTTTGAAGATTTTGACATTTTCACCTTAAGTGTACAATCAGGGGCTGAAAACGCGTTTAAAGCAATAAAAAGTTCATTTTGGCTCTCACACCTAAACTAAACATTGTAGAATCAAAATTTTTGCTGTATTTAGTGTATTCTAGCATCCTGAAGATGATTCCAGCATTAATTTCATTGTGCTTATGCTCATTTTTAAGATTTTGACATTTTCACCTAAAGTGCACAATCAGGCTGAAAACGCATTTAAAGCAATAAAAAGTTCATTTTGGCTCACACACCTAAAATAAACGTTGTAAGACTCAAAATTTTTGCTGTATTTAGTGTATTCTAGCATCCTGAAGATGATTCCAGCATTAATTTCATTGTGCTTATGCTCATTTTGAAGATTTTGACATTTTCACCTTAAGTGTACAATCAGGGGCTGAAAACGCGTTTAAAGCAATAAAAAGTTCATTTTGGCTCTCACACCTAAACTAAACGTTGTAGACTCAAAATTTTTGCTGTATTCAGTGTATTCTAGCATCCTGAAGATGATTCCAGCATTAATTTCATCGTGCTTATGCTCATTTTGAAGATTTTGACATTTTCACCTAAAGTGCACAATCAGGCTGAAAACGCATTTAAAGCAATAAAAAGTTCATTTTGGCTCACACACCTAAAATAAACGTTGTAAGACTCAAAATTTTTGCTGTATTTAGTGTATTCTAGCATCCTGAAGATGATTCCAGCATTAATTTCATTGTGCTTATGCTCATTTTGAAGATTTTGACATTTTCACCTTAAGTGTACAATCAGGGGCTGAAAACGCGTTTAAAGCAATAAAAAGTTCATTTTGGCTCTCACACCTAAACTAAACGTTGTAGACTCAAAATTTTTGCTGTATTTAGTGTATTCTAGCATCCTGAAGATGATTCCAGCATTAATTTCATTGTGCTTATGCTCATTTTTAAGATTTTGACATTTTCACCTAAAGTGCACAATCAGGCTGAAAACGCATTTAAAGCAATAAAAAGTTCATTTTGGCTCTCACACCTAAACTAAACGTTGTAGACTCAAAATTATTGCTGTATTTAGTGTATTCTAGCATCCTGAAGATGATTCCAGCATTAATTTCATTGTGCTTGTGCTCATTTTGAAGATTTTGACATTTTCACCTTAAGTGTACAATCAGGGGCTGAAAACGCGTTTAAAGCAATAAAAAGTTCATTTTGGCTCTCACACCTAAACTAAACGTTGTAGACTCAAAATTTTTGCTGTATTTAGTGTATTTTAGCATCCTGAAGATGATTCCAGCATTAATTTCATTGTTCTTATGCTCATTTTTAAGATTTTGACATTTTCACCTTAAGTGTACAATCAGGGGCTGAAAACGCGTTTAAAGCAATAAAAAGTTCATTTTGGCTCTCACACCTAAACTAAACGTTGTAGACTCAAAATTTTTGCTGTATTCAGTGTATTCTAGCATCCTGAAGATGATTCCAGCATTAATTTCATTGTGCTTATGCTCATTTTTAAGATTTTGACATTTTCACCTTAAGTGTACAATCAGGGGCTGAAAACGTGTTTAAAGCAATAAAAAGTTCATTTTGGCTCTCACACCTAAACTAAACGTTGTAGACGCAAAATTTTTGCTGTATTTAGTGTATTCTAGCATCCTGAAGATGATTCCAGCATTAATTTCATTGTGCTTATGCTCATTTTGAAGATTTTGACATTTTCACCTAAAGTGCACAATCAGGCTGAAAACGCATTTAAAGCAATAAAAAGTTCATTTTGGCTCTCACACCTAAACTAAACATTGTAGACTCAAAAATTTTGCTGTATTCAGTGTATTCTAGCATCCTGAAGATGATTCCAGCATTAATTTCATCGTGCTTATGCTCATTTTGAAGATTTTGACATTTTCACCTAAAGTGCACAATCAGGCTGAAAACGCATTTAAAGCAATAAAAAGTTCATTTTGGCTCACACACCTAAAATAAACGTTGTAGACTCAAATTTTTTGCTGTATTTAGTGTATTTTAGCATCCTGAAGATGATTCCAGCATTAATTTCATTGTGCTTATGCTCATTTTTAAGATTTTGACATTTTCACCTTAAGTGTACAATCAGGGGCTGAAAACGCGTTTAAAGCAATAAAAAGTTCATTTTGGCTCTCACACCTAAACTAAACGTTGTAGACTCAAAATTTTTGCTGTATTCAGTGTATTCTAGCATCCTGAAGATGATTCCAGCATTAATTTCATCGTGCTTATGCTCATTTTGAAGATTTTGACATTTTCACCTAAAGTGCACAATCAGGCTGAAAACGCATTTAAAGCAATAAAAAGTTCATTTTGGCTCACACACCTAAAATAAACGTTGTAGACTCAAAATTTTTGCTGTATTTAGTGTATTCTAGCATCCTGAAGATGATTCCAGCATTAATTTCATTGTGCTTATGCTCATTTTGAAGATTTTGACATTTTCACCTTAAGTGTACAATCAGGGGCTGAAAACGCGTTTAAAGCAATAAAAAGTTCATTTTGGCTCTCACACCTAAACTAAACATTGTAGAATCAAAATTTTTGCTGTATTTAGTGTATTCTAGCATCCTGAAGATGATTCCAGCATTAATTTCATTGTGCTTATGCTCATTTTTAAGATTTTGACATTTTCACCTAAAGTGCACAATCAGGCTGAAAACGCATTTAAAGCAATAAAAAGTTCATTTTTGGCTCTCACACCTAAACTAAACGTTGTAGACTCAAAATTTTTGCTGTATTTAGTGTATTCTAGCATCCTGAAGATGATTCCAGCATTAATTTCATTGTGCTTATGCTCATTTTGAAGATTTTGACATTTTCACCTTAAGTGTACAATCAGGGGCTGAAAACGCGTTTAAAGCAATAAAAAGTTCATTTTGGCTCTCACACCTAAACTAAACGTTGTAGACTCAAAATTTTTGCTGTATTTAGTGTATTCTAGCATCCTGAAGATGATTCCAGCATTAATTTCATCGTGCTTATGCTCATTTTGAAGATTTTGACATTTTCACCTAAAGTGCACAATCAGGCTGAAAACGCATTTAAAGCAATAAAAAGTTCATTTTGGCTCACACACCTAAAATAAACGTTGTAGACTCAAAATTTTTGCTGTATTTAGTGTATTCTAGCATCCTGAAGATGATTCCAGCATTAATTTCATTGTGCTTATGCTCATTTTGAAGATTTTGACATTTTCACCTTAAGTGTACAATCAGGGGCTGAAAACGCGTTTAAAGCAATAAAAAGTTCATTTTGGCTCTCACACCTAAACTAAACATTGTAGAATCAAAATTTTTGCTGTATTTAGTGTATTCTAGCATCCTGAAGATGATTCCAGCATTAATTTCATTGTGCTTATGCTCATTTTTAAGATTTTGACATTTTCACCTAAAGTGCACAATCAGGCTGAAAACGCATTTAAAGCAATAAAAAGTTCATTTTTGGCTCTCACACCTAAACTAAACGTTGTAGACTCAAAATTTTTGCTGTATTTAGTGTATTCTAGCATCCTGAAGATGATTCCAGCATTAATTTCATTGTGCTTATGCTCATTTTGAAGATTTTGACATTTTCACCTTAAGTGTACAATCAGGGGCTGAAAACGCGTTTAAAGCAATAAAAAGTTCATTTTGGCTCTCACACCTAAACTAAACGTTGTAGACTCAAAATTTTTGCTGTATTTAGTGTATTCTAGCATCCTGAAGATGATTCCAGCATTAATTTAATAGTGCTTATGCTCATTTTTAAGATTTTGACATTTTCACCTAAAGTGCACAATCAGGCTGAAAACGCATTTAAAGCAATAAAAAGTTCATTTTGGCTCTCACACCTAAACTAAACGTTGTAGACTCAAAATTTTTGCTGTATTTAGTGTATTCTAGCATCCTGAAGATGATTCCAGCATTAATTTCATTGTGCTTATGCTCATTTTGAAGATTTTGACATTTTCACCTTAAGTGTACAATCAGGGGCTGAAAACGCGTTTAAAGCAATAAAAAGTTCATTTTGGCTCTCACACCTAAACTAAACGTTGTAGACTCAAATTTTTTGCTGTATTTAGTGTATTCGAGCATCCTGAAGATGATTCCAGCATTAATTTCATTGTGCTTATGCTCATTTTGAAGATTTTGACATTTTCACCTAAAGTGCACAATCAGGCTGAAAACGCATTTAAAGCAATAAAAAGTTCATTTTGGCTCTCACACCTAAACTAAACGTTGTAGACTCAAAATTATTGCTGTATTTAGTGTATTCTAGCATCCTGAAGATGATTCCAGCATTAATTTCATTGTGCTTATGCTCATTTTGAAGATTTTGACATTTTCACCTTAAGTGTACAATCAGGGGCTGAAAACGCGTTTAAAGCAATAAAAAGTTCATTTTGGCTCTCACACCTAAACTAAACGTTGTAGACTCAAAATTTTTGCTGTATTTAGTGTATTCTAGCATCCTGAAGATGATTCCAGCATTAATTTCATCGTGCTTATGCTCATTTTGAAGATTTTGACATTTTCACCTAAAGTGCACAATCAGGCTGAAAACGCATTTAAAGCAATAAAAAGTTCATTTTGGCTCACACACCTAAAATAAACGTTGTAGACTCAAAATTTTTTGCTGTATTTAGTGTATTCTAGCATCCTGAAGATGATTCCAGCATTAATTTCATTGTGCTTATGCTCATTTTGAAGATTTTGACATTTTCACCTTAAGTGTACAATCAGGGGCTGAAAACGCGTTTAAAGCAATAAAAAGTTCATTTTGGCTCTCACACCTAAACTAAACGTTGTAGACTCAAAATTTTTGCTGTATTTAGTGTATTCTAGCATCCTGAAGATGATTCCAGCATTAATTTAATAGTGCTTATGCTCATTTTTAAGATTTTGACATTTTCACCTAAAGTGCACAATCAGGCTGAAAACGCATTTAAAGCAATAAAAAGTTCATTTTGGCTCTCACACCTAAACTAAACGTTGTAGACTCAAAATTTTTGCTGTATTTAGTGTATTCTAGCATCCTGAAGATGATTCCAGCATTAATTTCATTGTGCTTATGCTCATTTTGAAGATTTTGACATTTTCACCTTAAGTGTACAATCAGGGGCTGAAAACGCGTTTAAAGCAATAAAAAGTTCATTTTGGCTCTCACACCTAAACTAAACGTTGTAGACTCAAAATTTTTGCTGTATTTAGTGTATTCTAGCATCCTGAAGATGATTCCAGCATTAATTTCATTGTGCTTATGCTCATTTTGAAGATTTTGACATTTTCACCTAAAGTGCACAATCAGGCTGAAAACGCATTTAAAGCAATAAAAAGTTCATTTTGGCTCTCACACCTAAACTAAACGTTGTAGACTCAAAATTATTGCTGTATTTAGTGTATTCTAGCATCCTGAAGATGATTCCAGCATTAATTTCATTGTGCTTATGCTCATTTTGAAGATTTTGACATTTTCACCTTAAGTGTACAATCAGGGGCTGAAAACGCGTTTAAAGCAATAAAAAGTTCATTTTGGCTCTCACACCTAAACTAAACGTTGTAGACTCAAAATTTTTGCTGTATTTAGTGTATTCTAGCATCCTGAAGATGATTCCAGCATTAATTTCATTGTGCTTATGCTCATTTTTAAGATTTTGACATTTTCACCTAAAGTGTACAATCAGGGGCTGAAAACGCGTTTAAAGCAATAAAAAGTTCATTTTGGCTCTCACACCTAAACTAAACGTTGTAGACTCAAATTTTTTGCTGTATTCAGTGTATTCTAGCATCCTGAAGATGATTCCAGCATTAATTTCATCGTGCTTATGCTCATTTTGAAGATTTTGACATTTTCACCTAAAGTGCACAATCAGGCTGAAAACGCATTTAAAGCAATAAAAAGTTCATTTTGGCTCACACACCTAAAATAAACGTTGTAGACTCAAAATTTTTGCTGTATTTAGTGTATTCTAGCATCCTGAAGATGATTCCAGCATTAATTTCATTGTGCTTATGCTCATTTTGAAGATTTTGACATTTTCACCTTAAGTGTACAATCAGGGGCTGAAAACGCGTTTAAAGCAATAAAAAGTTCATTTTGGCTCTCACACCTAAACTAAACGTTGTAGAATCAAAATTTTTGCTGTATTTAGTGTATTCTAGCATCCTGAAGATGATTCCAGCATTAATTTCATTGTGCTTATGCTCATTTTTAAGATTTTGACATTTTCACCTAAAGTGCACAATCAGGCTGAAAACGCATTTAAAGCAATAAAAAGTTCATTTTTGGCTCTCACACCTAAACTAAACGTTGTAGACTCAAAATTTTTGCTGTATTTAGTGTATTCTAGCATCCTGAAGATGATTCCAGCATTAATTTCATTGTGCTTATGCTCATTTTGAAGATTTTGACATTTTCACCTTAAGTGTACAATCAGGGGCTGAAAACGCGTTTAAAGCAATAAAAAGTTCATTTTGGCTCTCACACCTAAACTAAACGTTGTAGACTCAAAATTTTTGCTGTATTTAGTGTATTCTAGCATCCTGAAGATGATTCCAGCATTAATTTAATAGTGCTTATGCTCATTTTTAAGATTTTGACATTTTCACCTAAAGTGCACAATCAGGCTGAAAACGCATTTAAAGCAATAAAAAGTTCATTTTGGCTCTCACACCTAAACTAAACGTTGTAGACTCAAAATTATTGCTGTATTTAGTGTATTCTAGCATCCTGAAGATGATTCCAGCATTAATTTCATTGTGCTTATGCTCATTTTGAAGATTTTGACATTTTCACCTTAAGTGTACAATCAGGGGCTGAAAACGCGTTTAAAGCAATAAAAAGTTCATTTTGGCTCTCACACCTAAACTAAACGTTGTAGACTCAAAATTTTTGCTGTATTTAGTGTATTCTAGCATCCTGAAGATGATTCCAGCATTAATTTCATTGTGCTTATGCTCATTTTTAAGATTTTGACATTTTCACCTAAAGTGTACAATCAGGGGCTGAAAACGCGTTTAAAGCAATAAAAAGTTCATTTTGGCTCTCACACCTAAACTAAACGTTGTAGACTCAAAATTTTTGCTGTATTCAGTGTATTCTAGCATCCTGAAGATGATTCCAGCATTAATTTCATCGTGCTTATGCTCATTTTGAAGATTTTGACATTTTCACCTAAAGTGCACAATCAGGCTGAAAACGCATTTAAAGCAATAAAAAGTTCATTTTGGCTCACACACCTAAAATAAACGTTGTAGACTCAAATTTTTTGCTGTATTTAGTGTATTCTAGCATCCTGAAGATGATTCCAGCATTAATTTCATTGTGCTTATGCTCATTTTGAAGATTTTGACATTTTCACCTTAAGTGTACAATCAGGGGCTGAAAACGCGTTTAAAGCAATAAAAAGTTCATTTTGGCTCTCACACCTAAACTAAACGTTGTAGAATCAAAATTTTTGCTGTATTTAGTGTATTCTAGCATCCTGAAGATGATTCCAGCATTAATTTCATTGTGCTTATGCTCATTTTTAAGATTTTGACATTTTCACCTAAAGTGCACAATCAGGCTGAAAACGCATTTAAAGCAATAAAAAGTTCATTTTGGCTCTCACACCTATACTAAACGTTGTAGACTCAAAATTTTTGCTGTATTTAGTGTATTTTAGCATCCCGAAGATGATTCCAGCATTAATTTCATTGTGCTTATGCTCATTTTTAAGATTTTGACATTTTCATCTTAAGTGTACAATCAGGGGCTGAAAACGCGTTTAAAGCAATAAAAAGTTCATTTTGGCTCTCACACCTAAACTAAACGTTGTAGACTCAAAATTTTTGCTGTATTCAGTGTATTCTAGCATCCTGAAGATGATTCCAGCATTAATTTCATCGTGCTTATGCTCATTTTGAAGATTTTGACATTTTCACCTAAAGTGCACAATCAGGCTGAAAACGCATTTAAAGCAATAAAAAGTTCATTTTGGCTCACACACCTAAAATAAACGTTGTAGACTCAAAATTTTTGCTGTATTTAGTGTATTCTAGCATCCTGAAGATGATTCCAGCATTAATTTCATTGTGCTTATGCTCATTTTGAAGATTTTGACATTTTCACCTTAAGTGTACAATCAGGGGCTGAAAACGCGTTTAAAGCAATAAAAAGTTCATTTTGGCTCTCAGACCTAAACTAAACGTTGTAGACTCAAAATTGTTGCTGTATTCAGTGTATTCTAGCATCCTGAAGATGATTCCAGCATTAATTTCATCGTGCTTATGCTCATTTTGAAGATTTTGACATTTTCACCTAAAGTGCACAATCAGGCTGAAAACGCATTTAAAGCAATAAAAAGTTCATTTTGGCTCACACACCTAAAATAAACGTTGTAAGACTCAAAATTTTTGCTGTATTTAGTGTATTCTAGCATCCTGAAGATGATTCCAGCATTAATTTCATTGTGCTTATGCTCATTTTGAAGATTTTGACATTTTCACCTTAAGTGTACAATCAGGGGCTGAAAACGCGTTTAAAGCAATAAAAAGTTCATTTTGGCTCTCACACCTAAACTAAACGTTGTAGACTCAAAATTTTTGCTGTATTTAGTGTATTCTAGCATCCTGAAGATGATTCCAGCATTAATTTAATAGTGCTTATGCTCATTTTTAAGATTTTGACATTTTCACCTAAAGTGCACAATCAGGCTGAAAACACATTTAAAGCAATAAAAAGTTCATTTTGGCTCTCACACCTAAACTAAACGTTGTAGACTCAAAATTATTGCTGTATTTAGTGTATTCTAGCATCCTGAAGATGATTCCAGCATTAATTTCATTGTGCTTATGCTCATTTTGAAGATTTTGACATTTTCACCTTAAGTGTACAATCAGGGGCTGAAAACGCGTTTAAAGCAATAAAAAGTTCATTTTGGCTCTCACACCTAAACTAAACGTTGTAGACTCAAAATTTTTGCTGTATTTAGTGTATTCTAGCATCCTGAAGATGATTCCAGCATTAATTTCATTGTGCTTATGCTCATTTTTAAGATTTTGACATTTTCACCTAAAGTGTACAATCAGGGGCTGAAAACGCGTTTAAAGCAATAAAAAGTTCATTTTGGCTCTCACACCTAAACTAAACGTTGTAGACTCAAAATTTTTGCTGTATTCAGTGTATTCTAGCATCCTGAAGATGATTCCAGCATTAATTTCATCGTGCTTATGCTCATTTTGAAGATTTTGACATTTTCACCTAAAGTGCACAATCAGGCTGAAAACGCATTTAAAGCAATAAAAAGTTCATTTTGGCTCACACACCTAAAATAAACGTTGTAGACTCAAATTTTTTGCTGTATTTAGTGTATTCTAGCATCCTGAAGATGATTCCAGCATTAATTTCATTGTGCTTATGCTCATTTTGAAGATTTTGACATTTTCACCTTAAGTGTACAATCAGGGGCTGAAAACGCGTTTAAAGCAATAAAAAGTTCATTTTGGCTCTCACACCTAAACTAAACGTTGTAGAATCAAAATTTTTGCTGTATTTAGTGTATTCTAGCATCCTGAAGATGATTCCAGCATTAATTTCATCGTGCTTATGCTCATTTTGAAGATTTTGACATTTTCACCTAAAGTGCACAATCAGGCTGAAAACGTATTTAAAGCAATAAAAAGTTCATTTTGGCTCACACACCTAAAATAAACGTTGTAGACTTAAAATTTTTGCTGTATTTAGTGTATTCTAGCATCCTGAAGATGATTCCAGCATTAATTTCATTGTGCTTATGCTCATTTTGAAGATTTTGACATTTTCACCTTAAGTGTACAATCAGGGGCTGAAAACGCGTTTAAAGCAATAAAAAGTTCATTTTGGCTCTCACACCTAAACTAAACGTTGTAGACTCAAAATTTTTGCTGTATTCAGTGTATTCTAGAATCCTGAAGATGATTCCAGCATTAATTTCATCGTGCTTATGCTCATTTTGAAGATTTTGACATTTTCACCTAAAGTGCACAATCAGGCTGAAAACGCATTTAAAGCAATAAAAAGTTCATTTTGGCTCACACACCTAAAATAAACGTTGTAGACTCAAAATTTTTGCTGTATTTAGTGTATTCTAGCATCCTGAAGATGATTCCAGCATTAATTTCATTGTGCTTATGCTCATTTTGAAGATTTTGACATTTTCACCTTAAGTGTACAATCAGGGGCTGAAAACGCGTTTAAAGCAATAAAAAGTTCATTTTGGCTCTCACACCTAAACTAAACATTGTAGAATCAAAATTTTTGCTGTATTTAGTGTATTCTAGCATCCTGAAGATGATTCCAGCATTAATTTCATTGTGCTTATGCTCATTTTTAAGATTTTGACATTTTCATTTAAAGTGCACAATCAGGCTGAAAACGCATTTAAAGCAATAAAAAGTTCATTTTTGGCTCTCACACCTAAACTAAACGTTGTAGACTCAAAATTTTTGCTGTATTTAGTGTATTCTAGCATCCTGAAGATGATTCCAGCATTAATTTCATTGTGCTTATGCTCATTTTGAAGATTTTGACATTTTCACCTTAAGTGTACAATCAGGGGCTGAAAACGCGTTTAAAGCAATAAAAAGTTCATTTTGGCTCTCACACCTAAACTAAACGTTGTAGACTCAAAATTTTTGCTGTATTTAGTGTATTCTAGCATCCTGAAGATGATTCCAGCATTAATTTCATTGTGCTTATGCTCATTTTGAAGATTTTGACATTTTCACCTTAAGTGTACAATCAGGGGCTGAAAACGCGTTTAAAGCAATAAAAAGTTCATTTTGGCTCTCACACCTAAACTAAACGTTGTAGACTCAAAATTTTTGCTGTATTTAGTGTATTCTAGCATCCTGAAGATGATTCTAGCATTAATTTAATTGTGCTTATGCTCATTTTTAAGATTTTGACATTTTCACCTTAAGTGTACAATCAGGGGCTGAAAACGCGTTTAAAGCAATAAAAAGTTCATTTTGGCTCTCACACCTAAACTAAACGTTGTAGACTCAAAATTTTTGCTGTATTCAGTGTATTCTAGAATCCTGAAGATGATTCCAGCATTAATTTCATCGTGCTTATGCTCATTTTGAAGATTTTGACATTTTCACCTAAAGTGCACAATCAGGCTGAAAAAGCATTTAAAGCAATAAAAAGTTCATTTTGGCTCACACACCTAAAATAAACGTTGTAGACTCAAAATTTTTGCTGTATTTAGTGTATTCTAGCATCCTGAAGATGATTCCAGCATTAATTTCATTGTGCTTATGCTCATTTTGAAGATTTTGACATTTTCACCTTAAGTGTACAATCAGGGGCTGAAAACGCGTTTAAAGCAATAAAAAGTTCATTTTGGCTCTCACACCTAAACTAAACATTGTAGAATCAAAATTTTTGCTGTATTTAGTGTATTCTAGCATCCTGAAGATGATTCCAGCATTAATTTCATTGTGCTTATGCTCATTTTTAAGATTTTGACATTTTCATTTAAAGTGCACAATCAGGCTGAAAATGCATTTAAAGCAATAAAAAGTTCATTTTTGGCTCTCACACCTAAACTAAACGTTGTAGACTCAAAATTTTTGCTGTATTTAGTGTATTCTAGCATCCTGAAGATGATTCCAGCATTAATTTCATTGTGCTTATGCTCATTTTGAAGATTTTGACATTTTCACCTTAAGTGTACAATCAGGGGCTGAAAACGCGTTTAAAGCAATAAAAAGTTCATTTTGGCTCTCACACCTAAACTAAACGTTGTAGACTCAAAATTTTTGCTGTATTCAGTGTATTCTAGCATCCTGAAGATGATTCCAGCATTAATTTCATCGTGCTTATGCTCATTTTGAAGATTTTGACATTTTCACCTAAAGTGCACAATCAGGCTGAAAACGCATTTAAAGCAATAAAAAGTTCATTTTGGCTCACACACCTAAAATAAACGTTGTAAGACTCAAAATTTTTGCTGTATTTAGTGTATTCTAGCATCCTGAAGATGATTCCAGCATTAATTTCATTGTGCTTATGCTCATTTTGAAGATTTTGACATTTTCACCTTAAGTGTACAATCAGGGGCTGAAAACGCGTTTAAAGCAATAAAAAGTTCATTTTGGCTCTCACACCTAAACTAAACGTTGTAGACTCAAAATTTTTGCTGTATTTAGTGTATTCTAGCATCCTGAAGATGATTCCAGCATTAATTTAATAGTGCTTATGCTCATTTTTAAGATTTTGACATTTTCACCTAAAGTGCACAATCAGGCTGAAAACGCATTTAAAGCAATAAAAAGTTCATTTTGGCTCTCACACCTAAACTAAACGTTGTAGACTCAAAATTTTTGCTGTATTTAGTGTATTCTAGCATCCTGAAGATGATTCCAGCATTAATTTCATTGTGCTTATGCTCATTTTGAAGATTTTGACATTTTCACCTTAAGTGTACAATCAGGGGCTGAAAACGCGTTTAAAGCAATAAAAAGTTCATTTTGGCTCTCACACCTAAACTAAACGTTGTAGACTCAAAATTTTTGCTGTATTTAGTGTATTCTAGCATCCTGAAGATGATTCCAGCATTAATTTCATTGTGCTTATGCTCATTTTGAAGATTTTGACATTTTCACCTTAAGTGTACAATCAGGGGCTGAAAACGCGTTTAAAGCAATAAAAAGTTCATTTTGGCTCTCACACCTAAACTAAACGTTGTAGAATCAAAATTTTTGCTGTATTTAGTGTATTCTAGCATCCTGAAGATGATTCCAGCATTAATTTCATTGTGCTTATGCTCATTTTTAAGATTTTGACATTTTCACCTAAAGTGCACAATCAGGCTGAAAACGCATTTAAAGCAATAAAAAGTTCATTTTGGCTCACACACCTAAAATAAACGTTGTAGACTCAAATTTTTTGCTGTATTTAGTGTATTTTAGCATCCTGAAGATGATTCCAGCATTAATTTCATTGTGCTTATGCTCATTTTTAAGATTTTGACATTTTCACCTTAAGTGTACAATCAGGGGCTGAAAACGCGTTTAAAGCAATAAAAAGTTCATTTTGGCTCTCACACCTAAACTAAACGTTGTAGACTCAAAATTTTTGCTGTATTCAGTGTATTCTAGCATCCTGAAGATGATTCCAGCATTAATTTCATCGTGCTTATGCTCATTTTGAAGATTTTGACATTTTCACCTAAAGTGCACAATCAGGCTGAAAACGCATTTAAAGCAATAAAAAGTTCATTTTGGCTCACACACCTAAAATAAACGTTGTAGACTCAAAATTTTTGCTGTATTTAGTGTATTCTAGCATCCTGAAGATGATTCCAGCATTAATTTCATTGTGCTTATGCTCATTTTGAAGATTTTGACATTTTCACCTTAAGTGTACAATCAGGGGCTGAAAACGCGTTTAAAGCAATAAAAAGTTCATTTTGGCTCTCACACCTAAACTAAACGTTGTAGAATCAAAATTTTTGCTGTATTTAGTGTATTCTAGCATCCTGAAGATGATTCCAGCATTAATTTCATTGTGCTTATGCTCATTTTTAAGATTTTGACATTTTCACCTAAAGAGCACAATCAGGCTGAAAACGCATTTAAAGCAATAAAAAGTTCATTTTTGGCTCTCACACCTAAACTAAACGTTGTAGACTCAAAATTTTTGCTGTATTTAGTGTATTCTAGCATCCTGAAGATGATTCCAGCATTAATTTCATTGTGCTTATGCTCATTTTGAAGATTTTGACATTTTCACCTTAAGTGTACAATCAGGGGCTGAAAACGCGTTTAAAGCAATAAAAAGTTCATTTTGGCTCTCACACCTAAACTAAACGTTGTAGACTCAAAATTTTTGCTGTATTCAGTGTATTCTAGCATCCTGAAGATGATTCCAGCATTAATTTCATCGTGCTTATGCTCATTTTGAAGATTTTGACATTTTCACCTAAAGTGCACAATCAGGCTGAAAACGCATTTAAAGCAATAAAAAGTTCATTTTGGCTCACACACCTAAAATAAACGTTGTAAGACTCAAAATTTTTGCTGTATTTAGTGTATTCTAGCATCCTGAAGATGATTCCAGCATTAATTTCATTGTGCTTATGCTCATTTTGAAGATTTTGACATTTTCACCTTAAGTGTACAATCAGGGGCTGAAAACGCGTTTAAAGCAATAAAAAGTTCATTTTGGCTCTCACACCTAAACTAAACGTTGTAGACTCAAAATTTTTGCTGTATTTAGTGTATTCTAGCATCCTGAAGATGATTCCAGCATTAATTTAATAGTGCTTATGCTCATTTTTAAGATTTTGACATTTTCACCTAAAGTGCACAATCAGGCTGAAAACGCATTTAAAGCAATAAAAAGTTCATTTTGGCTCTCACACCTAAACTAAACGTTGTAGACTCAAAATTATTGCTGTATTTAGTGTATTCTAGCATCCTGAAGATGATTCCAGCATTAATTTCATTGTGCTTATGCTCATTTTGAAGATTTTGACATTTTCACCTTAAGTGTACAATCAGGGGCTGAAAACCCGTTTAAAGCAATAAAAAGTTCATTTTGGCTCTCACACCTAAACTAAACGTTGTAGACTCAAAGTTTTTGCTGTATTTAGTGTATTCTAGCATCCTGAAGATGATTCCAGCATTAATTTCATTGTGCTTATGCTCATTTTTAAGATTTTGACATTTTCACCTAAAGTGTACAATCAGGGGCTGAAAACGCGTTTAAAGCAATAAAAAGTTCATTTTGGCTCTCACACCTAAACTAAACGTTGTAGACTCAAAATTTTTGCTGTATTCAGTGTATTCTAGCATCCTGAAGATGATTCCAGCATTAATTTCATCGTGCTTATGCTCATTTTGAAGATTTTGACATTTTCACCTAAAGTGCACAATCAGGCTGAAAACGCATTTAAAGCAATAAAAAGTTCATTTTGGCTCACACACCTAAAATAAACGTTGTAGACTCAAATTTTTTGCTGTATTTAGTGTATTCTAGCATCCTGAAGATGATTCCAGCATTAATTTCATTGTGCTTATGCTCATTTTGAAGATTTTGACATTTTCACCTTAAGTGTACAATCAGGGGCTGAAAACGCGTTTAAAGCAATAAAAAGTTCATTTTGGCTCTCACACCTAAACTAAACGTTGTAGAATCAAATTTTTTGCTGTATTTAGTGTATTCTAGCATCCTGAAGATGATTCCAGCATTAATTTCATTGTGCTTATGCTCATTTTTAAGATTTTGACATTTTCACCTAAAGTGCACAATCAGGCTGAAAACGCATTTAAAGCAATAAAAAGTTCATTTTGGCTCTCACACCTATACTAAACGTTGTAGACTCAAAATTTTTGCTGTATTTAGTGTATTTTAGCATCCCGAAGATGATTCCAGCATTAATTTCATTGTGCTTATGCTCATTTTTAAGATTTTGACATTTTCATCTTAAGTGTACAATCAGGGGCTGAAAACGCGTTTAAAGCAATAAAAAGTTCATTTTGGCTCTCACACCTAAACTAAACGTTGTAGACTCAAAATTTTTGCTGTATTCAGTGTATTCTAGCATCCTGAAGATGATTCCAGCATTAATTTCATCGTGCTTATGCTCATTTTGAAGATTTTGACATTTTCACCTAAAGTGCACAATCAGGCTGAAAACGCATTTAAAGCAATAAAAAGTTCATTTTGGCTCACACACCTAAAATAAACGTTGTAGACTCAAAATTTTTGCTGTATTTAGTGTATTCTAGCATCCTGAAGATGATTCCAGCATTAATTTCATTGTGCTTATGCTCATTTTGAAGATTTTGACATTTTCACCTTAAGTGTACAATCAGGGGCTGAAAACGCGTTTAAAGCAATAAAAAGTTCATTTTGGCTCTCACACCTAAACTAAACGTTGTAGACTCAAAATTTTTGCTGTATTTAGTGTATTCTAGCATCCTGAAGATGATTCCAGCATTAATTTAATAGTGCTTATGCTCATTTTTAAGATTTTGACATTTTCACCTAAAGTGCACAATCAGGCTGAAAACGCATTTAAAGCAATAAAAAGTTCATTTTGGCTCACACACCTAAAATAAACGTTGTAGACTCAAATTTTTTGCTGTATTTAGTGTATTTTAGCATCCTGAAGATGATTCCAGCATTAATTTCATTGTGCTTATGCTCATTTTTAAGATTTTGACATTTTCACCTTAAGTGTACAATCAGGGGCTGAAAACGCGTTTAAAGCAATAAAAAGTTCATTTTGGCTCTCACACCTAAACTAAACGTTGTAGACTCAAAATTTTTGCTGTATTCAGTGTATTCTAGCATCCTGAAGATGATTCCAGCATTAATTTCATCGTGCTTATGCTCATTTTGAAGATTTTGACATTTTCACCTAAAGTGCACAATCAGGCTGAAAACGCATTTAAAGCAATAAAAAGTTCATTTTGGCTCACACACCTAAAATAAACGTTGTAGACTCAAAATTTTTGCTGTATTTAGTGTATTCTAGCATCCTGAAGATGATTCCAGCATTAATTTCATTGTGCTTATGCTCATTTTGAAGATTTTGACATTTTCACCTTAAGTGTACAATCAGGGGCTGAAAACGCGTTTAAAGCAATAAAAAGTTCATTTTGGCTCTCACACCTAAACTAAACGTTGTAGACTCAAAATTTTTGCTGTATTCAGTGTATTCTAGCATCCTGAAGATGATTCCAGCATTAATTTCATCGTGCTTATGCTCATTTTGAAGATTTTGACATTTTCACCTAAAGTGCACAATCAGGCTGAAAACGCATTTAAAGCAATAAAAAGTTCATTTTGGCTCACACACCTAAAATAAACGTTGTAAGACTCAAAATTTTTGCTGTATTTAGTGTATTCTAGCATCCTGAAGATGATTCCAGCATTAATTTCATTGTGCTTATGCTCATTTTGAAGATTTTGACATTTTCACCTTAAGTGTACAATCAGGGGCTGAAAACGCGTTTAAAGCAATAAAAAGTTCATTTTGGCTCTCACACCTAAACTAAACGTTGTAGACTCAAAATTTTTGCTGTATTTAGTGTATTCTAGCATCCTGAAGATGATTCCAGCATTAATTTAATAGTGCTTATGCTCATTTTTAAGATTTTGACATTTTCACCTAAAGTGCACAATCAGGCTGAAAACGCATTTAAAGCAATACAAAGTTCATTTTGGCTCTCACACCTAAATTAAACGTTGTAGACTCAAAATTTTTGCTGTATTTAGTGTATTCTAGCATCCTGAAGATGATTCCAGCATTAATTTCATTGTGCTTATGCTCATTTTGAAGATTTTGACATTTTCACCTTAAGTGTACAATCAGGGGCTGAAAACGCGTTTAAAGCAATAAAAAGTTCATTTTGGCTCTCACACCTAAACTAAACGTTGTAGACTCAAAATTTTTGCTGTATTTAGTGTATTCTAGCATCCTGAAGATGATTCCAGCATTAATTTCATTGTGCTTATGCTCATTTTGAAGATTTTGACATTTTCACCTTAAGTGTACAATCAGGGGCTGAAAACGCGTTTAAAGCAATAAAAAGTTCATTTTGGCTCTCACACCTAAACTAAACGTTGTAGACTCAAAATTTTTGCTGTATTTAGTGTATTCTAGCATCCTGAAGATGATTCCAGCATTAATTTCATCGTGCTTATGCTCATTTTGAAGATTTTGACATTTTCACCTAAAGTGCACAATCAGGCTGAAAACGCATTTAAAGCAATAAAAAGTTCATTTTGGCTCACACACCTAAAATAAACGTTGTAGACTCAAAATTTTTGCTGTATTTAGTGTATTCTAGCATCCTGAAGATGATTCCAGCATTAATTTCATTGTGCTTATGCTCATTTTGAAGATTTTGACATTTTCACCTTAAGTGTACAATCAGGGGCTGAAAACGCGTTTAAAGCAATAAAAAGTTCATTTTGGCTCTCACACCTAAACTAAACATTGTAGAATCAAAATTTTTGCTGTATTTAGTGTATTCTAGCATCCTGAAGATGATTCCAGCATTAATTTCATTGTGCTTATGCTCATTTTTAAGATTTTGACATTTTCACCTAAAGTGCACAATCAGGCTGAAAACGCATTTAAAGCAATAAAAAGTTCATTTTTGGCTCTCACACCTAAACTAAACGTTGTAGACTCAAAATTTTTGCTGTATTTAGTGTATTCTAGCATCCTGAAGATGATTCCAGCATTAATTTCATTGTGCTTATGCTCATTTTGAAGATTTTGACATTTTCACCTTAAGTGTACAATCAGGGGCTGAAAACGCGTTTAAAGCAATAAAAAGTTCATTTTGGCTCTCACACCTAAACTAAACGTTGTAGACTCAAAATTTTTGCTGTATTTAGTGTATTCTAGCATCCTGAAGATGATTCCAGCATTAATTTAATAGTGCTTATGCTCATTTTTAAGATTTTGACATTTTCACCTAAAGTGCACAATCAGGCTGAAAACGCATTTAAAGCAATAAAAAGTTCATTTTGGCTCTCACACCTAAACTAAACGTTGTAGACTCAAAATTTTTGCTGTATTTAGTGTATTCTAGCATCCTGAAGATGATTCCAGCATTAATTTCATTGTGCTTATGCTCATTTTGAAGATTTTGACATTTTCACCTTAAGTGTACAATCAGGGGCTGAAAACGCGTTTAAAGCAATAAAAAGTTCATTTTGGCTCTCACACCTAAACTAAACGTTGTAGACTCAAATTTTTTGCTGTATTTAGTGTATTCGAGCATCCTGAAGATGATTCCAGCATTAATTTCATTGTGCTTATGCTCATTTTGAAGATTTTGACATTTTCACCTAAAGTGCACAATCAGGCTGAAAACGCATTTAAAGCAATAAAAAGTTCATTTTGGCTCTCACACCTAAACTAAACGTTGTAGACTCAAAATTATTGCTGTATTTAGTGTATTCTAGCATCCTGAAGATGATTCCAGCATTAATTTCATTGTACTTATGCTCATTTTGAAGATTTTGACATTTTCACCTTAAGTGTACAATCAGGGGCTGAAAACGCGTTTAAAGCAATAAAAAGTTCATTTTGGCTCTCACACCTAAACTAAACGTTGTAGACTCAAAATTTTTGCTGTATTTAGTGTATTCTAGCATCCTGAAGATGATTCCAGCATTAATTTCATCGTGCTTATGCTCATTTTGAAGATTTTGACATTTTCACCTAAAGTGCACAATCAGGCTGAAAACGCATTTAAAGCAATAAAAAGTTCATTTTGGCTCACACACCTAAAATAAACGTTGTAGACTCAAAATTTTTGCTGTATTTAGTGTATTCTAGCATCCTGAAGATGATTCCAGCATTAATTTCATTGTGCTTATGCTCATTTTGAAGATTTTGACATTTTCACCTTAAGTGTACAATCAGGGGCTGAAAACGCGTTTAAAGCAATAAAAAGTTCATTTTGGCTCTCACACCTAAACTAAACGTTGTAGACTCAAAATTTTTGCTGTATTTAGTGTATTCTAGCATCCTGAAGATGATTCCAGCATTAATTTAATAGTGCTTATGCTCATTTTTAAGATTTTGACATTTTCACCTAAAGTGCACAATCAGGCTGAAAACGCATTTAAAGCAATAAAAAGTTCATTTTGGCTCTCACACCTAAACTAAACGTTGTAGACTCAAAATTTTTGCTGTATTTAGTGTATTCTAGCATCCTGAAGATGATTCCAGCATTAATTTCATTGTGCTTATGCTCATTTTGAAGATTTTGACATTTTCACCTTAAGTGTACAATCAGGGGCTGAAAACGCGTTTAAAGCAATAAAAAGTTCATTTTGGCTCTCACACCTAAACTAAACGTTGTAGACTCAAAATTTTTGCTGTATTTAGTGTATTCTAGCATCCTGAAGATGATTCCAGCATTAATTTCATTGTGCTTATGCTCATTTTGAAGATTTTGACATTTTCACCTAAAGTGCACAATCAGGCTGAAAACGCATTTAAAGCAATAAAAAGTTCATTTTGGCTCTCACACCTAAACTAAACGTTGTAGACTCAAAATTATTGCTGTATTTAGTGTATTCTAGCATCCTGAAGATGATTCCAGCATTAATTTCATTGTGCTTATGCTCATTTTGAAGATTTTGACATTTTCACCTTAAGTGTACAATCAGGGGCTGAAAACGCGTTTAAAGCAATAAAAAGTTCATTTTGGCTCTCACACCTAAACTAAACGTTGTAGACTCAAAATTTTTGCTGTATTTAGTGTATTCTAGCATCCTGAAGATGATTCCAGCATTAATTTCATTGTGCTTATGCTCATTTTTAAGATTTTGACATTTTCACCTAAAGTGTACAATCAGGGGCTGAAAACGCGTTTAAAGCAATAAAAAGTTCATTTTGGCTCTCACACCTAAACTAAACGTTGTAGACTCAAATTTTTTGCTGTATTCAGTGTATTCTAGCATCCTGAAGATGATTCCAGCATTAATTTCATCGTGCTTATGCTCATTTTGAAGATTTTGACATTTTCACCTAAAGTGCACAATCAGGCTGAAAACGCATTTAAAGCAATAAAAAGTTCATTTTGGCTCACACACCTAAAATAAACGTTGTAGACTCAAAATTTTTGCTGTATTTAGTGTATTCTAGCATCCTGAAGATGATTCCAGCATTAATTTCATTGTGCTTATGCTCATTTTGAAGATTTTGACATTTTCACCTTAAGTGTACAATCAGGGGCTGAAAACGCGTTTAAAGCAATAAAAAGTTCATTTTGGCTCTCACACCTAAACTAAACGTTGTAGAATCAAAATTTTTGCTGTATTTAGTGTATTCTAGCATCCTGAAGATGATTCCAGCATTAATTTCATTGTGCTTATGCTCATTTTTAAGATTTTGACATTTTCACCTAAAGTGCACAATCAGGCTGAAAACGCATTTAAAGCAATAAAAAGTTCATTTTTGGCTCTCACACCTAAACTAAACGTTGTAGACTCAAAATTTTTGCTGTATTTAGTGTATTCTAGCATCCTGAAGATGATTCCAGCATTAATTTCATTGTGCTTATGCTCATTTTGAAGATTTTGACATTTTCACCTTAAGTGTACAATCAGGGGCTGAAAACGCGTTTAAAGCAATAAAAAGTTCATTTTGGCTCTCACACCTAAACTAAACGTTGTAGACTCAAAATTTTTGCTGTATTTAGTGTATTCTAGCATCCTGAAGATGATTCCAGCATTAATTTAATAGTGCTTATGCTCATTTTTAAGATTTTGACATTTTCACCTAAAGTGCACAATCAGGCTGAAAACGCATTTAAAGCAATAAAAAGTTCATTTTGGCTCTCACACCTAAACTAAACGTTGTAGACTCAAAATTATTGCTGTATTTAGTGTATTCTAGCATCCTGAAGATGATTCCAGCATTAATTTCATTGTGCTTATGCTCATTTTGAAGATTTTGACATTTTCACCTTAAGTGTACAATCAGGGGCTGAAAACGCGTTTAAAGCAATAAAAAGTTCATTTTGGCTCTCACACCTAAACTAAACGTTGTAGACTCAAAATTTTTGCTGTATTTAGTGTATTCTAGCATCCTGAAGATGATTCCAGCATTAATTTCATTGTGCTTATGCTCATTTTTAAGATTTTGACATTTTCACCTAAAGTGTACAATCAGGGGCTGAAAACGCGTTTAAAGCAATAAAAAGTTCATTTTGGCTCTCACACCTAAACTAAACGTTGTAGACTCAAAATTTTTGCTGTATTCAGTGTATTCTAGCATCCTGAAGATGATTCCAGCATTAATTTCATCGTGCTTATGCTCATTTTGAAGATTTTGACATTTTCACCTAAAGTGCACAATCAGGCTGAAAACGCATTTAAAGCAATAAAAAGTTCATTTTGGCTCACACACCTAAAATAAACGTTGTAGACTCAAATTTTTTGCTGTATTTAGTGTATTCTAGCATCCTGAAGATGATTCCAGCATTAATTTCATTGTGCTTATGCTCATTTTGAAGATTTTGACATTTTCACCTTAAGTGTACAATCAGGGGCTGAAAACGCGTTTAAAGCAATAAAAAGTTCATTTTGGCTCTCACACCTAAACTAAACGTTGTAGAATCAAAATTTTTGCTGTATTTAGTGTATTCTAGCATCCTGAAGATGATTCCAGCATTAATTTCATCGTGCTTATGCTCATTTTGAAGATTTTGACATTTTCACCTAAAGTGCACAATCAGGCTGAAAACGTATTTAAAGCAATAAAAAGTTCATTTTGGCTCACACACCTAAAATAAACGTTGTAGACTTAAAATTTTTGCTGTATTTAGTGTATTCTAGCATCCTGAAGATGATTCCAGCATTAATTTCATTGTGCTTATGCTCATTTTGAAGATTTTGACATTTTCACCTTAAGTGTACAATCAGGGGCTGAAAACGCGTTTAAAGCAATAAAAAGTTCATTTTGGCTCTCACACCTAAACTAAACGTTGTAGACTCAAAATTTTTGCTGTATTCAGTGTATTCTAGAATCCTGAAGATGATTCCAGCATTAATTTCATCGTGCTTATGCTCATTTTGAAGATTTTGACATTTTCACCTAAAGTGCACAATCAGGCTGAAAACGCATTTAAAGCAATAAAAAGTTCATTTTGGCTCACACACCTAAAATAAACGTTGTAGACTCAAAATTTTTGCTGTATTTAGTGTATTCTAGCATCCTGAAGATGATTCCAGCATTAATTTCATTGTGCTTATGCTCATTTTGAAGATTTTGACATTTTCACCTTAAGTGTACAATCAGGGGCTGAAAACGCGTTTAAAGCAATAAAAAGTTCATTTTGGCTCTCACACCTAAACTAAACATTGTAGAATCAAAATTTTTGCTGTATTTAGTGTATTCTAGCATCCTGAAGATGATTCCAGCATTAATTTCATTGTGCTTATGCTCATTTTTAAGATTTTGACATTTTCATTTAAAGTGCACAATCAGGCTGAAAACGCATTTAAAGCAATAAAAAGTTCATTTTTGGCTCTCACACCTAAACTAAACGTTGTAGACTCAAAATTTTTGCTGTATTTAGTGTATTCTAGCATCCTGAAGATGATTCCAGCATTAATTTCATTGTGCTTATGCTCATTTTGAAGATTTTGACATTTTCACCTTAAGTGTACAATCAGGGGCTGAAAACGCGTTTAAAGCAATAAAAAGTTCATTTTGGCTCTCACACCTAAACTAAACGTTGTAGACTCAAAATTTTTGCTGTATTTAGTGTATTCTAGCATCCTGAAGATGATTCCAGCATTAATTTCATTGTGCTTATGCTCATTTTGAAGATTTTGACATTTTCACCTTAAGTGTACAATCAGGGGCTGAAAACGCGTTTAAAGCAATAAAAAGTTCATTTTGGCTCTCACACCTAAACTAAACGTTGTAGACTCAAAATTTTTGCTGTATTTAGTGTATTCTAGCATCCTGAAGATGATTCTAGCATTAATTTAATTGTGCTTATGCTCATTTTTAAGATTTTGACATTTTCACCTTAAGTGTACAATCAGGGGCTGAAAACGCGTTTAAAGCAATAAAAAGTTCATTTTGGCTCTCACACCTAAACTAAACGTTGTAGACTCAAAATTTTTGCTGTATTCAGTGTATTCTAGAATCCTGAAGATGATTCCAGCATTAATTTCATCGTGCTTATGCTCATTTTGAAGATTTTGACATTTTCACCTAAAGTGCACAATCAGGCTGAAAAAGCATTTAAAGCAATAAAAAGTTCATTTTGGCTCACACACCTAAAATAAACGTTGTAGACTCAAAATTTTTGCTGTATTTAGTGTATTCTAGCATCCTGAAGATGATTCCAGCATTAATTTCATTGTGCTTATGCTCATTTTGAAGATTTTGACATTTTCACCTTAAGTGTACAATCAGGGGCTGAAAACGCGTTTAAAGCAATAAAAAGTTCATTTTGGCTCTCACACCTAAACTAAACATTGTAGAATCAAAATTTTTGCTGTATTTAGTGTATTCTAGCATCCTGAAGATGATTCCAGCATTAATTTCATTGTGCTTATGCTCATTTTTAAGATTTTGACATTTTCATTTAAAGTGCACAATCAGGCTGAAAATGCATTTAAAGCAATAAAAAGTTCATTTTTGGCTCTCACACCTAAACTAAACGTTGTAGACTCAAAATTTTTGCTGTATTTAGTGTATTCTAGCATCCTGAAGATGATTCCAGCATTAATTTCATTGTGCTTATGCTCATTTTGAAGATTTTGACATTTTCACCTTAAGTGTACAATCAGGGGCTGAAAACGCGTTTAAAGCAATAAAAAGTTCATTTTGGCTCTCACACCTAAACTAAACGTTGTAGACTCAAAATTTTTGCTGTATTCAGTGTATTCTAGCATCCTGAAGATGATTCCAGCATTAATTTCATCGTGCTTATGCTCATTTTG
This sequence comes from Vanacampus margaritifer, assembly GCF_051991255.1. NCBI lineage: Eukaryota > Metazoa > Chordata > Actinopteri > Syngnathiformes > Syngnathidae > Vanacampus > Vanacampus margaritifer. The sequence goes on along the minus strand of NC_135445.1, from coordinate 22,264,444 downwards.
AAGATTTTGACATTTTCACCTAAAGTGCACAATCAGGCTGAAAACGCATTTAAAGCAATAAAAAGTTCATTTTGGCTCACACACCTAAAATAAACGTTGTAAGACTCAAAATTTTTGCTGTATTTAGTGTATTCTAGCATCCTGAAGATGATTCCAGCATTAATTTCATTGTGCTTATGCTCATTTTGAAGATTTTGACATTTTCACCTTAAGTGTACAATCAGGGGCTGAAAACGCGTTTAAAGCAATAAAAAGTTCATTTTGGCTCTCACACCTAAACTAAACGTTGTAGACTCAAAATTTTTGCTGTATTTAGTGTATTCTAGCATCCTGAAGATGATTCCAGCATTAATTTAATAGTGCTTATGCTCATTTTTAAGATTTTGACATTTTCACCTAAAGTGCACAATCAGGCTGAAAACGCATTTAAAGCAATAAAAAGTTCATTTTGGCTCTCACACCTAAACTAAACGTTGTAGACTCAAAATTTTTGCTGTATTTAGTGTATTCTAGCATCCTGAAGATGATTCCAGCATTAATTTCATTGTGCTTATGCTCATTTTGAAGATTTTGACATTTTCACCTTAAGTGTACAATCAGGGGCTGAAAACGCGTTTAAAGCAATAAAAAGTTCATTTTGGCTCTCACACCTAAACTAAACGTTGTAGACTCAAAATTTTTGCTGTATTTAGTGTATTCTAGCATCCTGAAGATGATTCCAGCATTAATTTCATTGTGCTTATGCTCATTTTGAAGATTTTGACATTTTCACCTTAAGTGTACAATCAGGGGCTGAAAACGCGTTTAAAGCAATAAAAAGTTCATTTTGGCTCTCACACCTAAACTAAACGTTGTAGAATCAAAATTTTTGCTGTATTTAGTGTATTCTAGCATCCTGAAGATGATTCCAGCATTAATTTCATTGTGCTTATGCTCATTTTTAAGATTTTGACATTTTCACCTAAAGTGCACAATCAGGCTGAAAACGCATTTAAAGCAATAAAAAGTTCATTTTGGCTCACACACCTAAAATAAACGTTGTAGACTCAAATTTTTTGCTGTATTTAGTGTATTTTAGCATCCTGAAGATGATTCCAGCATTAATTTCATTGTGCTTATGCTCATTTTTAAGATTTTGACATTTTCACCTTAAGTGTACAATCAGGGGCTGAAAACGCGTTTAAAGCAATAAAAAGTTCATTTTGGCTCTCACACCTAAACTAAACGTTGTAGACTCAAAATTTTTGCTGTATTCAGTGTATTCTAGCATCCTGAAGATGATTCCAGCATTAATTTCATCGTGCTTATGCTCATTTTGAAGATTTTGACATTTTCACCTAAAGTGCACAATCAGGCTGAAAACGCATTTAAAGCAATAAAAAGTTCATTTTGGCTCACACACCTAAAATAAACGTTGTAGACTCAAAATTTTTGCTGTATTTAGTGTATTCTAGCATCCTGAAGATGATTCCAGCATTAATTTCATTGTGCTTATGCTCATTTTGAAGATTTTGACATTTTCACCTTAAGTGTACAATCAGGGGCTGAAAACGCGTTTAAAGCAATAAAAAGTTCATTTTGGCTCTCACACCTAAACTAAACGTTGTAGAATCAAAATTTTTGCTGTATTTAGTGTATTCTAGCATCCTGAAGATGATTCCAGCATTAATTTCATTGTGCTTATGCTCATTTTTAAGATTTTGACATTTTCACCTAAAGAGCACAATCAGGCTGAAAACGCATTTAAAGCAATAAAAAGTTCATTTTTGGCTCTCACACCTAAACTAAACGTTGTAGACTCAAAATTTTTGCTGTATTTAGTGTATTCTAGCATCCTGAAGATGATTCCAGCATTAATTTCATTGTGCTTATGCTCATTTTGAAGATTTTGACATTTTCACCTTAAGTGTACAATCAGGGGCTGAAAACGCGTTTAAAGCAATAAAAAGTTCATTTTGGCTCTCACACCTAAACTAAACGTTGTAGACTCAAAATTTTTGCTGTATTCAGTGTATTCTAGCATCCTGAAGATGATTCCAGCATTAATTTCATCGTGCTTATGCTCATTTTGAAGATTTTGACATTTTCACCTAAAGTGCACAATCAGGCTGAAAACGCATTTAAAGCAATAAAAAGTTCATTTTGGCTCACACACCTAAAATAAACGTTGTAAGACTCAAAATTTTTGCTGTATTTAGTGTATTCTAGCATCCTGAAGATGATTCCAGCATTAATTTCATTGTGCTTATGCTCATTTTGAAGATTTTGACATTTTCACCTTAAGTGTACAATCAGGGGCTGAAAACGCGTTTAAAGCAATAAAAAGTTCATTTTGGCTCTCACACCTAAACTAAACGTTGTAGACTCAAAATTTTTGCTGTATTTAGTGTATTCTAGCATCCTGAAGATGATTCCAGCATTAATTTAATAGTGCTTATGCTCATTTTTAAGATTTTGACATTTTCACCTAAAGTGCACAATCAGGCTGAAAACGCATTTAAAGCAATAAAAAGTTCATTTTGGCTCTCACACCTAAACTAAACGTTGTAGACTCAAAATTATTGCTGTATTTAGTGTATTCTAGCATCCTGAAGATGATTCCAGCATTAATTTCATTGTGCTTATGCTCATTTTGAAGATTTTGACATTTTCACCTTAAGTGTACAATCAGGGGCTGAAAACCCGTTTAAAGCAATAAAAAGTTCATTTTGGCTCTCACACCTAAACTAAACGTTGTAGACTCAAAGTTTTTGCTGTATTTAGTGTATTCTAGCATCCTGAAGATGATTCCAGCATTAATTTCATTGTGCTTATGCTCATTTTTAAGATTTTGACATTTTCACCTAAAGTGTACAATCAGGGGCTGAAAACGCGTTTAAAGCAATAAAAAGTTCATTTTGGCTCTCACACCTAAACTAAACGTTGTAGACTCAAAATTTTTGCTGTATTCAGTGTATTCTAGCATCCTGAAGATGATTCCAGCATTAATTTCATCGTGCTTATGCTCATTTTGAAGATTTTGACATTTTCACCTAAAGTGCACAATCAGGCTGAAAACGCATTTAAAGCAATAAAAAGTTCATTTTGGCTCACACACCTAAAATAAACGTTGTAGACTCAAATTTTTTGCTGTATTTAGTGTATTCTAGCATCCTGAAGATGATTCCAGCATTAATTTCATTGTGCTTATGCTCATTTTGAAGATTTTGACATTTTCACCTTAAGTGTACAATCAGGGGCTGAAAACGCGTTTAAAGCAATAAAAAGTTCATTTTGGCTCTCACACCTAAACTAAACGTTGTAGAATCAAATTTTTTGCTGTATTTAGTGTATTCTAGCATCCTGAAGATGATTCCAGCATTAATTTCATTGTGCTTATGCTCATTTTTAAGATTTTGACATTTTCACCTA